>NW_026606091.1:38100000-38585000 GCF_029834395.1 Sorex fumeus
TTGTGTTGCTTTCCATTTCTATGCCAATAAACCATGTGCTATAGGAAAGGTTTTACTATTTAGCCCAAACCAACAAAGCCAGTCTGATTTACTTTCACATCATATTAACTAAGGGAGGTAGCTGTCATAATATTTAATATTTTGCTTTTAAGGGGTAATTTGTATTTAAGTTTCTGGGGTTAGAGGATAGAAAATTTTACTAGTCTACAAGTGAAAATGGTATTCATACGATAATACGTTCTGAAGTTTATCATAATATGAGCTATTTTTTGTGGAAAAAATTTCCCATACACTAGAAAACCTACTGCAAATTTAAAACAGCCAGGGACAACATACATACAGGGTAAGTACCTAACTTTTGTGACTCTGATACCCCCAACATTTAAATGAATAAGTTTAAAAACAAGCCATTTAAAATTAGTTCTGGCAGTATTAGTAAGATTTTGATAAGAATTTTATCACTGGTATCCAGTGATACAGGCACGAAACCAAGTTGTTTCTGATTTTTGCCCTTTTGTGGAAAGGGACTGGGTTATGCCTAGTTGTGCTCAGGACTTACTCCTGGTTCTGTGCTTAAGGATCACTCCTGACAGGTCTTGGGGTTATCAATAAGATTCTAGTGAAAGAATCCTGGCTGGCCATGTGTAAGACCCGCTCCTTGTCCCCTGTACTACTGTCTTGGCCCATAATTTTGCTTTTATTTATAAAATCAATTTCCTTAGACACTCTTAACTCTTAATGATATTCTGAGATGGGTATAATATATTATTTTTCTATTAACCACCACTTAGTTTTCACATAATCTTTATTTCACATAACCAGAGTTCAGTGATATTGCTTTGTTAAATAAGTTTGACTACTACCAATAAATGCCTGTTAGATGAATGAAATTTGAATGAGTTTTTGTTATAAATATTATTTATATTTGAGAATGGAGGCAGTACAACTAAAATTTCAGAATTTAGATATAAGTATACTTAGAATGTACAACAGCAGAATAACCAAATAACTATATATTTTATTTATTCAGAAATAAATGTGTAATAAAAATAGGTATTAAGTATAGAATTGCTGTTCCATTGAATAGTTTAAGAGTAAGGAATATCAGATTAAGAAAGTAGTAAACTCAAATTTCATAGCTTTAAAGTGAGCTAATGACCAGAACATATGACTAGTCTCAAGCCCAAAAATAAAGCTTTCGTTTATCTATATCCAAAATTGATATACTCTAATATTACAAGGTGAATTAACAAAATATATTATGTGAAGAGTTACTCTACAGGTTACTAAGTTAAAATGATACTTAATTTTCAAAATTATTTGGACTCTTTTGTAAAATAAAGGACACTTATCTAAGGTAATATCAATAATAATAGAGTTTAGAGTTTTGGGGTTTTGGTAGCACTGTAGCACTGTCCTCCCGTTGTTCATCGATTTATTCCATTGGGCCCAGTAACACCTCCATTGTGAGACTTGTTGCTGTGTTTGGCATATCAACTACATCATGGGCAGCTTGCCAGGCTTTGCCATGCATGCGAGATACTCTCAGTAGCTTGCCAGGCTCTCCAATAGGGGCGTACTTTTCAAATCTAAAAAATTGTCACTGAGTGAATGTCATGCCACTCTAGTCATGCTTTATCAGTGGCTGATAGCAGTACTCCAACATTTAAAAAAAAGTGTCACTGAAACTCCTTATTAAATTATTGAAGTGCCCTTCCTGGTAAGACATTTCACCCCTCTTTTTAAATAAATTGAATGATCATAATGCAGAGAATCACCTTTATTTATCTATGCTTGAGGCAAACTTCTGGCACTGCGTGCAGGAGTCACTCAGTGGAACTTCCGGAGCCTGTGGTTGCCAGGGATCAAATCTAGATTGGCCCCATATTCAAAGCAACCACCTCCCCAGTTACACAATCCTGCCTCTTAATACTTTTTCTAAATATTGCGATTTTCAGGAACTGTTTTATTTCGACAACACTCAGTTAAGTTAAACTAAGATTATTTCTTTATTGTTTTTCTCCACACTTAATTATAATTACATTCAAGTTGTTCTTGCTGACAAATATTATTTGAGAACTGCCTTTGAGCTAAGGGCTGTAATAAGTGCTGGTGTGCATGCAGGTCAGTGCCATAGATGGGGATGCAATCCTGAATTCATATTTTATAAATCACCTAGCCAGTGAAATGAAATTAATCCTAGGGATGCTAAAAAATAATAGTGGATATGAACAGTTTCTAGGCGATATATATATGTGTGTGTGTATACATATGTATGTGTATGTGTATGTGTATGTGTATGTGTATGTATATGTATATGTATATGTATATGTATATGTATATGAGACAGGTCAGCCAAATCACAATGATTGAGAAACTGGACTTCTGCTTTCAGGGAATAATAAAATAAAACATAAACTATTATTCTTCAGAACCAAAACTTGTACTTCCTCAATCTGTCTCAAATGTTCTGCAGTGATTCTCACATTCAAAGGGCAATCTGAGAAATAATTCACACTTAAAACAAGTTTTTAATTGCTTTAATTTCATGCACAATTATAGTCTAAAACTTCTGACATATGTGAAATTAAATGAATTATTTTTTGAATTACCTTTTACCATATACAAAACACAAAATATTGAAAAATTACATCCAAACAAATACGGATGCTTAAAACACTGACACACTCTTCAAGTTGTCATTTGGAAATCTTTCCGGTGGCTAAGGGCCAAAATATTTAGTAATTAAAAACCTAAAAACTGTTGGTTAACATAAAAAATGAGAACTAGTATGTCAAAAACCAATTAATTAGTTAAGCTAAACATTTAGCATTTGGTGTCAAAAATAAGCATAGTATATATGAATTATTTTTAATTAGAAAGAAAAAAATTTGAATGTGCAGAATCATCTTGCTGAGGTCTACAAAAATAGCAACTTATTTAACAACTATGTGCCCACTTATTATTTCAGTGCATAGTGATATAACATTTTAATTTAAATTATTCTAATTCACATTATATTATGCCATGCAACTTTATTTTACATTATAATGTTTGCTAGGTTAAAAAACTGTTTTTAAAAAAGTTTGGTGCTCGGACACACTACTTGTGCTCTAAGTTTACTCCTGGATCTGTGCTCAGGAATCACTCCTAGTAGTATTCAGAAGAGCATATAGGGTGCTAGGAATTTGAAACTATGTTGGACATGTGCAAGTCAACTGTCCTTCCCACTATACCATCTCTCTATCACTACCAAATGCTTTCAGTAATTTTTTCACTGGATTTTACACCTATTTTATGTTATTGATAGAACGGATATATTTTTATTTACATAATTAAAACATTAAATGAGTAGGTTATATAAAATGAGTCAAAAGGTAGAGATTAACCAGATTCAAAACCCTTCACTCACTCCATATAATTTATTTAGTCCTTATGAACAACAAAAACGTAACTTTAGGTAAAACAAGTAGATTTTTCCTGTACTAATCTTCAACATGGATGTAATAATATACCTTTTGTTTTAGTTTAGTCTTTTCTTTTTTTGCTATTGTGTATTTCCAATTAGGCCTTTGGATTAAAGAGGACCAAATATGACTGCATACAATGCTATGTATTTGAAGTTGTAAGGCAAATTTGAAATGGGCAGTATTTATTGATACAAAAGTCCATTTGAGGAAAATAATTTTAGCAAAGAATTAAATCAGGACCCTATGTCCCCAAAATGGAGCTGAAGAAAAAGTGTTGTTCAAGTATTTATCCTTGTACTCTTAATTCATAAAATGCAATGGCATCAAGATTACCAATTTTATTCCTTTTACATAAAGATTTTTCTAATGCCTTTGTTCATATTTTCACACACCATAATGCTTTTTTAGAGAACAGAAGAGAAAGAGATTTATAATTAGGAATGGAGAGGATGACTATGAATTAGAATTTGCATAAAATAAATATTGAACAAGTACAGCGATATAAGCCTAATGTATTAGACTGTTTTATTAGTTTTTATAACTCTTGTAACACTTCTTTCATGAATCAGCTTTATTTTTGGTCATTGTAATTGATATGGTCTCAATAGACTTTTACATTTCTTTTCTGTGGCTACCTTCCTCCAGTGATTGGGCTCTCCAATTCCTCGTCTAAACATCAAGAGGGCAATGAGCTATTATCTAACACCAATGAAAATGGTGTCTATCAAAAAAGACTGATAAGAATCAGAACTAGTAAGAATGAAGAAAAAAATCCTCTTTCACTGTTGTTTAGCACATCCTCTGATTCAGTTGCTATGCAAAATACGGAGATAATTTTAGCATATGCTCTAATTTAGTCATGGAATACATGGAATACATTTAAAGTAAAGTAATAATCAGGCTTCAATATGAACTAGCAATTCTACTCTGGCATCTACCTCAAGATACAAGAATACTAATCAGAAATTATTTACATATTGCCCATGTTTTGCAGAGTTTAGGATAATAACCAGGGCATGGAAAAACCAAAATGTCCATTGTCAGACAAATGGATAAAAAAATTTGGATATACTATAGCATTGACATTAGAAGGGAGGAGGATAGAAGAGATTCGGGTGATGGAGGAAAGACAGCTCTCTTATGATGGGTGTGTATTGAAATGATGCATGCATGAAAAATATTAATAACAGTGTTGCAAGTCTGGTACCTCAATAAAAGTGGTTTTAAAAATTAAAATTAAAAATGAAGTTAAAGTGACAAACATAAAAGAGAAATTTGGGCATAATAATACTATATAACACTTTATGACTACAAGAAAAGATAAAATCTTTCTGTTTGTTGCAATTTGATGGAACTTGAGAGTATCTTGTGTAATCAAAGGGAGTTCAAACACTGACTGGGTGACCCAACTCAATCTTTGATATAGAAAAAATAAGACAAACCTATTGAAATGACCAAATAAACGTATTGGCCTTGAATTACAAAAAAGAGGATTTCAAGTAGGTGAGGTACACCTCAGGGGGAAAAGACAACATGAAGTAGAAATGATATTGTCTTTGGTGGAGGGTCTTGGGCACTTTTGTGGTGATGAGGTGTGATTACTGAACACATTAAGAACATAAACATTCACATTACTGTCATTATGTTTCCTAAATTAAAATAAAATTTCATTTCTATACTATTCATTTATTTGATATCCTAAGACTTCTTTGAAGCAAGTAACAAGATTTATCTTCTCATGGTATTGAAGAAACTATGAAAATGTTTTGGTTATATATGGAATAATTTACTCTTAACCTGGGTTTGGTAGAGATTTTTATCCGTAAGAAATATAATGCATACTATTATGCTCATGGTATGCAACTGCACACTTATAATGGAAGTTTGAAAAATGAGAAACATTTTTCACACCATTATTCATTTCACTTAGAATTGCTGCTACTTGTTGAACCTAGAGACATACAGTATTTGCTATTGCGAATTCAGTTACATTTATTGGATACGGGTTTTCTGGTGTGTATTATTTTGCCATATGACAATGCATCCAAAGTAGAAGCTATAGTCACCTCTGTTAAACTGAGAGGTGGTTTATGATCAAATTTTAATGTTTCTTAAAATTAACATTTATTTGTGCAAATAAAGTACTATTATAGCCCAAGAAAATATTATGCACTCAACAACTGAATAATCAATTCAACATTAATAACAATATTTACTCATTTGAGCTATAGTTTGGGTCAACTCAACCATTTTCCTATCCTATCCTCTCTTAAAGTATTAATTCATTTTAATTTTATGTATTTATTTTATGCTTTGTATTGATAAAGGATATATTATATGCAGCTTTATAAACTTTTTTTACATTGATCATCGTTTTGAAACTTGTTAAAATTGTATCCAATATATAACTATGTTTCATTCTTTTTTATATCAGCATAATATTTCAGCATGTATTTAACATATTGTATTTTATTTTTCTTGTGATACACTTTACTTTTATACAAGTATTTCTTTAATATCAATTCTCTTTCTACACATGTTATTTTTTTCTAATACATGAGAAGAGAAAGGTTGGTTGAGTATCTGAGACCAACTAAGAGTAAAATTAAACTTCTTTGAATATGCAATTCCTCATATATACGTGGCCAAAATTTATGTGAAAAATTAGATTTTCTCTGATTATTCTATGAAGACTAGAATTAAAAAGATTGAAGATCACCATAGAATATTAGTTTGAGTTTTCAAAATGGCTTATAATACTAATCATATTCAGACAGGTATACTTCCCAGTGGATATTAATGCCTATCATTTGTCTTGTGTGTAAGAACCTGTTATATACTATTAGAGCAAGATAAATGTTTCAGGTTTTCTAGATTGATGTTATCTCTAGTGTCAGTATTGGTAAATGACAACACTTGCATTGAGTAGATAAATTCAATTCTTTATCATAGTTAAGTTATATGAAAGTGAAAGTTAATGATATAGAAATAAATGCATTGCCTATTTTAGTTGAGAACATTGTCACTGATCATATTTTAATCAGCAAATGATAGATTCTGCTGGAAGATATGCTTCTTAACAAAAGAGTGAGTTAATTTTAAATAAACATGGCCATTCAATGTCATGATAATGCTTCAGAGATAGAGATCCTGAGATCACTGTCAGTTTTTGGTTTTAAACAAAGAGTGCTTGAGCATAAAAGTATGATCAGGTAATCTGTTCAAGGCTGGTTAATTCCATGGGAGACACATCACAGAACAGAACATCTAGGCTTGATGATGTCTCTCTAGTCAGAATATTAAGAAAGCGCTATAACAATCTTGAAAATGTAAGTTATTATCTGGGAGGATAAAATTCTATGCTTGGGCCAGAAACATATGATCATTACACTCCACTTATTTAAAAATACTTTTGTTATTTTATTGCTGTGGTAAACTGGTTTTCAGGTTTCCATAATATTATTTTATACTTCCAATATTATTTTACCTACCCCACTAGCACCTTCCTCTATTGTCCCAAAATTTCTTCTCCCACCAAAATGTAATCATATTTATCACTACTATAAGACAGGACTTCAAAAAATTGACTTAAATATTAAAAGATTCTATAGTGAGTAAAATTTGATCATGTATTTTATAGAGAAATACTTCATGAATGAGTCATTTGATGTGGCATGCTTCATTATTTTCTTATTTTGATAGGTTTTACTTGTTTTTTTTGTTTTGTTTTGTTTTGGGGGTCAAGCCTGGTAGTGATAATGGGTCACTTCACTGACTTTAGGAATGAACCCTCAATGTTCTCTGAAAAATGGATTATGCACACACATAAATTATTGATTTCTCTTTCTCTTATTTATCATAGACAAAATTAATTTTTGAGGGTTGTTTTATTCCTGAACCTTAACTATCCAAATATTTTCATCACTGTTATATTCTAGATAATCCAGAGTTTTATTTTAGGATATATCTTTGACAATAATTATGTTTAAAAGAAATAGGTTTCTATCCCCCATCTCTCCAACCCACTTTACTTGCTTATATACCTACTTACAAAGTAATTTAGCATCTTTTTTTCTGATTTCATTTTCATTTTTCTTAGTTTCATTGTATGGAGAATAAAATGGTTGTCTACCTTATCATTTATAAGAGTCCGGCAAGCTACCGAGAGTATCTTGCCTGCACAGCAAAGCCTGGCAAGCTACCTGTGACATTTGATATGCCAAACACAGTAACAAGTCCCATGTTACTGTGCCCGCTTGAGCAAATCGATGAACGGGAGGACAGTGACAGTGACAATGATCTAAATCATTATTTCTTTTCTCTTTTGGGGTGAGGCGGGGGGGGATGACTCTACCCTGTGCTGCTCAGAGATTATTCCTGTCTTTGCATTCAGGAATCACTCCTGGCCGAGCAGGGGGGTACCATACAGGGTTCTGGGTATTGAATCTGGGTTGACTGATTGCAAGACCATGCCATGACTGCTGTATTTTCTTTCAGGCTCCGAAATCATTGTTTCTTTGTAAAAATTGTTGTAAGAAAGGAATACTAACACATTGCTGCACTTGCACCCATGATTAAGTTGATAAATGAGTATCACCTTAAATTAATTTCTCTTCAATGGAAAAATGCATCTATACCCTTTTGTTCCATTTCATTTTTAAGATCAGCGTGTCTTTTCTTTGTATATCTGTTATCTGTTGCTATAAAGAGAGATAATATTTACATATAAAAGAAATAGAATGAATTGGCTGATCCATGGTGATAGTACAAAGTGGGGTCAAAAAACAATTGAGAAATGATTTTAGTTCAAAAAGGAATATGACAAATACACACATTATAGCATTGATGTCTATGTCCTCAATCCTACAAAACTGACATCCTCATTATGTTATGCTGCATTGGCCAGAAGACTAAGATTATTCTGACCTCAGCCTTTGAACAACATTATAGATATCTGCAGTGAGAGCTAAGAGAACAAGACAAAGGAAACCTTGTAAGTGATCAACTAGTTAGTTATAAACTTGGAAACTACCCTGAAAAAAATAGCTAAGACTTTTAAGATTCATGTATTATAGTTTTGTACACTAACATTGCTTGCCAATTGAAATTTTAGTTCTTTATGTATTCTTGTAATAAATATCTTAAAATGGTTCATTTTTTATCCAGCTTTAATTTTCATTATCAATGAATTTGGCAAATGTTACATGCTTAAGCAAAAAGGGGCCTAATAAAATATGAATTTCATTGAAAGTAATTTTCTTCTGTGGGATTGGAGATCTCCCCAAGAATGCTCAGGAGACCCAAGTCTTCCTCCAAGCAAAATAGACCAACTGGACTGTCAGTTCAACTGAGAACTTGAAGAAAAGGGCATTGTTCAAGTCATCAAATGCAGAGGATTATCTGGGCCACCCTGGTGGTTATAAGGGGCTCCAAGACCACATCCAGTGGTTCTTAGGCATGGAATCAAACCAGGGTTGGCCCTATGCCAAACAAGTTTCTTAACATGTATACTATCTCTCTGGCCTCTAATAGTTTCATTTTTAACCAAATTTATCACACCATTCTCTTCTTATTTAGTGTCTAGAATAATATTTTTTGCATGATCCTAGAATGCGTAGCTTGTTAAAAAATTAAACTGGTTGCTATTTTAATGTTTTTGTTTCAAAAATGTCTATTTTTTCAGACAATAAATGAATCTTACTTTACCAAGGCTACAATGAAATTTATAATTCACCTGTCATAAATCGAGGCTTAAATCTCCTATATATGATTACATTTCTTTGGGTATGTCACATATCTGCAGATATTTCTTTGGTTAAGTTTTTCAATTAATCATTCTTCCTGTCCAGTGTTCCATTTATTCCTGGGAAAGATTTCAATATGTCAGAAAAGAATAATACACCCCAATATATTTTAAGAGTGAGAAAAGCAAAACAAATATTGTGTATAATTAAGAATAAAGGGATGCCAAGGCATTTCTCTGCAGTTCGTAAATGGCACAAGAGTAAGTTGGCATTTGTAACTAAAGGACATAACAGATGGTAAAAGCTTATTTAAAATTAAAAGAGAGAAAATATTTATTTAAAAGGATCACAATGCCAAAAGACAATTTATTCTGTGTAAGGGGTGGGAGTGTGTTCAATGAAGCTTGGTCTTAACTAGAATAAGATAATAGAGTACAAATTGATAGACCCTCATTTCAGTGAATTTCCATTAAGAAATCCACATTGACAGAAAGATGGTCTCCTGCATTCACTATCTATCACCATGAAATGTTAAGTACAGCATTTTAAACTCAATCATTGTTTTTAGTTTGCAAGAAACAATCCATATAAGAGCCTGCCAACAGGATATTAATTATTGGATTTATGTTCAAAAGAAAAGAGCCTGATTTTTCCTTTGAAGCATGCAGAGATGAGACACTGTACTTGTTTTTTCTCAGTAGTGGTGGTTGAAGAGGGGAGTATATACTCTACAGAGTAAGTCAAGTGATTTCAGAAGTATTATGTTTCCTAATTCAGTAGAGACTATATAGTTGTTTCTTGTTTTTATGTAACAGATAATTCCTCTAACTTTGTGACCCAAGCCAACTTGAGCTGTTAAAATTACAATAGCATCACAGAAGCATTAAATAAAGAAGTTCACAACAAGAAGTCAAAATTTTCGATTGTTGTAAAGCACTGAAGAAGGAGACACAGAATCAAATATTCAAAGGCGTAGAGGTAGGTAGGAGACAAAAAATACAACTTCATACTACTTTGTTTTCATAGTGAATGGTACGTGTTTATTTCTATAAGGAAGAAGTCTCTTTTGTGAAATGCTAGATTTTCATGAACTTTACTTTCATTTTTTGAACCTTCAATAAAGCATAGATATAAGGAAATCCTTTTTTTATGACACACACCAAATTTATTAATAAATTATATTAACATTTAGTTTTGGTCAAGCAGACATTACAATGATGGGTACTCTATTGAACTGCAAGTGTATATCCTTTCTGGATTGTGTAGCTTCAATTCTCTACCTGGATGCCAAGCCCATGTTTCCAAATCTAGATGACCTTTTCCAAGAAAGGAAGTAAATCTTTTTTTGAGGGGTATGATTTAATAAAACATTATCCTACTACTTAAATATTCTCTTAACTACGTGGAAAAAATTCTAGTATAAATAAGATTGGTTATCAGAATTGAGTAGGTACAAAGGAAAGATTTTCCAGAAGCCTGCTACTTATTTAAGAAGACAGTGATGGAACTGTGTCATATAAAACAGTAAGCAAATAGCAATTATATTTTATAATAGTACAAAGCTGGATAATACAAAACTGAATTTAATTCTGTAAGACTAAATGTATGCATCAAAGTTACAAATACATCTCTGTAGTTGCCAAAAGGTCCCTTGAATATGTATGATGGGCAAATAAAATAAAAATAGAATGTGAAGTCCTTCTTACTTTTTATATACGGGGTCTTGATTAACTTGTGGTAGATGTCTTGCCCTGAAATTTCCATAAGATGATGTGATACAATTGGGAAAAATTTATTACATAGAAATATTTTCTACAGTTTTTATATAAAATTATTTAGTTTTGGAAGAATTTATTGAACACTGAAATCCACTAAAGAATAGCAAAAATTGACTAGGTATTTACTTAATAACTAGAGGAAAGTAAACTATTCCAAGAATATAGTGATTTTAGATGTTACCTCTTTATATCACCTGTAAAATGAAGAAAATGTTGGCAACATGATCAGAGTTCTGTGGTTTAGGTAGCATAATGTACAAATTCCATACATCAAATTCAGACTGAGAAACTATTTATTAATAAAATGCCATTAAACAAAATATGAACAACTCTGTTCGTTTAAATAACGTGTGATTTCAAAGTTGTTTCAGGCATACAGAACATAAATTGTCCGTCAGTCTCCATTACAAAATGTTTTTAGGGTCTGGGGTGATAGCTCAGAGTTTGAGCACATGATTCACATGGAGGAAGTGTAGGTAGTTTTCCTGGTGCTGCGTGATTCTGTACTGGGGGTAATCCCTGAGAACTGCTGGTTTTTGCCCCAAAAATCTAAAAAAAAAATAATGGTTTTTACTCTCTAATGGCATACACTCAGTTACAAAAGTGGATCTAAAAGAAAATATGATAAAATTTACTCAGAAAAGATCTTATATCCAAAGCAATCTGATACTTGTAGGAATGTAGTCGAAATGAAATATTCATTATTAGAATAAGAAACCACAGTTAGTCAGCTGTAAATATTTAGTAGTAAAAAAGAGATCATAAATTGGCCTTTACAGTTGAGCCTCAAGATAATAAAAACCTGATGAAAGTCAAATTAAATAATTTCAATCACTAAGATTCTTACTGGTATTAAATAACTATAAAGAGTTGCCTTTATAATTAATATAGTTTTCCATGCAGAAATAGTGAATAATAGGAAAATAATCTCTAAAATAGAAATTTGGTTACTACCCTAACAAACAAAGGTAAAAGGTAAAGGTAAAGGCCCTCCCGTTGATCGTCGATTTGCTCGAGCGGGCCCAGTAACGTCTCCATTGGAGACTTTGTTGTTACTATGTTTGGCATATCGAATACTCTCGGTAGCTTGCTGGGCTCTCCGAGAGGGGCGGAGGAATCGAACTCGGGTTGGCTAGTCTGAAAGTAGTGAGTGGTCGCAAGGTCAACCTAAAGTCAACCTGCAGCAAACCCTAACAAACAAAGAGCCAAGAAATAAGAAGCACAATAATTTACCAAATTTGTAAAACTACAAAAATGTGAAACCCCTATATAAAAAGCCATGCTTAGGGCTGG
Source organism: Sorex fumeus (assembly GCF_029834395.1). Lineage (NCBI taxonomy): Eukaryota > Metazoa > Chordata > Mammalia > Eulipotyphla > Soricidae > Sorex > Sorex fumeus. Next base: position 38,112,286 of record NW_026606091.1, read on the forward strand.
AGCGATAGCACAGCGGGTAGGGTGTTTGCCTTGCACACAGCCGACCTGGGTTCGATCCCCGGCATCCCATATGGTCCCCGAAGCACCGCCAGGAGTAATTTCTGAGTGCAGAGGCAGGAATAACTTCTGAGAATCTCTGGGTGTGATCCAAAAAGCAAAAAAGAAAAAAAGGGAAAAAAAGCCATGCTTTGGGAACCGGAGCAGTAAGACATTGGTCCAGGAATTTGCTGTGTATGGGGGTGAACCTGGGTTCTCTCCCTGGCATCCCCATGTTGTCCCGTGAGCACTGCCAGGAGTGGTCATGAGCCTAGAGCCAGGAGTAAGCCTTGAGCATTGCTGGGTGTGGTCCCAAGGCCAAAAAGCAAAACCAAAAGAAGAAAAAAAGAAAAATGAAAGAACAGTTGCTCTTTTATTTCTGCCTTTCCATATATAAAGTAAAAATGTATTCTCTTAAAATCATAAAGAAACAATTGTTTGAATAAAGCAAATGTTTAGGTGGAGGAAGGATTTTCACACAAGCACACTATACTAATTCACCAACTGGTAAAGAACATTAGCCATTTGTTCAAAGGCATTATCCAGTTGCTTGGCTTATTTGTAATACATTTAAGGTCAGTCATGGAGTTGAGAATGAAACAAATGAGTCTCTATTTTTATTGTATGTTGGAATTTTAAGATTTATTGAGAGACATTTCATTTTCAAATAGTCACAAGCATATCAAAACTACATAATCAGTTGCATTCTACTTTGACAATAAAGAATGAAATTGCCTTCATTAAGCTTGGTATATTTAGTCTAATAATGACAACCACAAAAGTACTGTGGAAGTCTATTTCGTCCACTTATCTGCACTGAGAGGACAAAGATATGAGTAAATAAAAGGACAGGCCTATTAAGAGGATTAAGGATTTTCTTTTTATGGGTGACTAAAATGTAATAGCTTTGACAAACTCTGCAAATTACATCGTGATTACTATTTGAGTCCATTTTAGTGGTGCATTTCTGTGCTTCTCACAGATGGGCATTTCAAAACCTTTCCCTCTGAAACAATATAGTTTCATATTCTTGAAACATTCTCCTCTTCTCATAATTGCCTTTTAAGTGCTACATGAACAACTGGGTTGGGTATGTGACTAGAGTTTTTCAATTTCTATACTCTGTCCCTCTGAGTATGTTGATTGTGCCAGAAGGAACAAAAACCATGCTGTAGCTTCTCAGTACTGATAGCCAATAAAGAACTCAAAAAGTGTCATCATTAATTTGTTTGAAGTGTTTATATTTTGTTTATTTTTGGGCCACACCTGGAGATGTTCAGAGGTTACTCCTGGCTCTGCATTCTGTAGTTACTCCTGGCAGTTCTTAGGAGACCATATGGGATTCTGGGGATCAAACCCAGAATGGTCACATGTGAGGTCAGTGTCCTACTTGCTATACTATCTCTCCAGCTCCTAAAGTGCTTGCTTTAAATCTAAAACAAAAAACTAGCATTTCAGTCTAGAAATATTCCTTATAGGAAAAAATTATGAATTATGATTTTTAGCAACTTGATAAAATAATTTTATCAAAGGTGTTCTCAGTGATTACTGAATTGGTTAAAAAAAGTGATCGTTAAAGTAATTAATATGTCAACAAATACTGCGCTATATGCAGTGCAGCTCTGAAAAATATTTCACCCTGATCCTGAATTTCTCTCAAATTTAATAAAAATTAATTCAATATAATAAATGCAAGAATAGAGGTTAGTTGTTAAAAATGCATTCGATTTCTTTTGGGCAATATGTTAATCTTCCTTTGTATTTTACTCATTTTGTTTTCTTTTGTTTCATTTTGTTTTGTTACTGGGGCTGGAGAGATAGCACAGTGGGTAGGGCGTTCGCCTTACAAGCGGCCAACATGGCCGACCCGAGTTCGATTCCTCCGCCCCTCTCGGAGAGCCCGTTAAGCTACCGAGAGTATTCGATATGCCAGACACAGTAACAACAAAGTCTCCAATGGAGACGTTACTGGGCCCGCTCGAGCAAATCGACGATCAACGGGAGGGCCTTTACCTTTACCTTTTACTGGGGCTAGAGCCATAGCACAGCCGTAGGGCATTCCTCTTGCATGCAGCCAACATGGCCAACCGAGTTTGATTCCTCTGTCCCTCTCAGAGAGCCCAGGCAAGCTACCAAGAGTATCTCGCCCGCACGGCAGAGCCTTGCAAGCTATCCGTGATGTATTCGATATGCCAAACACAGTAACAACAAAGTCTCCAATGGAGATGTTACTGGGCCCGCTCAAGCAAATCGATGAACAACGGGAGGACAGTGACAGTGACTGGGACAGAGGGAATAGAATCAATGCTGACTCCAGGCAAGGGAAGTGCCTTACTCCCTGTCATTTCTTTTCTTTTTTTCTTTTTAAAAGATCCCCTCTTCTCTTTTGCTCAAGGGGGTAACTATATGCAAAGCTCAGACAACATTAATCCTATGAAATTATAGTTATTAAGTAAGAGAGATGACCTTACATTAAGAGTGATGATGGAAGTATAACTATTTATTGGCATTTTTTTTGAGGGAGTTGTATACTCGCAACTAATATTCAAGACACACAAGGGCACCACCAGTGACTGTCAGTTAAAACCGTCATTTGTGTGAGTAGATGATGCTATTCAGATCATGTGGTGCCAGGGATTAGCTAAAGTACCCTGGGAATATCCAGGGTCTTCAATGTTGCACCTAGTGATATTTAGGAAACAACGTGATATCAGGAATTACCTGGGTCAGGCAAATGTCTAGCATGATTCTCACCACTCTATTATTTCCTGACCCCTGCAATTATATTTGTATGTTTCTTATTAATAAAGATTTCCTTTGCATACCCCACAGCAGAAACAATATTTTTATGCACATAATTTAGAAGAAAGCTGTGAAGCAGTGTTTTCTAAACTTCTATAACTGTTGATTAAGCTTATAAATCTATGCATTTTCAGAGACAAATAAAGTAGTTATTCACTGTCATTCCACCACAGGCTTTATCTCAGGTTTATCTTAATGCAAATGTATTGAAAACTTTTATTTTAAAACTTAAATTCCACATCATAGTCTTATTTGCTTTGTATTTTTCTTTTTACCGCATCACATGCTTAACGCTATGCTACTCTGCTTTATTTTTATTATAAGCAGAGCACTGATGACCTAAACTGTGCTTGGAAAATGTTAATTTGTAACAAAAGGCAGTATTTCTCTAACCTGAAAACTCTACTTCTATAGTTCTGAAAGAAAATTTATTTCTTATTTAATTCCTATATTTTCCAATTTCTGAAATTAGAGATAAAATGCCTATGTTTTCAAAACTCATTTCAGATCATTCATCTTCAAATATTTTCTAACAATATTGCTTTAAAAACTATCAATTCTGTCCTATAGCAAATACCCTTTCTCATCTGTCATTTATTGATTGGGATTTAGAGTCAATCCCCATTAATCAAAGGGTTTATCAAATTGCTCACAGTTTTCCCTCCAATTCAATTCTATCACCAATTTAGGTGACCTGACAGTTCAGCATCAGAGTGCTTATTGACCACATTGAAGTTAAATATAGTTTCTTTGATTATTTAATTCGATGCATCTAAGGCTTCAAAATAACAATTTTTAATGACTTCCAACAAAATGTTATCAACTCTGCCTAGTGCACTTCTGTATCTTTAAAACTCCTAGACACTTCAAAATTAACTCAATAATCTCAAATTTCAAATATCTTCTTCACTGTACCTTTCTACCACCCACTCAGGAAACAACAAGTTATCCTTGAGCTTTTTTCACACTTATGACAAATTAATCACATCATCTTAAAATTTCTGCCATTAGAAGTCTTTTTCAAATTTACCAACATCCATGCTTCTCCGAGGAGATGTCTTCATGACTGCTTAATTGGATTATAGAATAACTCTCAATTTTGAACCTAATCTGTGAGTTCTCTGTAAATCGCAAAAACAGATACTTTGTAAATATAAATGAACCCAAATATAATTTATTTTAAAACTTCACTATTTATTAGACTTGTTAAAGTTTAATGTTCTAAGCGTATATTGATGCCGAATTTTGTATCATCAGAATATCTCCATATTTATACATATTTCAAAATTCAATCAGACACAATGATATAAGATGTTTATTTTGCTTTGAATGTTTCTAACCACATTTTTTATACTCATTATAAAGAATTTGTTCTGGATGGCTACCCCCTAGAGCTTTATTTGCTCTACCATCTTCCTACTATCTTCATATGCACATATTTTAACCATGTCATCAGTGCATCTTTATCATTATAGTCAGTAAATTATTTTATATATATTATATCTTAGTATGATATCTATTAGACAATCAAAAATCAACATAGATCTATGAATACATGAATAAATTTACTGAATAAAACCTTAGAAAAAATTATGGAAAAATATCCATAGGGAAACATTTTTGTAAAGGAAAAAGCTCATATCATGTGAATAAATTATGCTAACAATAAGAAAACCTTACAACCAGAAATGGAGTTGTAAAGGAAAGATGTTTCTTGTCTTTAAAAATCTAGTATATTGACTTATGGCAAGAAATAAGAAAGAATGTATGCCAACATATACTAAATTCCTTGTAAATGTAGTAGGAAGACTTAATGAAGTAAAAAAGGAATTGTAATTGCTTTTTTAGAAGGCTTTTTGCTTTCGATAATCATAGGGGACCTTTTTAAAGTAATGTTATTTGTTATATTAACTGATATTTAAATGGTAAACAGGGTCTGTCTCAGGTGATCCAAGAGTGGAGGATAATGACTGATAAGTTAAAAATCTTGCGAATTTACTAATTTAGCACTTACTAAGGAAATGAAAAATAGTGTTAAGTAGAAAATGACACCTAGACAGAGTACATGTGTATTCATACACCATGGATTTTTTGTTTGTTTGGGGGCCAAAGCTAGTAGTGCTTAGGGCTTACTCCCCACAGTGTGCTCAGGGATCATTCCTGACGGATCTTGGGTGCCTGGGTTGTATGCCAGCTGCATGCAAAGCATGCATTTTTAAAGTTCATCAGCACGATGAAAGGCAATGATGAAAGAATGGAGTAGTTTGGTCCAAAAACAGAAGCAGGTTATTGTAGTCAACTAGTCAGACCATGAAAGAGAATAAAGGTGAAAATGAACAAGTAGTAAGATTTCATTATCCTTTGGAGACAGTCAAAATAAGAACTTGTATCATGTTACATACAGAATCAAATAATAGAAAGAATTAATACAGATTGTCCAAAATCACTTGTTTTGTAATACATGGCATAGCACTTACTGATATGAGCAATAAAGGCAAACATAAGTAGCCCTATTTTTAAATTAATTATGCTAGGTTTAGCACATAAATGGCAACATAAATAGATTAATGTTATCACAATAAAATATTAAAACTTGAAATTTTCAAGACATGTCAAATACCAAAACAATGTTGGAGACAGATTTTCCTGGAAGCTGTAAAAATTGATTAAATTACTGGTTTATTTACTTTTGTAAGTGTTTACATTATTGGTTAGAACCAGAAAAATTTTAATATATTATCTGTTTAAACAAAGCAGCTATAATGCAATAAATTTCTCCTTTCCTGCTAGATGATTTAAGAGAATACTATGGTAAGCTTCATATATTGGCTGGCAGTTAGGAAAAAGACATTAAATGGGTATTTTTAGTCTTTAGTTGAAATATAGAAAATAAGAAATAGATAATAGTAAAGCAGAAAAGAGTAGTGTCCACTTTGGGCTTATGTCTCTAGCACTACATATGTTTTGAGAAAAGAATAATTCCCATGGATCAACTGTGGGCCATGTTGGAGCAACAGTTACTACAGTAGCAACAGATCTGGGATTAAAAGGAAAAGATCCATATTGAATGTAATGTAATGAGAAAGTAATATGTGATTGTAGGGATGGGCAGATTTACAAACATTAAGACTCTGTGTGTGTGTGTGTGTGTGTTTGCATGCACATGTGTATATTGGAGAGTGTATAGGTGCTTTAAAGTACCAATAAAATGCTTCACCTAAGAAACAGAAACATCTAAAACCAATATCAAATCCCAGATACAGTTGTAGTATTGTTCAACAATATTAATAAAGAGATTCTCTTCTCTTCTTGAATTCCTCCTTTTTTCATAATAGAAATGAAATGAAAGAAAATATGGATATTCTATAATTACTATTATTATTTGTATTGGAATGATTTTAAACTGTCACTGTCACTCTCCTCGCATTGTTCATCAATTTGCTTGAGTGGGCCTAGTAACGTCTCTATTGTGAGACTTGTTACTGTGTTTGGTATATCGAATACGACATGGGTAGCTTGCCAGACTTTGCCACATGGGTGAGATACTCTCAGTAGCTTGCTGGACCTCAGAGAGGGGCAGGTAATCGAACCCAGGATGCCCCAGTCAGCCGCGTGCAAGATAAATGCCCTGCCTGCTTTGCACAAAATTTAATTTTCAATACGAAACTAATAATTTTGTACTTAACTAGCAATGATAACCTATGAATGTTAAGCAAACCTTCCTGCAACAGGACTTTTCTGGAAATGAAAAGGTTCAGAGTTTTCCTCTTTGGATAGGAGGGGCCTCCCAAATGGTGCTGAAACACCCGTGCCTGTCAGTCAACAGTACCTGCCTTTCAATATGGGGCCTAAGGATGCTATGTCCCATGTATCCTGCAGTTCTAGGAATTCCCTGAGCTGTCACTGTCGTTTTCCAGGGCCTCCTGGTTGCAACCAAAATGCTCAGGGGCACATGTGCTTCCAGGGATTGAACTGAGGCTGACCATAATCAAGGGTGCTTTAACCCCTGTACTATCTCTCCGACCCAAGAGTTTTTCTTTTTACACAAAGACTCATCTTTTACTACTATATTGTTATTACAATGACAGCATATAAGAGAGAAGCTTCTGACATCCAAGTATTACTAAAAAAATAATGTGGACTCAAGTTTCAACCTAGTTGAAAAGAAAGAATAAAGACAAAAATAGACACAAATTAAACTGTACTTAAATTAAAAGATATAAAAATGAATACTATAACTCTATTTTTACATAAAATGAATGCTGTTTGTACATTTATGAGTTTATATCTAAGTTTGTAGATAGCATTCATTTTAGAGAGTTATCATATATACAAATTTTATGAATGCATACAAATCTGAAAGGGACATTTTTTATTTAATCTTAAATAAAACTTGAATATTATATATAAAAGGTTATTGCAGTTATGAGGCATTTTCCAGTTCTTTTACACTTTGTTCACATTATTAATAGGCTTAGAAGACAGATTTTGCTTCAGTTAAAAGATTTCACTCTCACAGATTCCACTGCTCACCCCCAGGGCATCCTCTCCTCCTAGTCGATTGATTCATTGCACAGTTGTTACAGTTCATTAAAAGAATGAGGAATACAGATAATTTTAACAGATGAAATTCTTTGGCCTCTCTATGGATCAGCTACCACTATAAGTTTCATCCTCTGGAATAGGACAGAAGAATGTGGGAGGATAAAAAAAATGGTACCTGCTTTAGCTCTTTTTTTTTTTTTAAATTTTAATGTCGGAATATTGATATTTATTCAGTCATTGGTTAGGCTGATTGAATAAGGCATGAACTCTACCTTACTTTTTTTTCCTTTTAATAAATTTATTTATTGAATCACTGTGAGAGCAGTTACAAAGCTTTCTGGTTTAAGTCTCGGTCATACAGTGATGAAACACCCGTTCCTTCACCAGTGCCCATTTTCCACCATGAAAAATCCCAGTATACCCCATATCCCACAGCTTCCCAGTATACCCCATATCCCACAGCTTCCCCCTATCTGTGAGGCAGATGACTTCCACATTACTCTCTCTCTACTTGGATCACATTCAACATTTAGACACCAGACCCACCATTATTATTTCTGATTTTACCCCAACACTCAGATATGCCAAAAAGGCAACCATAGACAATTCATTTTTTATTGCTGATTATGAATAACATATGAAGTCATGCAGCCTCAGTAGTGGCCGAGCAATTTTGGAATTCCGAAATTTTAACAATGAAACTGGAGGGATTTCTGTCAAAACCTGCTGGGTTCCGAGATTTGCTTCTAAGTCTCTTGGATCGTGGCCATTAGGCAGTTTGATCAGGAGTCAGAGAGGTCACTTGGGGGCGGCAACTTGAGGGAGGAGAGGGCCCGCTCCACCCCATCCCGTGAGGTCCCACGTGTCTTGTCACTGCGGGCCCAAACCTGACACTCCAATAACCCCTGTAGGATGGCAGCCACCGAGTTGCCAGGGAGAACAGGCCAAGGCAGGAAACCTATTCCCATTGGGGTTGGCTCGACCCCGGTAACCTACTGCAGGGACTGGAGGCATTTCTGCCAAAAGTCGCTGGGTTCTGATATTTCTTTCTGAGTCTCTTGGATCATGGCCGTTAAGCAGCTTGATCAGAAGCCAGAGCAGCCATTTGTGGGTGGCAAGTCTGGGTCTCATTGGGGCGGGGAGGAAAGGGCTGGTTTCACCCCATCCCGTAAGGCCTCGTGTGTCTTGTCACTGTGGGCCCAAACTTGGGTGTCCAATGGCCTCTGGAGGATAGCAGCCACTGAGCCACCAAGGAAGAGCAAGTGGAGGGAAAGCACCCTTTCCCCCTGGGGTGGCCAGGCACTGATAACCTACTGGAGGGACCAGAAGCACTTCTGCCTAAAGCTGCTGGGTTCCGAGATTTGTTTTGGAGTCTCTTGGATCATGGCCATTAAGCAGCTTGATCAGGAGCCAGAGAGGTCATTCGTGGGCAGTGATTGGAGTCTTGTTGGGACCAGGAGGATAGGGCCAGCTCCACCCTGATCCTGTGAGGCCCTGTGTGTCATGTCACTGTGGGCCCAAGCATGAGTGTCCAATAACCTCTGGATGATGGCAGCTACTGACCCACTGGGGGAACAGGCCAAGGTATAAAACCTATTCCAACCTGGGGTGTCCCAGTGCTGATAACCTACTGTGGGGACCAGACACCAGACACTTTTCTGCCAAAAGTCGCTGGGTTCTGAGATTTGTTTCTGAGTCTCTGGGATCATGACTGTTAAGCAGTTTGATCAGAAACCAGAGAGGCCATGCCTCCAATTATATAGCTGAACTGGAGGTGGTTTGTGGGTGTGTCTCCCACATGCCTAACTTTTGGCCGTTTATTTTCTTGGTAAACTTGACCCCAAGTTGTTGGGGTCTGGCCAAAGGCACAGCAGCAATTTTGGTGTATCTAGAAGTCTCAAGATACCACCAGGCTGCTGAAGCACTCACCTCACAGATATAGATTGACCTGCTGGCGGCATCATACCCCATGCTTTAGCTCTTAATTGAATCAGTGCTTTATTTTTTTTGCATGATTCTGTTCCTTTTTTGCTTTTCTTTTGGGGGGGGGGATGGAGTGTGAATTCCCAGTAGTTCTTAGGATTTAGTTCTGGCTCTATAATCAGGGGGCCACTCCTGGATGTGCTCAGGGAACCATGTGTGATGCTGAGGATCAAACTGATTGGCAAATTGCAAGTACCCTACCCTCCGTACTAGTGTTCTTGCCATAGTGCTAGTGAATTTTTTATAAGTCAAATCAATAAAGTCCCCGAAGAATTTTATGATGTTGCTTTTGTTTCTTATGTGTACTATCATTATTTTATAGCAAAAGATGTTAACTACCATCCATTACAAGTTGCTTTTTTGAAAAAAAATTCTAAGATTCATCTAAAGGTAATAATGGAATTGTTATTTGTCTCTGGAGGGAATCAAACCCAGAAATACTCAACACATACTTCTAACTCTGCTTAAGTACCACTCCTGGAAGTATGTGAGACACCATATACACGTGCCAATATTGAATTAGGCTCAGTCACTCAATGCTTGTACTATCCTTGTGGTTCTTGGAAATTTCCATTTTAATATTAAGAAAAGAACTTACATAAATATGAAATAGACAGAATACAGTAATAGTGCAAGGAAAAATATTAGTGCTGTTATTATTTGGTATGTATTACACAAGGTGTTAAATACACAAAATTAATTGGTAGACAGGTGAAGCTTTAACCATTTGCAAATAAAGATAGTGGCAAAGCAAAGTGATACATTATCAGTTTTTCTATTACTTAATGACTCAGACAATGAAATATATGGTTTTTAAAAAAATTTTATTAGTTAAACACCATGAGGTACAGTTGTAGACTTACAAATTTTTGTGCTTGGGTTTCAATTATACAATGATCAAGTACCCATCCTTCCACCAGTGCCCATTTTCCACCACCACAGATCCCTCCCACCCCCCATCCTTCCCATCCCACCCTACCTCAGTGGCAGGGCATTGCCTTTTCTTCTCTCTCTCCTTTTGGGTGCTCTGGTTTGCAAAAGAGGCATTGAGTGGCAATCATTTTCGGTCTATAGTCTACTTTCAGCATGCTTCTCCCATCCTGGGAGGATCCTCCCAACACCTTTTATTTGGTGCTCCCGTCTCTATCTGAGCTGCCCTTTCCCCTAGCATGCATGGCGAAATACATGGTTTTTAATAAGATTTTTACTCTGTACATATAGGATTTGTCTTATGCTAGCAGAATAAGTATCCTTTATTGTAGTCTCCAGAGGAAGATGGAAAATTTACGTCTTCATCCCTTATAGTCAAAGTTCAAAATATATGGAAGTTCCTATTTGGTCCTAAATTCCATCATCTCTCTATTTGAGCTTCTTTCAGAATGTTATATTCTATTTCTGTGGTGCATTGTTTCATCAAAATTTTAAAAAAATGTGAGCAAAGGTTGAGATTTTTACTCTTCAATTATGTCTAACTCTTAAGGGGAAGGGCTTAGAATTTTCAGAGCAAGGAACTTGTAGCTTTTGGATGCATTATATGAGAAAGTCACCATATAAACAATGAATGACAATCATTAAAAGTAAATTAAATGGTCATTGAAGATTACTTTCAACAGAATGCCATCAACTTTTTGCAAGCTGAAAAACCTATCAAACTTATAGTTGACAATTACTTAATGAATAAGGCTGTATGACTAACTTTTGAAAAAAGAATAATTCCTCTGTAAATACTAAGGAAGAACTGTGGAAATTATAGCACTGTAGCACTATAGCACTGTTCTCCCATTATTCATCAATTTGCTCGATCGGGCTCTAGGAATGTCTCCACTGTGAGACTTTCTGTTACTGCTTTTGGCCTATCGAATAAGCCACGGGTAGCTTTCCAGGATCTGCCAGGCTCTCCGAGATGTATGGAGGAATCCAACCTGGGTTGACCACGTGCAAGGCAAATGCCCTGCCCGCTGTGCTATGGTTCCAGCCATGGAAATTATAAGAAAGAAAAAACAAATTGCTTATTAAAAGGTAAAAAAAGAAAGTAAGCAATTACTAGTTAGCCCAGTTAAAACAAAACCTGAAAGGAATATTTGCATACTATTCATTTTACTAAGAAAAGTTTACACAATTGACCTCTTCTAATTCTTTTCAATTCTTATCTATTAAATTTGTCTTTTTCAAATTATTAAAACCATAATGAATGCATTAAAAGAATACTTTTGAATACTTTTCTAAAATTTATTTATTTTTTAATGAATTGCTGTGATATACAGTTACATAGCTTTCATTAATTGAGTTTCAGTCATACAATAATCGAACATCCATCCCTCCAGCATTGTACATTTTCCACCACCAATGTCCCTAGTATCCCTCCTGCCACTCCCACCCCATCCCATTCCCTACCTCTATGGCAGACAATTTCCTTCTTGCTCACTATCTACTTTTGGGAATTATATTTTGCAATACAGATACTGAGAGGTCATCATGTTTGGTCCTTTATCTATTTTCGGCACACAGTTCCCATCCCAAGTGATCCCTCCATCATTGACTTAGTGCTCCCTTCTCTATCCCAGCAGAGACTGGCACACATCAAAAGAACAAGAACCACCAGTATTGGCAAGGATGTGGGGAGAAAGGACTCTTTCATTGTTGATGGGAATGCCGACTGTTCCAGCCTTTCTGGAAAACAATATGGGCATTCCTCAAAAAACTAGAAATTGAGCTTCCATATGACCCACCAATATGACTTCCAGGAACATATCCTAGGGGTGCAAAAAAAGTACAGTAAAATGACATCTGCACATATATGTTCATTGCAGCACTGTTCACATTAGCCAGAATCTGGAAACATCCTGTGCTTGAGAACAGAAGACTGGTTAAAGAAACTATGGAACATCTATACAATAAAATACTATGTAGCAGTTAGGAAATATGAAGTCATGAAATTTGCTTATACATGCATGGACATGGTGAATATCATGCTAAGTGAAATGCGTCAGAAAGAGAGGGGCAGACATAGAAGATTGCACTCATTTGTGGAATATAAAAGGTAAAGGCCCTCCCGTTGATCGTCGATTTGCTCGAGCGGGCCCAGTAACGTCTCCATTGGAGACTTTGTTGTTACTGTGTCTGGCATATCGAATACTCTCGGTAGCTTGCCGGGCTCTCCGAGAGGGGCGGAGGAATCGAACTCGGGTCGGCCATGTTGGCCGCTTGTAAGGCGAACGCCCTACCTCTGTGCTATCGCTCCAGCCCTTATGGAATATAAAATAACATAATTTGAAACTAACGTCCAACAATAGTAGAGACAAGAGTCAGGAAGATTACTCCACGGTTGGAAAGCTGCCTCATGAGCTAAATTTATGCTTTTAAAGCTCAAGTCACCATCAGCTTTTCTATTCCATTCCTTAGATATTTGATAGTCTAACAAATTAGCTAGTTTATTTGAAAGTATACAATTTTTCCCAAATATAAGGGCATTTAAATAACATAGTTGAATCTATCTTTGAGAACATTTTTTTGCAAAGATCCTCTTTCAACAAATCTGATGAAAACCCACAAGACACTAAAGATTTGTTGAATTCTTTTACTGCTTCCTACAGCTAAACCCTTATTCTTCTTTCAAAGATTATGTCTGAAAGCTTCCCTTTGATCTCCTATGACTCTGAGTTATATATAAGCAGCATATGTTAATAGTACAATGCAGACCACAAATTTCCTTTTATCATCACAAATTATATGTTTCTCTTATAGGTATAATAAGTGTATCCTTAAAATATATACTTTAAATTACCGCCAATGTTTTCATCAATAAAGTAGGTTATGTAGATAATAATAGTTGGTTAACTTGCAAGTATTTGACACATAAATGATTATACATTTTTATAAATATGCTTTTTGAAAGCTTCATAAACTTTGTATAATAATCTTTAAGCAATATATCTGTTCAAAATTGTCCAGAATATATGTCAAGATAGTTGATAGTATACAGTATAAAAGAAGGGCAACTTCTTATGATCTGTTTAATATTCTGACATAGGGTAGGAATATAATGCCGGTTAATAGGGAATGAAAGCTTTTGTGCAAGATGAAAACATCTTACCACAATGATGAAAATTTATATCATGCTTTGTATTTGTTAAGACTGGAAGAAATATTTCATTCAAAATTTGAAAGGGTGTTGTCATAAAAATGGAAATTTGTAGTATCAATATATTGAATAACTAATATTTATATTGAATTGTTTTATGCTGAAATCATATATACACTTCTATTTTCTATTATACACAGTCTATATTGATAATGATCATTTTCTGAGATGGTAGCAAGATACTTTTTCTATTGCTTTAGAATATATACATAACCTCTCAGGTCCCTATTACTCCAAACAATATCTTAGAATCAACATTAAACTTTTTTGTATTCAGACTTTAATGACTGAATTTTATTTCGTATCTAACTATAAAGTATGATGTAGTTATAAGTAGCGCTGTAGCACTACCCTCCTATTGTTCATCGATTTGCTCGAGTGAGCACCAGTAATGTCTCCACTGTGAGGCTTGTTGTTACTGTTTTTGGCATATTGCATATGCCACGGGGAGCTTGCCAGGCTCTGCCATGTGGAAAGAATACTCTCGGTAGCTTGCCAGGCTATTGATCTTGGGTCGGCCACATGCAAGGCAAACACCCTACCCACTGTGCCATCACTCCAGCCCACTGTGCAAAGACAAACTTTTAAAATAAACCAAACGGTTTAATTACACCAACTAAATAAAACATGTAAAACTATTTACTTCAAATATAAACCTATGTCAGGATCTGCTTAAGGAGAGAATGAAGTCAGTGATGACCATCTGCTTTTCTCCATGATTTTTAAGATTTCTACAGAATCTCAGTCTGTTTTATTAAACTTACTCACTTCTCATTCAATTTAGGAAAAAAAATTCTGACCTTAATTTAGCATCTATTTTAATTTTCTTTTTTTTTATTTTATTTATTTTTATTTATTTATTGAATCACTGTGGGAAAGGTTACAAAGCTTTCAGGTTTAGGTCTCAGTCATGCAAATATCAAACACATTTCCCTTTACCAATACTTATTTTTTACCATGAAGAACCCCAATAAAACCCCACCCCCACCCCTCCCAGTCCCTGTGGGGCAGATGAATTCTAGTTAACACTCTATCTGCTTTGATTAGATTCATTGTTTCAATAAAAGATTCACCACTATTATTTAGAGTTTACCCCCCCCCCCAAATCAGACATGCTGAAAAAGCATTGTGAAGTGATTTGCTTTCTACAGCTGGGTTCAAGAATTAAATGTTGGTTTTGGATTTCTGCTATTTTACCTATTGACCCTGGAAGTATTTCTACTGAAAGTCAGATAGCTAAGAAATTGGTTTCTGTGTTCTGGAGTCGTGGCCGTGCTGGAGAGCCGCTCGTGGGGGGCAACTGGTGGCCACGGTAGAGCGTGAAGGGTGGACCGAAACGCCCCCCTTCCCATGAGGTTTTAGTCGCCCCCACACCCCCGGCTCATACCTGCTGTCCACAAGGTTCCCATGCGGCCGCCATCTTTCTTTCCAGAGAGGAGAGGGCGAATGGGACAACACCCTTTCCCCTCTGGCAGACTTGATGGCCTGGATTAACGCATAGTCCGTTCACTTTTCTGCTCCAAGCTGCTGGGTTCTGCATTAAGTCCTTGTGCTTCTGGGGCTGTGGCCGTGCTGGAGAGCCACTCGTGGGGGGCAACTGGTGGCCTCGGTATGCATGAAGGACGGACCGGAACGTCCCCCTTCCCATGAGGTTTTAGTCGCCCCCACACCCCCGGCTCATACTTGCTGTCCACAAGGCTCCCATGCGGCCGCCATCTTTCTTTCCAGAGAGGAGAGGGCGAATGGGGCAACACCTTTTCCCCTCCGGACAGACATGATGGCCTGGATTAACGCATAGTCCTTTCACTTTTCTGCTCCAAGCTGCCGGGTTCTGCATTAAGTCCTTGTGCTTCTGGGGCCGTGGCTGTGCTGGAGAGCCGCTCATGGGGGGCAACTGGTGACCTCGGTAGGGCGTGAAGGATGGACCGAAACATCCCCCTTACCATGAGGTTTTAGTCGCCCCCACACCCCCGGCTCATACCTGCTGTCCACAAGGCTCCCATGTGGCTGCCATCTTTCTTTCCAGAGGGAGGAGGGCGAAAGGGAGCGACACCCTTTCCCCTCCGGCAGACTTGATGGCCTGGATTAACGCATAGTCCGTTCACTTTTCTGCTCCAAGCTGCTGGGTTCTGCATTAAGTTCTTGTGTTTCTGGGGCTGTGGCCGTGCTCCAAACTTAACTCTGATTTTCAGGGAGAAAGGTTGGGTGGTTTACTTCCCATTGATCACTTTGTATATAGAGAGATGTCGCGCGTCGGCATAAGCGGCCGAGCGGTTTTGAGAAAAAGTCCTAGTTCCCGCATACTCGAGCTGTGCTTGTAGAGGCTTCTGGTCACCGGGGTTCCATCTGGGGGAGGCGGGATGCAGTACCTACCCCATCTGGGACTTCCCGGTGATCTCGGCTCTTTTTGGAACCTGTTTTTTTTTTCTCTGGGATCTGTGGTTCCCGCCCTCCATGTGGTCCTTCTCTTTGGCTGTATGTTGTAAAGATGGCGCTGGGGGGCGGGCTGTGGGCATGACTTCCAGAATCAGAGGTTACTTGGGAGCTATAGTCCCGGCAGATTTGAGAAAAAGTCCTAGTTCCCGCACACTCGAGCTGTGCTTGTAGAGGCTTCTGGTCACCGGGGTTCCATCTGGGGGAGGCGGGATGCGGTACCTACCCCATCTGGGACTTCCCGGTGATCTCGACTCTTTTTGGAACCTGTTTTTTTTTTTTTTCCTCCGGGATCTGTGGTTCCCGCCCTCCATGTGGTCCTTCTCTTTGGCTGTATCTATTTTAGTTTTCTTTTAATTTTTTTCGCCTTTCATCAGAAAGTTAATTTTTTTCTTTATTTCTGCTGTCTCATCAAAATCAACTATCTTGGGGCTGGAGTGACAGTATAAGATATGTATGACATTTTCCTTGCATGCAGTAGAACTGGATTCTGGGGATATGGTGCGGCCAGCAGGTCAATCTGTACCTGTATATAGTAGAAAGAATATAATATAGGACTTAGTATAATGTCTATATCCACCTCCATGAGATAATATAAAAATGTATTTTATCATCTTGAAACAAAAATGATATAAACTAATCAGATAACCAGGCCATATATTTTGTGCTTTTCTTCTCAGTGTATAGTTTCAGCAACAAAAACATTTTGAAATGAATTGTAGCTTACAAAATTTGTTTTTAATATGCACCACTCCCTAGGGCCAAATTTTAATTTAAATTTCTAGTGAGAAACATATTTTAGGCCTTTGCAGACAATACCATGTACTTGCAGCATAAGAATTCATGAGACGACCTCAGTGTTCTCATTAGAAACAGCATGTCCAAAATCATTACTCTACCTGCAGGCTCCCTTAGCTGATAGACACAGAAATTTACCACAGACAAAGGAATATATTTCAGTTGCCCTTGCTGCTTGCATATACATTCTCAAGAGTAAGGCCCCTATATTTTGATGAGGACAAATTATAACCCTGTTTTCAAGTACTTTTTTCACCACTGAACTTGAACTGACATTAAAGTTGTATAATGGGTACATCAAACTAATGACTGCTTATGTCACGGCACAAAATCTTGAACTCAAGTGCTAAGAATTTTGTAATTACTGTTACACGCATATATATTCACCCTGGATTTTATAAACTGTGTGTAAATTATAAGAAAAAGTTGACACAAAATAATATATACTAACTTGTTATGTAAAGATCGGAACAGACATGACTAAATGTTAGAAACTGAGTTATTTGCTTTTGGGAAGGGATAAAAGGTGAAATGATTATTAAAGAGTCAGAAAAATATTTACGGGATGCTGTTATTATTGCATTTATCCAAAAGAAATATGCAAATAGCTATGTTTGACTAATGGTTTGTGTATTATTTTGCATGCATGCATTCAACAACATGTTTTTAGTTTTTATTTTAGAAAACAAGTGTTGGTGTTCAGGGTTTACTTCTGTGTCAATGTTAAGGGGGTCACTCTTGGTGGGAACTGGGAGATCAATATGTCAGAAATAGAATGCTAGTTACTATAAATAAGGCATGTACCCTACCCATTGTATTAACTCTTTCCCTTCAGTTATGTTTTTAACTGATTGTGTGATTTAGGAAACTGAAATGAACAACTGCTTGATTGATTCTTTCCCTCTCCCCTCTACTTTTTGAGAAAAAAAAAATGGGTGGTCATACCTAGCAGTGCTCAGGGCTTCCTCCTATTTCTGAGCTCAGGGATCATTCCCAGCAGGCTCTGGGGACTATAATAGATGTCAGTGATCAAAACCAGGTAGGCTGCATGAGAGCAAATGCCAACTCTGTCTCATTTTTTTTAGCTTAAATTTAAGAATTCTATTTTCTCTTTTTTTTCTTATTAAACATCACAGTTTACAAAGTTGTCCATTATACATTTGTGTGTCATGCAATACTTCAACACCAATCCCAACACCAGTGTGACCTTCTCTCCATCACTGTCCCCATTTTCTCAACCACCCTCCAAGCCTGCCTCGTTAGCAAGCACAAAATAATTTATTTTATATTATTTGTTCTCACTAAGTGGTTAATGAAACTATCAAAAAAACATTTCAGTAAAAGAAAATTTTTGAAATAAGATAATTAAGTTATTTTGGGAGGGTTTCCAACTAGCTCTTTTTTGCTAGTTGAGCTTTCTGTGTTATTGTTTTTGTTTATTGGACTGAGTTGGCTTCTATGTTACTTTCCAATCTAATTTGGTGTGTTTCTACTGTGATGTAAGTATTGTAGAATTTAAAGAGCTCCAGAAATTCCAGTATATTTAACTGGGTTGAGAACTTACATGAATTCTTGAAGAATTCTTAACTGCACCAGCTTGCCTATTATATATCTTTTATCTCATTAAGAACAAGAACAATATATCTTTTTTTCTCATTAAGAACAAGATCAATGAAAACAAACACTTGCTCACTTGAGGGCATAGAATAAGGTCATGATATTTATAATCATTACATATTTTTCTAAGACACTTATTTTTGTAAAATAAAAAAACACTAAAAACTGTTACCTATATTACTCAGATAATACCACAGTACCTAGTGAATGGAAAAAACCCCTTATAAGCTGTCAAAAGTACCATTTTCAATAATCATCTCTCATATGTTCATTAATAACTGACTATATGACTTTAGACTTTAGTAACTAGAATATAACAATAAGAAAGCTAAAATTTTTAATGCAGTAAGAGTATTAGAGATAACATAGAGTAAGAAGAAAATCTATCCAGAAATATAAATGAGAAGTTCCAAGATTTAGGGAATTTGGAGAATATTAGACAAAAATACTAAGAAGAAGTAGCTACATGGAGTGAATTAAAGAAATGTGCTATTAAAGTCCAGTGATAATAGATTTGATCAGAGGAATACCACAACCTTATAAGGCAAAGGCTAACCTAATATTTTAAGCTGGTTGAGTTAAGATGTAAATAACTAAAAGTAAGGAGAAAGCAAGGCAAAATTAAAAATGTGAAAATGGAAATATAGAACCCAGGTAAGTATAAGGCAGAATTCTAAAAGTAGCAAGAGTAAAGCAACGAGTCAAATTTTCTAAAACCAACCAAGAACAAAAAATAATTATATTGCTCTATTTAAATTTTATTTTCTTTTAATTTTATTGAATCACCGTGAGATTGTTACAAGCTCTCATGTTTGGAATACAATAAAACAATGATCACTCACCCATTCCTCCACCAGTGCACATTCCCCACCACTAATATCCCCAGTATGCCCCCCCCGCCCCCAGCCTTCCTTCCCCCTGCCTTCATGGCAGACGGTATTCCCCATATTCTCTCTCTACTTTGGGGCAGTATGGTTTGCAATACAGGCACTGAGAGGTCATGTTTGGTCCATTATCTACTTTCTGCACACATCTCCCAACCTGACCGATTCCTCCAGCCATCATTTTCTTAGTGATCCCTTCTCTATTCCATCTGCCTTCTCCCCTCTGCTCATGAGGCCGACTTAGAGCTATTGAGCAATCCTTCTAGCCCCTGTGTCTGATGTCCTTGGTTGTCAGTCTCAAGTTACATTATTCTATACTCCACAAATGAGTACAGTCCTTCTATGTCTGTGCCTCTCTGAATCGTTTCACTTATCATGATACTCTCCATGTCTATTTATTTATAAGCAATTTTCATGACTTCATCTCTCCTAAGAGATGCATATTATTCCATTGTGTAGATATACCAAAGTTTCTTTAAACAGTCATCTGTTCTAGGGCACTTGGGTTGTTTCCAGATTTTGGCTATTGTAAACAGTGCTACAATGAACATATAGGTACAGTATAATTTCTACTGTGCTTTTTTGCATCCTTGGGATATATTACCAGAAGTGGTATTGCAGAGTCTTATTGAAGCTCAATTTCTCATTTTTGAAGGACTGTCCATATTGTTTTCCAGAAAGGCTGGACCAGTCGTCATTCCCACCAACAGTGAAAACACTGTCCTGCATCACTGTCCTCCTGCCTCCTGGTGTTGATTGATTTGCTTGAGCAAAATACGAATACTTCATGGGGAGCTTGCCAGGCTTTGCCATGTGGGAGAGATGCTCTCAGTAGCTTGCCGGGCTCTCTGAGAGGGGCAGAGTAATCGAACTTGGGTTGGGCAAGTCGCCCACATGCAAGGCAAATGCCCTACCCGCTGGACTATCGCTCCAGCCCAGCAGGCCCAACAGTAAAAGAGATTCCCTTTTTCCCCACATCCACACCAGCATTGGTTGCTTTTGTTCTTTTGAATGTGTTCCAGTCTCTGTGGTGTAAGATGATATCTCATTGTTGTTTTGATTTGCATCTCCCTGATGGCTATTGATGTGGAGCATTTTTTCATGTGCCTTTTGGCCATTTGTATTTCTTCTTTGAGGAAACTTCTGTTTATGTCTTCTCCCCATTTTTTGATGTGGTTGGAGGTTTTTCCTTGTACAATTCTACTAGTGTCTTGTATATCCTGGATATTAATCCCTTATCAGATGGATATTGGGTAAATTTTCTTTCTCATTCTGTGGGCTCTTTCTGTATTTTGGTCACTGTTTCTTTTGAAGTGCAGAAGCTTTTTAGTTTGATGTAGTCCCATTTGTTTATGTTTGCTTCCACTTGCATGGTCAGTGCTGTTTCATCCTTAAAGATACTTTTAGCTTTAATGTCATGGAGAGTTCTGCCAACATTTTCCTCTATGTACTTTATGGATTCATGTCTGATATTGACGTCTTTAATCCACTTTGATCTGACTTTTGTGCCTGGAATTAGACAGAGGTCAGAGTTCATTTTTTTTTTTTTTGCAGGTTGCTATCCAGTTTTCCCAGCAACACTTGTAGATCTTTTTACTTCACATTTCTTGCTCCTTTGTCAAAGATCGATTGGTCACATATTCGGAGGTCTGTGAAAGAATATTCAACTCTGTTCCATTGGTCTTCTGGTCTGTTTCTAGCCCAATACAATACTATTTTAATTACTACTGTTTTGTAATACAGTTTAAAGTTGGGGAAGGTGATGCCACCCATCTTCTTTTGCCCAAGGATTGCTTTAGCTATTCATGGGGGTTTATTGTTCCATCTGAATTTCAGGAGTGAAGTCCATGACTTTCTTATATACAAATAAGGAAAGAAAAGAAAGAGAAATTAAAAACATTCCATTCACAATAGTACCTAAGAAAATCAAGTACCTCAGAATCAGCTTAACCAAAGAGGTAAAGGACCTATACAAGGAAAATTATAAAACACTACTTCAAGAAATAAAAGCGGACACTAGGAAATAGAGACACATCTCCTGCTCATGGATAGAGAGGACTAACATTATCAAAATGGCAATATTATCCAAAGCACTATACAAATTTAATGTGGTACTTATCAGGATACCCATGACATTTTTCAAAGAATTAAATTGCTCTTAATTCTCAAAATGTTTATGCCAGTTTAGTATTATTTTCCCCTTATAATACATAACTTAAATAGAAAGTCTGAATGGATTTTATTTTTTAAGTATTCCACCTGGTTATCTGAGAACAGTTATTTGAACTCTGGTCTATCTGATGCCTAAATTCATGCTTATTATATTTTATTCTATTATCCTTTACATGCTTATAACAAAGATTCAGATTTCAATTTGTATAAGTCCTATCAGTATTATACTCTGAATAGAATCCATCTGTGTATGAATAATTTTTATTATACTATTTCCTACATATCTAGTAGTAAGAATATGAGAGAAAGAGCTAGATTATAAAATAAGTAAAATAAAAATTATGGTTGTGTTGTTTGTGGGTGTTTGTGTGTGTGTGTGTATGTATGACAGAGAGTGAGAGCAAGAAAATTATCTGTCAGGAAAGGCAAGAAGAATTGTCAACAGACAGGAGGGAAAAAAAGAAATAGAAAGAGATCACTAATTTTTTCTGTAATATATTGAGAACTTGGGTTCAGGAAGAAGATTGTCAGAAGATAGCATTTATTTTGTCCTGAACACAGGTCCAGATTTGGGCAAGAATCTATAAACTGGCAGTATGGCATAAATTACCAGAATAATGGATCTCTCTTTCTCTCTGTATCCTACTTCTCTTTCTTTTCAAAGAAAATGCTGAATAATAACTATCTAACTAGCAATCTCTCTCTCTATACAAGGACATTGTAGCAATTAGTATTTAAACTCTTACTAGGCAAGTGGCTCAAGGCAGGGACCTACAAGAGGTCCCCAGACATGCTGATAACTCAAAGCATATGCTTGACTTAGCAACTGAATTCATTGGAATTTAATTACTCAACATGATTATATACTGACATTAATCTCATTATTGGAAGGATTGATTATTATTATGCAAACATTTCCATTATTCATTTATTGAAAACTTGGGCATACTTCCCAGACTAGAATTGAATCCTTCACTTCTTTACACTTCATTACCTTTTAGTTAAATATGTTTAACTTTCTCAGGTGGTTATTTTGACTCATGTCATTCTTTAGAATGATTAAGTCATTACAATTTATTCAGGAAATGGACTTTTCTTTGGATAAAAACACAAAAGTGTGATGATGGAAAACATGATAGTTATATCAGTTCTTCTCAACAACTAAAAAATTTCATAATCTCTTATTTGTTTATAGATACTTACATGGTACAAAATAATTTGCTGTAATAGACCAGAATTTTAAGTTGTAAGTTTTTTCTATAAGCATTTGTAAGTAAATAAATGGACAAGGAAAATGAACGTTGTTATTTATTCAATGTTTTATACTTGAAAATTTAACATTGACCTTACAATTAGTTTTCTGAAGAAAATAGAGTTTGCCTTTCAGTAAACATCAATATATTTAGTGCTTAATAAAAAATTCAACAAGATGTTATGGGCATTTCATATTATTTTGTACTTACAAGGGTATATGAAGAAATATATTTTCTTTTGCAAATAAATTCTTTTGTATCATTCTTTCCAAAGGGTGAGTTCATAGTGAATATTCTAGACATCATAGCTCATTACTTATTAGTTTTAAAATAATGCAAAAAGATTTCATTTTCACTGTTTTTCATAATAGTGTCTGATTAGTTCATTCCTGAACATTTAGGGGTTTTGTGAAGTTAAAAAGTTCAGGATAATAGTAATAACTATAGATTCAGAGATTGTTAAATATTTATCTTGCTTGTAATGTGTATAATCATATTTAATAATTTCTATTGAATTAACATTATATGAAAACACCACATAAGTTTCCAACATGGGAAAAGTATATTAATATAGCTTAATTAGAAACTTAATTACCTATCACTAAAATGTACAGTTCTCTCTTTCAATATACAATAGGCAGCTCTTCCCCAGTTGGCCCACCATCTTTTCACTTTCATTCTGGTAACCATGAACTTGGTCTTATATTTAAAATTTTATTTTTGTTTTAATAATATGATTATTTGATTTATGTGTTTATACTCAATATATGATTAAAATCATTCATTTGTCACTAATGGGGTAGTAATTATGAGAAAGGTAATAATATCATTCTTTTTTAACCATCAGCTCTACCTGTAGAAGTTGAATGATTACATATAAACTTGATTCAAATATTTCAGACATCAAAGTTATGGGAGGCCTCTGTGATATAAAACTTTATGTCTTTCAACAAATTTACATTGCATGGAAAGTCACATGGGCATATTCTCTTTAAAATTTGAAAAAGCAAGATGAATAAAGAATCAAACTAAATAGCAATAAAGATAAAAAATGACATAGCAATAGACCTTACTGGTTCAGAGGCAGCTGCTCACTGTGACACCACAATACCAAACTAAATCCCAAATGAAAATTTGGAATCTGTTACACATAAAGACTATGTTTTCTAATTATATAAATACAAATAAGATATATTTCAAAACCGGTAAGTTAAAATATAAAATATAACTAGAGGATCTAGATGAAATATACTATAGACCTCCCAGTCTACAAAATGTACTAGATTAAGGTACACATACTGGTAGATTTACAAATGTAGCCTGAGATTGCCTAAAAATAGGGCAATCATAGAAGATAGCCTTTGTAATATTACTAAAATTATTTAGAATAACTCTAAAAGTTCCATGAGTGCTATGGGTGAAAAAAGAGAACAACTATATTTAGGTATATAAAATTAAATTCTGTAAATAAGGAGATTATCTTAAAAGTAGTGGATAAAAAAAAAGGAGACATCACAGATTAGTGGTTCTTTAAATCAAGAGAAGGTGGAACATGAAGGATTGAAGAACAACTGCTATTAGAAACTGATGTTTCCTTGGCAGAGGATAAAATTTCTATAATTAATTGATTTTGATAAGTCCATGTGAAAATACTATAAATAATGTAGCTTACAGTTTCAAATTTTAATTTACATGGTTTATGAATTATGTCTCAAAAGTCTGTTAAAATAATCTGGAACAAAATAGCAGATGCTTAATTCACAGTAAGTATGGGTGTTAGAAACACTTAGCTAATTTTTTGTTGGTAACTTTAGAACAACTAGATTAAAACATTATTACCAATTGCCAGACTGACAGTTTCCACAAATATGTTTGCCAATATATATGTTTGACATATTATAGTCACCTATAAAATATCCACATTGTTGGGGCTGGAGTAATAGTACAGTGGGTAAGATCTTTATCTTACACATGGCCAAACCAGATTTGATTCGCTGCATCTTTTATGATCCCCAAGCCCACCAGGTGAACTCTGAGAGCAGAACTAGGAGTAAAATCCTGAGCACAACCGGGCGTGGTCCCAAATACAAGACATAAAATAAAATGTTCACACTGACCACTGATGTTCAATATGACAGTGGTGCGTTGTTGAAAAACAGAGGAACTGGAACTACAGTGAAAATATCTAACATTGTCCAGATGATAATGAGCTTTGATATTAAAGCAAAGGAGTCAAGATAATTTTTATGAAGTAAGGGAATACATACATACTCACATAGCAAAAGTATGTGCAGAATAAAATATCAAAATGAATCAGGAAGACACAAGAGAAATTAATAACTGGACAAATAGCTTCCAGAGTTAAGGTATTGGTATGTCACCATGTGGTCACAAAGGCAACATAGGTGAGACACTTCCAAAACTAAAATTAAGTCAAGGCCCTGCTAAGCAAATTGAAATGTGAAACTTGAAGATCCTTTGAGCATTGTGAGCAAGTTTATGATGCATTAGCACCACATCGTTTAGCACAGGTGTTCCAGTAATTGTGGAACACTGGAAAAAATACACAGAACTCAATTTATCTTGATCATATCCCAAGGTGATACACTAGTAGCAATTTAGCACCTGCTTGAGCAATTTGGCATCTGTGGTATTTACCGAAGTGTTTGGTCTTGCAGGTTGGAAGTGTTATTTTGCACGCCATATATGCCGGGGAATTATCAAGCTCTTGCCAATGCCAAATGCATTGTAATACCTACCAAGTGAAAGTTGCAGAAGCAAATGCAGTGAATAAAAGTTTCATAAATGGGGCAGATTTCTTTCCTTGTACACTTCTCACCTTTATAAAGACAGAAAGAAAGCAGAATTATACTACTTACTCAATGATTTAATACTGAAAAATAAACAATTTGAGTTTTTGTTGTGCTGTTCGGCCACACCCTGAGTGCTTAGGAGACTTATCAATGGCTCTGTGCTCAATTTTAATGGGACTCAGAGGATTATCTGAAGTTCTGGATGTTGAACCTAGGTTGGCTGCATGCAAAGCAAGTGCCTTACCCATTGTACTATTTACAAGTACACACACACACAGACACACACACTTACACACACAATAAGCCATTATCCAAAAACTCCCAGATAATATGAAGCAATATTCTTTAAAAGGAGATCAATCAATCAATGAGAAACAAGATATTGGTTTTTCAGTTTTTATCATATGCTCTTTAAAGAAGAATGCCTAATTTTCTTTTTTTTTTGGAATCTCTGACTTCAAACACCTTCCTGACAGAGGTATGATGCTTTAAATATGAAAGCAGAAAAAAATTAATGAGCTACCCAGAGTATCTTGCATGCATGGCAAAGCCTGATAAGCTACCCGTGACATATTTGATATGCCAAACACAGTAACAAGTCTCACAATGTTACTGGGCCTGTTCGAGCAAATAAACAATGGAAGGACAGTGACAGTGACAGTGATATAAAAAGAAAATTAAAGAAAAGATAACCATCAGAGAATTTCAAACAAGATAACATCATCATCATATATTTCATCCTGCAATTTCTAGCAATAATTTAAAATTGTATCAATGTATTTATATATTCTTATCTTAAAACTTAATATGGTTAATTTTATATCAAAAACTATATGCTACAACTGCAACTTAGCTGGCAATAACTTATCCCTCCAAAGATTAAAATACATGAATTAAGAAAGATTACATTATACTATCAAAATTGTATTCAAGATTATCACATGGCTGTTTATTGATAAATGTTACCATATCATAGTTTCTGCAATTATATAAAGATGTTGAATGTATAAAATGTACATTTTATTTTGTTCACATGGGCACAAATTTATTTTAAGTATCTTAAAGCAGACATACATCTACTTAGTTAAAATGCAAAAAAGGAATGATTTTATTGAAAGATAATTATGATGGAATAAACCAATCTATCATGATCAAAATCAATCAAATATGATATACAGGTTTGGACAGTGGAAATTATTTGCTAATATTTTCATGGAATAATCATTTCTCTATCTCTACATAAACTTTTTACATATATACTTACCTGGTAACTAGCCTTCATCAATTCATCAAAAATATACAAATGCACAAAAATTAAAAGGAGCTACAAGGGAAACATAAGCATGTTAATTACAATATGTATTCAGGCAATGTATGATTATAATCTTGCAAATTTATAATTTTCTATTAAAGATAAAACAAAGACAAAAGTTTTATTGAGAGATTTTTAAAAAGTAAGTAAACCTGAAACCATTTTACCAATTTCTAAAAAAGTTTATCAAATTTATGAAAATATTAAACAAATCCAGAAACTTATTAATAAAAAGCTCTACTAAGAGGAAAATATATAGCCAGAGAAGTTCTTTTACTCAAAGGTGTGTTGTAAAAATAGAAATAACAATAATGAACAATTATTTCTATGTAGATTCAATTTTTAGGCAGTCTACATAAAAATAGCCAATATCCTTTAATCCTACTAATATTTGGATTTTTTTATTATTGATATGAGGGCCACAACTGGCAGTACTTGGGGACCATATGCAGTGCGTGGAATTTAACTGGAGTTATCCAGGTGCAAGGCAAGTGCATACATTCCTGCAGTCTCTCTCTGGCCTAATAATATCTAGCACATTTTAGAAAAAAATAAGGTACATCAAATAGTAAACCAAGATAGGCTTCAGAAAGTTGATAGAACTACGTAATTGCAAACACAAGTGATTATCCTAACAGATAAATAGTGTTGTTTTATATCAAAAAAGTGACTAATTTATTTTAAAAAGCATATCATTTTGTAGAGAATGGAGAGATAGTATGGTGGTTAAGGTGATTGTGAACCCCTGTTCAATTCCAGGATCGACTTGT
This sequence comes from Sorex fumeus, assembly GCF_029834395.1. Taxonomy (NCBI): domain Eukaryota; kingdom Metazoa; phylum Chordata; class Mammalia; order Eulipotyphla; family Soricidae; genus Sorex; species Sorex fumeus. Next base: position 38,139,845 of record NW_026606091.1, read on the forward strand.
TTTCTGGAGCACCACCAGGTGTGATTGCTGATCCCGGATCCAGGAGAAATATCTCAGCACAGCCAGGTTGCCCTAAGCTCCTGATGATTTCCCTAACTCACCAATAAAATAAAACATACCAAGCAGAAACAAAAATATATCAGACAGATGCTCTTGCAAGGAGTAACAAAAATGCTCAAAAACATAGAAGAAAAATAGCAATAAATGCTGGACATGTCACTGTCCTCCCGTTGTTCATCGATTTTCTTGAGCGGGCCCAGTAACATCTCCATTGTGAGACTTTGTTGTTACTGTGTTTGGCATATCGAATATGCCACGGGGAGTTTGCCAGGCTTTGCCGTGCAGGTGAGATACTCTCGGTAGCTTGCGGGGCTCTTCGAGAGGGGCGGAGGAATCGAACTTGGGTCGGCCATGTTGGTTGCATGCAAGGTAAATGCCTTACCCACTGTGCTATCGCTCCAGCCCATGCTGGACATGATCCAAGATAAATGATTGCTAATTTTTTTATTATTTTGTATTTCAGTTAAGATCATACTGATGACTTTATAGAATAACAGTGGGGACTTGACATCCTGAAAACTGCTAAATGCTACAAACAAGGGCCACCCAAATTCTGGTGCTGTCAGACATCTCCCATGATGTTCAGTAAAAGGAATTTAACTCAACCTAGAAAATGGCATCTGTGAAAAGCCTGCAGCTATAATAGTAATAAATAACTTTTAAATATTTTTTCAAGAGTGAAGAGAATGAAAATGTTCAAAGAAATTTGATATTGAGATCAATGAGGACTTATAGACCAGATGAAACAGAACAGCTTAACACTATATTTTAACAAAACATTAAGTAAATGCAAAAGAAAACAAATAGTCTCTCAGTAACAGAAATAAGTTCCTCTATTTTTTAGTAAAATATGAAAGTTTCCACTTTATTTTAAAAGATAACTTGAAATTAAACTTACATGGAAGTCTAAAACAATATTGGTTCAAAGACAAAGGAAGAAAACTGTTGTATTTCTAGGAATTTAGGAGGATATCAACAAAATGATAGTCAAATTTTTGGTTTGATAACAATACTTTATAATTTTAATAGTGAGTTGTTATAAGTGTTAAAATTGTCAATACTCATTAGACTGTGCATTAAAGTGGATTCACTTTTTTTGCATGTCATTTAAATGTGTATAAAATTCACTGTTCTCCCATTGTTCATCGATTTGCTTGAGCGGGCCCAGTAACGTCTCCATTGTAGACTTTTGTCGTTACTGTGTTTGGCAAATCGAAAACATCACGGGTAGCTTGCCAGGCTCTGCCCTGTGGGCGAGATACTCTTGGTAGCTTGCTGGGCTCTCCGAGAGGGGCGGAGGAATCGAACTCGGGTCGGCCATGTTGGCTGCGTCCAAGGCAAACACCCTACCGCTGTGCTATCGCTCCAGCCCGTGTATAAAATTAATCTTCAAAATTATTAAGGAGGGCTTTTTTCTCCTCTGCTCTTATCAAGGAATTTATGCTAAATCTCGTTTCAGTAAATATACACACAAAAAGCTATAAAATGAAAAGTACATGATTTATAATTGTATTCCTGTGAAAATCTAGAAGAATACAAATTCATAATAAATGAGCATTTTTGTGAATCAGATTTGTTGGCGAAAAAACTATCTAGGACAGTACTCAAGCAAATAACAAAGGTCAACAGTTGTTTCAAAAGAGAATTTAAAAAAAAGTTAAATGTATGCATTCTCTCTTTAATGTAACACACTAAACATAAATATCCAATATAAGACCAGAAAATCCTCATTTAATGTTTGAAAATTAAAAATATATTCTAAGGGTAGAGTGTTGGGGTCTTCTCCTGGCCTCTGTTCAGCGTGCTCCCTCTTCCAGCAAGAGGCCACCACTCAGAGTCCTCTGATCAGGGCTGAGTTTCCCTCCAGCTAAGGAGAGGGGTCGGGAAAAAGAGCAAACCTTGCTACTGCCTCCTCCAAGGAATAAGAAATAATCACACGAGCACGGTGGGGGTCCCGTAAAGCCGTTCTGATTTATTGAGCAAACAGCAAGGTTTAGATAGTCTTTGCAAAAAAGAGAAGACGTGCAAAGGATCTCGTACAGACATGTGTTTTCTCACAGTTCTATAGATAGGATTACATTGTTTCATGATAGTTCTATAGATAGGGTTATATTCTTTCTTTGATCATAATGGATAGGCTGTCACCTGCACATCTGCCAGACACATCCTGTCCCAGAGTCCTGTCCCATGGCAATATTGACCTCTGATCATAAATATACCTCACAACAGGCTTCTGAATGCTCGGGGAACATCCGTACCGGCTGAACCCAGGGACTAGAATGGCACTTCAAAGCAGACCAAAAGGGGCTCTTCTCCCAACAGTAGAGAGATAGTATGAGAGATAGCATGTTTACTTTGAGCAATTTTGAGTGTAACCAAGAGTGAACCTTAAGCGGACAACGAGGAGTAAGACCTGAGTACTACCAGCTGTGACATCCAAACCAAAACACAAGTTTGGTTGTGAATAGTATATTTATGTTTTATATATATATATATATATATATATGTAGGAATGTATGTTCCTAGATTTTTATACTTAATCAACTTTGTACAGTTTCATTGAAATTATATATATGTATATCAGTTTCTGTTTCATATATATAAAATCATATGTAAAATATAGTTTAAGCTCTTTCTAATATTGATTCCCTTATGCCAAAGTTCACAGGCAATGCTACCTACAGTTGCATCAGAATAACATGTTATTTTCATTTATGTACTATAATAAGTGAACTCCTTTATCGAAGTCTCTGAATTAGGTCAATATAATATATGATTTTATTATTACTGTATATAGCTATTTAGTTTCATAACTTTAATGTTCTCTGAATACTTTTTCTACTGAATTATGGATACAGAAATAATTTTAATATATATTTAAGTGTTTGGATGAAATGCTCTTCTTGAGAGAACTATCCAATAATTATGTGCCACAGAATTCATTAAAAAATCATGGAATTTTAGCATTTCTGTGAAAATATTCTGCACTGAAGTATTGTTTTCTATTGGAGGCATATGTTGAATATTACTGTCCATAGAAATGCAATTTAATCATAGACTCCATTGTGAAAAAAAGAAATGAAACTTGAAGTGATAATGTAGAATATATTTCCAACATCAGTTTAAAATATTCTCAAGGAATATCAAGTCATAACATTTAGAAGTTAAAACGTCCTGTTTTTCTAGCATTGTACTGGGAAGTGCAGTGACATTTTTGAAACTAACTTTTAGAATATGTTTTATTAAATGAGCAATGCCATAACAACGTAGTAAGTTAACGCTTTGTGTTCTCCATTGTCAATGGCATTGTAAAAGAGAAACAAGTAAGCAGAAATTAAATGTCACATAAATTGTAGCTTTTCTTTTCTTCCAGTTCAAATTCCTCATCATTAAAAGAATAATAAATTATATTAATCTTTCATATTCTATTATGTATTTGCTATAACTCTGCCCACATAGAGCTAGTAGTAATTTTTTCCCCTTTATTTTATTTTATTTTTTTTTTACAGTTGTAGATTTACAATTTTTTGTGCTTTGGTTTCAATTATACAATGATCAGATACCCATCCCTCCACCAGTGCCCATTTTCCACCACCATGGATAATATCCCTCCCACTCCCATCCCCCATCCCCCCTGTCTCTGTGGCAGGGCAATCCCCTGTGTTCTCTCTCTCCTTTTGGGTGTTGTAGAGCTAGTAGTAATTTTTGAGCACCTCTTGAAGTGGCCCCCAAACTAAACCAAACAAAACAAAAACTAAGATGTACATAGTTTATACACATATTTAAAATTATATTCTAGAAAAGGACAAAACTCACCATCAGTCCTTCTCATCTGTGCCACTCTGGAATGTGGGATTATATAAACTGAGGTTCACCAATGCCCTGCAAGTTCACAAGAACTTAGTTCTTAGTTCACTAAGTAACTCCTCTAGTTACTTAGAATAGTAAAAAATAAAATCGGATATTATTCCAGATTATGTGTTTGTTCTTTTAAATCATGAAAAACATTTTCTATCAAATACAGATATCTATGGGCTGGAGGCATCGCACAGCAGGTAGGGCATTTGCCTTTCATGTAGCCCACCCAGGTTTGATTCCTCTGCCCCTCACAGGTAGCTGGCTCAGGTTCAATCCTCAACTCTACATATAGTTCCCTGTGCTCTTCCTGGAGTGATCCCTGAGAGTAAGTCCTGACCACATCTGGAAGGCACAACGCTCCCCTGCAAAAAATGGAAAACAAACTGTTTTTCCTCTTCTTAAAATACCTTCATTTTTCCTGTCCTACCTGCCTTAAATGTTAAGTAACATATCAGACAATGTTTTACCTACACATGTGATCCAGAAAGTTGGATTCCTTGAATAACTATGTTGAAACAAAACAATATTATTAAACCACATTTGGGGAAATATATATGTTTAAATTATCATAGAGGGGAGAAGTCATGCTCTACATGTGGAGGGTCCAGCTTGATCATCACATGCACTCCTCTGGATTTTGTCCCAATGAATCTCAAGTGCAACTGGATACAAGTACCACCACATCACTTGATTGAAACACTTAACCGTCAGGCCCATATACTCTCCGTGTTATAAATTTTGTTCTCAACATAGCATCTTCTTCTCCTGCCCTCAAACTTTAAAAAGCTTTTACCTGTTATCATTTTCAAATTTGCTGAACAGTTTTTTTGAGAGCTTATGCTTCTCAAACACATGGGACAATGCCAAGGTAACAATTTTTCTCAAAACATGTTTGTAATGACACATTTTAATCAAAAAAGAACTGCCATGTAAGAATTTTCATAACATTTTGAAAGCACAGGTGTAGCATTCCTTCAGCTTTATTTACAAAAAAAACTATACGGTTTCACAAAAATTCATATTCAGATTGAAAACAATTTGCCTCCACAGCTGCCTCCAACTCCAAGTCCTGTAATCAGTTCAGAATTGTGGAAGGGCCTCTCAAGAGTACTTCCTGTACACATTCAGGTATAGGTACCTTTCAAAACTCAGGAACAGTGCAAAATTCAGACTCTCCTCAAGACAATTATAGTCAATTGCTAATTAAAATGGAACATTGATGATTGTTCTCTCGTAATTCCACAGGCCGGAGGCATGTGCCATGAATTTATGAAAAAGAAGTTCAATCACTGGATTCTGAAAGCTCAGTATTTCGAAGCATGCAAGCAATATTATTTTTACCAATGTTTAGTATAAAAGCCTTAGGCCTCTATGAGGTACTTTCTGGCTTTCTGAGTATCTTCTCAGATATTAAATTGCATTTGCTCTTATTCCTGACCTATTTGAAGTTTGTAAAAAATAATTTATTTGTAGAAAAGTCAATGAACAATTATAAGCCAAACATGATAATGGATGAAAGCACAGTCCCTGCACTCAGAAGTTTTGGTAAGGGGGAAGTTAAAGTGGCAATTATTTACTTCTCAGATTTATTGTAGCAACTGCCACACATGCATCTGGCTTGGATTCATTTCCCAACTGCACACATGTTAAATAAATACAATTTGGCAACCTTTAATATGTTGAGTTCAGTTAATATTTAATGACATCCCTTTGATTTTGATACTGAACTCATTAGCACTACCCTCTTATAATTTTGGGAGCATATGGACCCACCAGTATAGTTTCTCTTCATCTAACATTTACATTATTTCAAGAGTTCTCTTGGTGTCTTCTTTCCATTGATATCCCCATACTATTAAAACCTCAAAAAATTTCCAACAAGAAAAGTGCTATTAAACTATTTCATTGCAATATGCCCCCATACAAATTTTAATTATTAAAGAAAATCCAAGATTGTAATGGTATACCCAGAGAACCCACCCCAAATACAATGGCTAGTTTCTTTATAAAAAATTTTGGGTCACAGCCCATGGTTCCCAGATTTGTGCTCTGGGGACCATATTGTGCCAGAGATTGAGTATGGGCCACCTGCATCAAAACTTCTGCTCATTACAAATATTCTCTCAAGCATACCTCCTCATTCCCCCAGGAGAGTGTTTGTCTTTTCAACACAGCTTATTTGCATAGACTTGGACATTTGGACACTAACTAATCAAGATAAAGTATCATACAGAAAGAAGACACAGAAACAAAGCAAAAAGATATTAGCAAGTGGTAATAAAAGGACTTCTAGAAAATCCAGGAAAAGAAAGCATGCTTTGAGATTCTGACTAGTGTTTTCTAAAAAGAGATTGGCCTTCTCAGTGCCTAAGGGTCAGGTAGTTTAACCTGTGCTCATATCCAGTCTTTTCTCTTAATTGTGTGGATATTTATCTTCATGGATCATTGGCTGTTGGCTCCTTTCTGCTTGTGTTTCTTCCAGCTCCTGACAGCAGTATCCAACATTCAGCAAAGGTTCTGTGTTCATAATACAGAAGTTCTGATACCACCACATCTTCAGCTTCCCGTCCTATGAACCTAATCTTTTCGCCTAGTTCCTGTTCCACCTATCTCCACCTTTATGGGAACATGTCAAAGTCTTATGGTAGACCTGGCATGGTAATGATGGGTGGAGACAAAGAGGAGGGAAGAATACATTACCTACAACTAACACAGATTAGTTTAAGAGTAACAAAAGATGGGGCTGGAGAGATAGCACAGCGGGGAGGGCGTTTGCCTTGCACGCGGCTGACCTGGGTTCGATTCCCAGCATCCCATATGGTCCCCTGAGCACCGCCAGGAGTAATTCTTGATTGCAGAGTCAGGAGTAACCCCTGTGCATAGCCAAGTGTGACCCAAAAAGGAAAAAAAGAGTAATAAAAGAGTAAGTGGCACAGTGGTAGTGTTGATTTTCAAGTTCAAAATAATCTCTCATGGGAACCAGAGATATTTGCCTTGCATGTGGCCAATGAGGGTTTGATTTCTGAAACTGTACAGGATACCCAAGAACTACCTGGAATATTTTCTCAAAGCCATGTCAGGAGCAATCCCAAGACACTGCTGACAGGTGTGAACAGAACCAGGGTTGGCTGAAGCATCCATATACAAGGCAAGTGACATTTCTTATACAAGTTCTCTAGCCCCTGTGTTGGAATTATTTTATTTTTGTTTTTAGATCACAGCAGGTGATACTGAAGGTTACTCCTGGCTCTGAGTTCAGATATCAATCACTCCTGGCAAGTTCGAGGGAACCCAGGTTGTTCTCATACAATGCAAACATCTTAATCACTGTACTACATCTCTGACCAATATAATTATAAGTGGTATCCTAAGCATTGTCAGGGATAATTCATAAGTTGAATCAATGTGGTTATACTACCTCCCCCATTTTTTTCCCGAGAAGTCCATCAGTAACAGAATGAAGAGGGAAGAACCTAGGTTTGATTCTTTAAATGACAAAACAGCTATAGAAATGCAGCACTGGAAATTTCTGTTTCCTGACACTGCTTGTGGAAACTCAACTCTAATAGACACCAGGTCTCTATCAGTGAAGTCTACTGGGAAAAGGCCAGTAAGAGACTGATATATTGGTCTGTAGTCCTATTGTTTGGGAATGTGCTATGAAGGAGGTAGTAAAATCCACCTAAAGTTAAGTGTCAGGATAAGATCAATAGTAAATATGGAAGAGATAAAAGTAAGAAATAATCAATCCTTAAATAATCAGCCCTTTATGCTATAATACATTTCTCATTGTTTATTGTGGAAATCACGCATATGAAACATACAATCTGTCATGAGTCATCTATGGTCTTTTAAAAACCTTATTGGTATAAAAAAACAAATGAGTATTCCCTAAGTTTAGTAACAGACACAAAGTAAATAGATTATGTGGGTAATAAGATCTTTGAGAATATTTGACAGGTAACAATTTTGTAATACTTATTTATTGTGCAACTTCTGTCAAAATAATGAATGTAATCAAAGTAGATACAGTGTTAAGTAGAATTCATCTGCCTCATAGGCATTGGGAGGGGTGGGGGGCATATTGGGGTTTTTGGTGGTGAAAAGTAAGTACTGGTGAAGGGAAATGTGTTTGATCATTGCATGACGGAGACTTAAACCTGAAATCTTTGTAACTTTTCCCACAGTGATTCAATAAATAAATATAAAAAATAATAATAAAATAATAATATCAAAAAAAGAAATTTCTCTTAACCCCGGTCAGACATTTTTACATTTGAAAAACTCTAATAATAGGACACATTTAATGTATCAAAGTCAAACTCAAATAGCTTAATTTTTACTAACATAAAATATAGATTTGAAAATTAGAATAAAGTATGTGTGAAAATTATTATGAAACTATACATATGCTTATATATGTATATACATACAACAACACATTTAGATGTCTCAACCTATACTCTGAATATATTATATTTGTGTTCTAATGAATCATCTGCACTGATCATGGAAATATTCATTAAAATCAAATATGGTAATTGAAGATATACAATAGCTTGTATCAATGCATCACTGCTCTCTGTTCATCGATTTGCTCGAGCGGGCCCAGTAACATCTTCATTTCGAGACATGTTGTTACTGTGTTTGGCATATTGAATACGTCACGGGGACCTTGCCAGGCTTTGCCATGCGGGCAAAATACTCTCGGTAGCTTGCCGGGCTCTCCGAGAGGGGCAGAGGAATCGAACCAGCTTGGCTGGGCTGGCTGCATGCAAGGCAAATGTCCTACCGCTGTGCTTCCGCTCCAGCCCATCAATGCATCATGCAATGAAATAAAGTAATGTAAATGTGAGGGATTATCGGTTAAAATGTAATAAGATATTAGAAATTTTAATAAGAAGCACACTGTCATTATTAGATCTAAGATATGTGAAAGACACTGGAATGGAATGCAAATGTGAGTACTTCCTTCTCTTGACATCAGAGCAGATTGCACTGTCCTCCTGTTGTTCATCGATTTGCTCAAGCGAGCCCAGTAACATCTCCATTGTGAGATTTGTTGTTACTGTGTTTGGCATATCAAATACATCACGGGTAGCTTGCCAGGCTCTGCCATCCAGGCGAAATACTCTCGGTAGCTTGCCGGGCTCTCCAAGTGGGGCGGAGAAATTGAACCCTGGTCAGCCAGGTTGACCATGTGCAAGGCAAATGCCCTACCACTGTTCTATTGCTCCAGCCTCAGAGCAGATGAATAAGAAAAAATTTAAAGCATGTACTAGTCTGGTCAGTGACTCAGAATTGAACACTCAAGGACAAAACTGTGTTTCTAGATAGTTAATTTTCAATAAAGTAGCTGAAAACATGAAATAAAGCAATGATAGTCACTTCAACAAATGGTGCTGGGAAAACTGGATAACAACGTGTAAAAACTTACAACTGAATCCATATTTCTCACTTTATGACAAAGTTAATTGAGAGTGAATTAAAGACCTGGAGATCCAACTGGAAATGATAAAGTAAAATGAGGAAAACATGCCGAACGCTCCAAGATTTGGACCTTAAATCCATCTTCAGTGATACAATACCACAGTGATACAATACCACTGGCAAGGAAAACAGAAAGAAAAATATACAATTAAAACTACATCAAATAAAAGAGTTTCTTCATGGTAAAAGAAACATGGGCTAAACTAATAGCTAGCTGAATAGGGAAAAAATTGCATTCAACACATAATGTAAAGGTTTGATATAAAGGATATATAAAGTAGAAAGATCAACAAAAAAATTTCCCAAAAAACTTGTCAAAAATCGGGAGAGGAAGTGAGCAGAGACTTCTCAGATGAAGACAGGTGGATGGTCAGGAGGCAAATAAAAAAGTGTTAATCATTTATAATTAGGTAAATTCAAATCAAGATGAGAAATAATCAAGTGAGAAATAATCTCACACCAGTGAGAATGGCACATATCAAAAATGGTAAAAACAATCTGTGTTCGTTGCTGGTGGGAATATTGTCTTGTTCAGCCATAATGGAAAACAGTATGGATAGTTCTCAATAAACTTAGAACAGAGTTGCTAAATAACCCAGCAATTCCACTTTTGGGCATTTGCCTCCAAAACAACTAGACAGAAAACACGCATCAAAAGGACCTACATACACAATTATTTATTGCAGCACTTAGTACAATAGTAAGAATGGAATCAACCTTGGTTTCCAATGATAGATAAATAGATTATGAAGATGTGGTATGTATTTGGAATGTAATGCTATGTAATTGCAAAAAAAAAAAAGATGATGTCATGCAACTTGCTGCAACCTTGTTGGAACTGGAAAATATGTTGAGTGAACGAAGTAATCCAGAATAAACACAGGACAAAGTCACCGTTTTTGGAGTATAGAGTAACTAGATGAAGAAATGTAATAAAAGGGGGAGAACTTGATCACTTTTGATCCCAGAGTCTAGTGCAAAGGACAGATGGGAAGAAAACATGGTGGAAAGGAAGATAAGAAAGGCAAGTAATGGAGAACAGAAAACACGAGGCCTCAGATATACCAGTGATATGGGAGACTGGTATAGCTTTATATCCAACGCATGGCCTCAACAACACTGAAAGCACGAGATATAAACTACAATCACAGATCTTTGAAATGTGCCTGTCAAGGGGGCAGGTTGGGAAGGGTATTTTGAACATGGGTGGAGGGAAGTTGATACTGCATGGTAGGAATGGTATTGAGATATTATGTGCCAAAGGTTTATCTATCATTAACTTTGTAAATCACGTTTTTAATTAAATTAAAAAAATGTTAAATAACAAAAACATTGTACTAGAGATTTAAATGTACTAGTTTATAGAAGAGAACAATGAAAGTTTAGTAATGTTTAATGGATGATATATTCTATATCTACAATCAACATATTAAAATGCTATCTGCAATAATATCTTCATAAATGTGTATGTATATAGACTAGTTTATAATAGTAAACTTCATTTTTACTTATAGTTTTTATTATAACTTACACATATGCCATCATACCTACATTGAAGTACAACAGATCACTGCACCTGAATAAAAATTACATGGCTTAAAACTAGTTTCATAGTTCACAGTTATGATTTGGACATTTCATGTATTTTATAAAACACAAAAATAATAACCATGTTTTACTCAATTGAAAAGTAAGATGCTTTGCAAAACTAGCTATACATGATTATTTGTTAACTTTAGGCATTTTGTAATGAAATATGTGTCAACCTCTATCATATATCATGGTAAAGAAAGAAAACCAAAGTACACAGGTATTTCTATTAACTATACATTTATGCCTTCAGTTTCTATTATATCAAAAATTACTTAAGTTAGTATATGAAACAGAAATGTGAATTAAGGTAATTTCTAATCACCAAGAAAACTGAAACAAATCTACAATATAAAGAGCACTGTAGCACTGTCCTTCCGTTGTTCATCAATTTGCTCCAGTGGGCCCATTAACGTCTCCATTGTGAGACTTTTTGTTACTGTATTTGGCGAGTACGTCATGGGTAGCTTGCTAGGCTTTGCTGTGTGGACAAGATACTCTTGGTAGCTTGCTGGGCTCTCCGAGAGGGGCGGAGGAATTGCCAGGTCGGTCTCGTGCAAGACAAATGCCCTATCCGCTATGCTATCACTCCAGTTACATTAATCTCCTAAAAAAAATTTAGAACACAATATACCATGAAATCTTACAATTCTGAAATAACTTACTCAATTTTTGTCCTGATGTTCCTTGAAATCACATGGAATAAAAATTAATATATTAGTGACCATATGTTAAGTGAAAATTACTCAGAATAAAGTAAGTATCCTAGACACAGACATAAAATTACCACATAAACTATAATACTATAATACAGAGATAATTCCCTAATATAAAGATAATATCCTCAATGTGTGGTGAAAGGGTCACATTTCCATCTTAAACACAGTAATAATTATTGCTGGTTGCTTCTAAACTTATGCCTTTAATGCATAATATGAATTGCAGAGGTCAATATGTGATTCAGATTCCTCTCTGAAGAATTTCCATTCCTCTATACAGAGATAACAATAGCTCTTCAATTCTTTTATTGAGCAAAATGAAAAAATAATACTTACATTATGATCCGTAAGAACATACTTGTATTTGTACAAATAAACCTATATAACCATCAAGCAGACATTTTTAGACCCAATAATTTTCCAATTAATTTAATATCCAACCATTTTCAATTAATTTTAATTTTAGCAATTAGTATACATACACTATCACTGGTTTGATATTCTGATAATTTAGTTGTGTGCAGTAACTAGTAAAGTTTTTATAATTTCATATAAGTTTCTTTGGACTAAATTTTTTCAAGTTTCCTTAAGGTATTCTTTGCCTATTTCAAATTGCTCATATGATTTTGTTTATGTGTAATTTTAAGAATATCTACATTATTTGCAAGTTTTACAAAGAATAGCCTATTATTAATCCTTTGGGATAGTAAAGAGAATTCCATTTTCCATATATAATAAAGATTGCTTATTTATTCATATATATTGACTAAAATAACTTAAGATTAATTTATAAGCTAGAAACATGATAAATTACCAGTATCAGAAAGAGCAGCAAAAATTACAAATTTATTTAAGTTTTGTTTTATGTTATTTTTAAAACTAAAGTCACTGAAATAGAAAAAAATATCCCAAGGTCAGACACTTAAAACCAGAATTGTATGAATATTCTCATTATCCCATTATGATCAATAAAACAGAATGAAGATAATAATTCATTTTGGACAACTATTTATTAAGCATGTAATATATCAGACATAAGGGTTAGTTTTGGAGAAATACTGCTTCACATATGTAGTTCTTCAAGTTGCATTTTTAGGATGACACAAATATCCAAATTTTAAATTCAGTTTACTTTAAATACTAGTCTTAGAAGTGTGTATATGAAGCCACTATATTAAGGAAGGGAACAAACTAAGGTAATTGTATGACTACATTTTAATGAATAAAATTTTGCCATAAAGTACTAAATTTAATTCCAAAGAGAATTATGACTGGGAAGTATAAAAGTAGCAACATGGAAAATAGGTAAACTTGGAAAATCACAAAAATAACATATCTGGAGTTCTGGGTATGTGTGATGTAGTTTGTGAGAAATTAAGAATGGAGTAGAGTTAGGACAGAGAAGGGAGCATTATGACAATGATAGACATGTTCACTGTACACAAAATGAGTGCTAAAAGGAGATAAAGTGATTCTGTGACAGTATCGCAAATCACAGTGCCTAAAAAAAAAACATAAAAGAGAGAAAGACACAGAGAGAAAGAGGGAGAGAAAGAAAGAGGTGGGGAGTATCTTCTGCTATAGAGGAAGGTTGCAGGGGTAAGGTGAGGTGAGAAGAAAAAGAAAAAAAAAGAAACTGGGGACATCAGTGGTGGGAAATATGCAAGGGTTGAGTGTTGGAACATTGTATGAGTAAGACTCCATTATGAACAACTTCACAACTATATATCTCATGCTTATTCAATAAAATTTTTTAAATGAATCAAGCAGGAAATGTTTCACTTGATCACTTGACTTCCCGTTAATCATCAATTTGCTTGAGCGGGCGCCAGTAACGTCTCCATTTGTCCCTGTCGCGTGCTAGTGTAGCCCAATGGCGTCTGTTCGTTCTAGGAGCACAAAGAGCCTCAAACTGATCGTTCATGATCTTGATGAAAAATTTGACCATTCTGTAGGTAGGCGGCCACGTGGCCTTTTGATATCCCGTGGAATCCAGTCGATATCGGCTTTAGTCCAGCGGTCGTCTCTAAATCTCATTACGTGTCCAGCCCATCTGATTTTTCACCCCTTGGCAAACAAGACAGCGTTCCTGATTCTTGATCATCGACGGAGGTCAGAACTCTGGGTTCTTTCTCTCATTTGAGTGAAAAGTGATACTGCAAGCATAGCTCTTTCAATTCCTCTTTGGGAGACCCAAATAGCGTTCCAAGATGCTCTCTTCCTCCTGCGCAACTCAGGTGCCAGGTCATTCATCATGTACCAGGTCATTCTCAACCTAGGTATACATAACTGTTGAATTCAGAGATGGTCATTCCATTGAGAGCGAATGGAGCGTCAGAAACGAGGCTGTTTCTCATAAATATTGTCTTTGTAAGATTCAGCTGTAGTCCGACCTTTCCACACTCACAGTTGAAGTCAGCCAGCATTTGTGCCGCTTGGCTAATGTTTGGTGTTCTTAGAACAATGTCATCAACAAAACGGAGGTGGTGTAGTTGCCGACCATCTATCGTCACTCCCATTCCTTCCCATTCCAGTCATCGCATGATGTTCTCGAGGGTGGCACTGAAGAGTTTCGGTGAAATGGTATCACCCTGCCGAACTCCTCTCTTGACATCGATGATTACTTCTTTGTAGAAAGGTGAGATCCTGGTAGTGAATCCGTAACGCAGCTCACGGAGGATCCTGATGTATTGAGTTTGAATGCCCTGATTGGCTAGGGCTTCAATGACCTGACCACTTCCATCTCAATAGAATCAAAGGCCTTCTTTAAATCAATGAACGTTAGACAGAGCGTTATCTTGAACTCCCAAAAAACCTCAATGAGCTTGGTTATCATGTGGATATGGTCGATGGTGCTGAATCGTTTGTGGAACCTGGCTTGTTTGCATGTTTGTCCTTCATCTAGTGTTCTGCCAATCCTATTCAGGATGACTCGAGTTAACAGCTTGTAGATGACAGACAGTAGATAGATTGGGTGATAGTTGCCAATGCTGTGGATGTCTCCCTTCTTGTACAGTAGTACCGTACTGCTGGTTTTCCATTGGGACAGTACCTTGCATTCAGACAGGTAGTGTGAGAAGACCCGAGCCAGCGTATTGATGAGTATTGATGGCAGGTTCTTCAGGTGTTCAGGTTTGACCTTGTCTTGGCCAGGTGCTGTTTGTTTCTTTACCAACGAAATGGCGTGTCGAATTTCGGAGGGGAGAACATTTGGAATGACCTATCCATCCTGTGGAATTTGGTATGTGGGCAGGTGGACATGGCTATCGAAGAGATCTGAGTAGAAGTCATGGATAATCTTCTCCATTGCCCTTCTGGAAGATGTGATAAATCCATCAGGACATTGGAGGGCAGTCATCTTGGTCTTGTAGTTGGCGAAGGACAGGTGGGCGTTATGAATACTTTTCCCAGCTTCTACCACATCTACCAGCACTTCTGCTCTTCTCTCTTTGAGGTCTTCCTTGATCGCACCACTGCACTGCTTTGTGAACTTGGACATTAGTTTGTGGTTCCCTGAAGCGTGCAACAAACCATGTTGGCAAATAAACTTAAGAGTTTTCAAAGACAGGTGCCACCACGCTCCAGGACGCTTCCAAGGCCACATTGTAAGACACTTAATCCATCTTCCAGAATTACCTTACCTTATTTGATAGGGTTCAAATATGGATTGAACCATGGGAACACCTATAAGGGCGATTAGAGGCCGCCCCAAAAGCCTCTATCCCTCTCAGAGAGCCTGGCAAGCTACCAAGAGTATTCCACCTGCACGGCAGAGCCTCACAAGCTATCCGTTGTGTATTCAATATGCCAAAACCAGTAATTACAAAGGGTCTCATTCCCCTGACCCTGAAGGCATCACCAATATCGCACTGTTGAGAAGGATGAAAAAGGAGAGACTGATAAAATCTCAAGGCCGATCTAGCCTGCCAAAACGAAGGAAGACAAAAATGATTGTCTGTACTTTCAATGCACGTACGCTAGTATCAGATGCATCCATCGAGGACCTGATGGTATAAGCGCAAAATATCAAGTATGACATCTTTGGTCTGACTGAGACAAGAAGACACCAATCACATCACACCGTTTTAGATACAGGGGAGGAATTGTTCCTTGGAACATGTGATAAAAGAGGTGTCAGAGGCGTCGGTGTCCTTGTCAACACGAACTTGGCCATGAGCATTGATTCATTCGAATGCCTAACAACCGGAATTGGGTGTTTATATTTGAATAGATGTGGCTCACTGCTGGCAGTTTCTATCTTCGTTGTCTATGCACCAACATCCAATTATGATGAAGGAGAAATTGAGAAGTTCTACATGGAGCCGGAGAGGTTCTATAAAGAAGACCACACCTTCTACAAAATCATTGTGGGTGATTTTAATGCCAAGATAGGACCAAGAAGATCATCCGAAGAACTCCACATCAGTACCCATGGCCTAGAATGGAACAAACAGGGTGAGAGACTGTGTGAGTTCATCATGTCAACCAAGACCATCCATGGTAACTCACAGTTTCAGAAGGCCGAATCTACATGTTGGACATGACAGTCTCCCGGTGGACAGTTCCACAACAAAATAGACCACATCATATTCAATTGATGGTTTTGCCTGACCGATGTTGCTGTTGTCCCAAAATTCCAAACGGGATCAGACTACCGTCTCCTTCATGCAAAATTCTACTTCACAGAGCGGGGAGAAAGGGCTCCAAAGTTTAAAAAGAGAACTCCCAGAACAGCCACCAACTGGGAGCTCTTTGGCACTATTGCTGCAACATGGGAAGATGCCATTGTTGATAACATTGATGAGGAATACAATTGACTGGTTCAGCACCTCCATGATTGTGCAAGGATTGCCAAGAAAGAGATTGCCACAAGGAAATGTTTAGATTTATAAAATGATCAATATCTTACAATATAAAAAACAAGGATCAATATTGATTCTGTGAATTTTGCGTAGCATTTTACACTTTTAAACATGAAATTACATGTTCACATACTGATTTCGAAATATTAATTTTGGAGGCCAAGAAATAGTTTGACTGGTCAGGTGCTTATCTTGCGCACAGACAACCAAGTTTCCATTCCTGGTATTATATATGCAGGAGTGATCTCTGAGCAAACAGCCAGGACTTACTCCTGGAGAAAAGCTTGGTCTTAGCCCAAAACAAACTAAAGTGCTAATCTGGTGGCAATGTATAACATTATTTTCAGTAGGAATATTTGGAATTGTACGTTACTGGGCCCAGTCAAGTAAATCGATGAACAACGGTAGGACAGTGACAGTGACAGTGACCCCTTACTTAGTCAAGTCATGAGTTACAGAAGTTTTCCTCACATCTTAAGGCATATTAAACAACTCTTGAAATTGATTGTGGATCTATAAATATAGTAGCCTTAAATTTGAAGGCCAAAAATAGTAGATAATTTGGAGACTTAAAAGGTATGGAAAGAAGTTAGTTTAACAGTCTGAAACTTTTCTGGGCAAGTTAAGACTTCTAGTGATTTTTATCTTCAATGCCTTTATCTATATAGAAGAAATTTTAACGACTTACTGTTCATAAGGTAAATATCTAGATTGTTAAGACACTACAAATAGGTAGAGAGGGCTAATTTCATAGCTTTCAATTAAACTATGCTATGTTTTGCAAACTTTCAGGTATAACAATAATGAATCTGAAAGCAGCAGCATTAGAGAAATTTTTTCAGCTGTTCTAATCAAACATTCCTGTGTGAGCGTATTTTTTTTTGGTGTGTAATTATAAGAGTGGAAGTATGGTATTTATTACTTGCCTGAGCAGATGTTAGTTGTTCAAAATGGGTATGTGTCATTTTTCATTTGCATCAACAGGAAAGTAGGAAAAATTATTTCCCCAGGACTAAACTTTTAAGAATTTAAGCATCAAAACCAATTCTAACTTCCTAGTAGAGCTGTATGGTTAGGGTTCACTCATAGCCTAAGAGATAACTCCTGACAGTCTTGGAAGACTGTATGGAGTGGCAGGAATTTAATCCAGTTTATCTACTGATTTACTATATCTCTGGTCCATATCTTTAATTTTTAAAAATAACTTATATCCAGTCATTTCAGAGAGAAAAAGAGCTGTCTAATCTGCCCTTTGTATATCTCAATCCTAGTGTCAACGTTTTATTGAATTCTAATATATATATGTATATATATACATATATATGTATATATAGGAGCAAAATCACAGCATGTGCAACGTTTGCCTTGCATGTGGCTGACCTGAGAGTTCGATTACTCCGTCCCTCTCATAGAGCCTGGCAAACTACCGAGAGTATCCCACCCGGCCACACAACAGAGCCTGGCAAGATCCCCATGGCGTATACGACATGACAGAAACAGTAACAAAACATCTCGCAATGGTGAAGTTAAAGGTGCCCACTCAAGCAAATCAATGAAAAATGGGAGGACATTGCTACAGTGCTATATATATATATATATATATATATATCACTTGACACTTGATCACTTGACATCCCTGTACTCATCCATTTGATCGAGTGGGAGCCAATAATGACTCCATTTGTCCCTGTCATCTGATACTGTAGTCCAATGGTGTCTGCTCGCTCCAGGAACATGAAAAGTCCCAAACTTCAGTTTTGAGAACAAAAGTCCAGGGTCTTGATGAAAAGTCTGACAATCACATAGGTGGGCAGCCATTCGATATTTTGACGTCCCGTGGAATCCAGTAAGTAATGACTGTAGTCCAGTGGTCATCTCCAAATCGCATTACGTGTCCAGCGCATCTGATTTTCAATGTCTTGGCATACAAGACAGCATCCCAGATGCTCGATCATCGATGGAGTTCAGAATTTTGGACTTTTATTCTCACTTAAGTGAAGTGTGATACTCAAAGCAAAGGTCTTTTGATTCCTATTTGGGAGACCCGAAAAGCATTCTCAACCGATTTTCATAAGACCCGGGTCTCTGAGGCGTATGTTAATGCAGGAAGATCAGTGGAATCAAAGAGATGTGCCTGGAGCCAAAGGTTCTCCATCCTCTTAGCTATTTCTTCAACACCCTTGAAGGCATTCCAAGCTGCTCTCTTCCTCCTGCGCAACTCAGGTTCCAGGTCATTTGTCATGTTGAATTTTCGACCTAGGTATACATAACTGTTGCATTCAGAGATGTTCATTCCATTGAGAGCGAATGGAGCATCAGGAATGAGACCATTTCTCATAAACATTGTTTTTGTGAGATTCAGCTGTAGTCTGATCTTTCTACACTCATGGTCGAAGTTTGTGCCGCTTGGCTAATGTTTGCTGTTATTAGAATGATATCATTAGCAAAGCAGAGTTGGTGTATTTGCCAACTGTCTATCTTTAATCCCATTCCTTCCCATTCCAGTCATCAAATGGCGTTCTTGTGGGTGGCACTGAAGCATTTTGGTGAAATGGTATTACTCTGCCAAACCCCTCTCTTGACATAGATGATCACTTCCTCGTAGAATAGTGAGATCCTGGTATGAATACGTAACACAGCTCATGGAGGATCCTGATGTATTGAGTTTGAACACCCTGTTTGGCTAGGGCTTTGATGACTGCTTCAGTCTCAACAGAATCAAAGGCCTTCTTTAAATCAATGAATGTTAGACAGAGCGGCATCTTGAACTCCTGAGAAAACTCAATGAGCTTGGTTACCATGTGCATATGGTCGATCGTGCTGAATCCTTTTTGGAACAAGGCTTGCTTGCATGGTTGTCCTTCATCTAATGTTCTGCCAATCCCATTCAGGATGACTCAAGTGAATAGGTTGTAGATGACAGGCAACAGGCAGTTGGGTGATAGTTGCCAATGTCATGGATGTCTCCCTTCTTGTACAGTAGAACAGTTCTGCTGGTTTTCCATTCAGATGGAACCTTGCATTCAGAAAGGTAGCATGTGAAGAGCTGATCCAGGGTACTTATGAGTATTGATGGCAGGTTCTTCAAGTGTTTGGGTCTGACCTTGTCTGAGCTAGGTGCTATTTGTTTCTTTTTTTGTTTTGTTTTAATTTTTATTAGTGAAACACCATGAGGCATAGTTGTAGACTTACAAATTTTTGTGCTTGCGTTTCAATTATACTATGATCAAGTACCCATCCCTCCACCAGTGCCCATTTTCCACTACCACTGATCCCAGTGTACCTCCCACCCCCCCCACTTCTCCACGCAGAGGATCTCTGTTTCCGGGTTCCAATGAGCCTGGAGTCCAAGGTCACAAAGTTCCACTTACCTGGTTCTGTGGGGCTTCACTCATGCGTGAATCTTGGCCCGACCATCCGGAAAGCGGCTTGGAGGATGGAGGTGGCTGGGTAGTGGAGGTAGTGGAGGTAGTGGAGGTCTGCCTATGAGGTATTTATCTAGAGCTATCTATCTATCTATCTATCTATCTATCTATCTATCTATCTATCTTTAGAATAATAATTCTTTAGAAAGTTATCTGCTTTATAGAAATGACAGAATATTTTTGTAACATTTTCATATTATCTCTCTATATAAAAATCTGTCACTGTCACTGTCCTCCCATTGTTCATTGATTTGCTTGAGTGGGCCCAGTAACATTGTGTGACTTGTTGTTACTGTGTTTAGCATATCGAATATGTCATGGGTAGCTTGCCAGGCTTTGCAGTGTGGGTGAGATACTTTCGGTAGCTTTCCGGGCTCTCTGAGAGGAGCAGAGGAATTGAAGGTGGAGGAATTGACCTCAGGTCAGCCGGTTCGGCTGCGTTCAAGGCAAATGCCTTACCGTCTGTGCTATTGCTACAGCCCTATGTAAAAAATATATATACTAATATGTATCAGTTTGCTAAAAATATATTGTAAAAAATATATATCCATATCTATAAAGATAATGGCTTAGTGCCTTGAGCAGCAGACCATACACATACATAAATGATAGATAATGCATGTATACACTTACACAAAATATATATACATACCAAATGTGCATACCACATATACATACCACTGTACTAATATGCAGTAACAATTATTTTAATTTTACTTATCTTAACAAATAGCAAAAAGTATAAAATGTTACTTAAGGGTAATGATTGTACTATTTTCTTTGTATTCCTAGTATGTTTCAATAAACAAATGGAAATAATATACTTTATGTCACTCAACATTTACCTCATTTGTCTTTCTACTCTTTCCTTCCCCACCCCTATCAGGGCTCCGGCAGCCGAAGACCTCCAGAACCAGCCACCACCATGCTGAGACCACTCTCCACACGCATGAAGGTACTGGCAGAGGAACAAAGGCATGCGGGTCCCGGGGCTGAGATCTCCAAGCCTGGTCAGATCGGGGCTGAGCATCCTCCACCCAGATCCTCCATATTCCAGTAAGCAGGGGTCACACCCACCAACTGGCCCCCTGGCTCCGTGTAATCCCATCAACGGCCAAGACTCAGAGACTATAAAACTCAGCTCTCGGAAATGCACGGCTGCATTTGCGGCCCTGCACGACCTCTTAGTATCTCATTCCTACTTTGGACAAACTGGCAGGCTACCGAATGTAACCTGCCCACACGGCAGAGTCTGGCAATCTCCCCGTGGCGTATCCAATATGCCAAATACCAGTAACAAGTGATGGGTCTCATTCTCCTAAAGAGCCTTGAATATGACACTTTCTTAAAAATCTCAGGGCTAGGATGAAGGAGACGTCACTGGGGCCTGCTCGAAGCAATCGATAAATAACAGGATAGTCGTGATCGTGATTGTGATTCTTTCTACATCTACATGTTTTATATACCTAACTAGAGGAAATCTTAAGATGTATGCATTGTTCAATTTTGAAATTGGCACAATGCCAGTACATTGAGATCACTATTACTGTCACTGTCCTCCTGTTGTTCATCGATTTGTTCGAGTAGGACCAGTAACGTCTCCACTTTGAGACTTGTTGTTACTGTGTTTGGCATATTGAATACATCATGGGTAGCTTGCCAGGCTTTGCCGTGTGGGCAAGATACTCTCTGTAACTTGTCGGGCTCTTCGAGAGGGGCGGAGGAATCAAATAAAGTGTGAAAATTGTTAAACTTTATAAACTGAGTTGAAATTATAGTTCACATTGATCTTATCAAGTTTTTAAAGAATATACACTTCACTTTCATTACTTGTAAATTCATTCCTCACAATTGTTAATGAAATTCTTATTAAAGCTCATCTTTATAAGCATTTTTAATCAGATTTCTTTGCAAAGTTGAGAATCATTTAACTTAAGTGATCCACTTTTTTTTATTATTTTGTCACCTGTAACTATTTAAATTATCTTTTATGAACAAAAAATTATTGAACAGTCAGGTGTTAAAATTAAAATTATTACTGGCAGTAATAATTCTGACATGAAACAGTCAAAGAAGGTGAGAACACACCTTTTAGGAATAAAAAGGATAAAATAACTATTTATCTAGTAAAATTAAAAAAAGCTTTGAAGAATCATTTTCATATTAACAGTTCAGAAAAAAGTCTTAAAATTCAGCACATGAAAATTAACTTAATACCAAGAAGATCAGATGTGTAGAGATTTTGATTGTGTACTAAGTAATGTCTTGATTTCAGAAAAAATACTAAGAACCTATTATCTTCTATAGAAGATACTCTCTATAGACGAATGCTCTATCTAATTATTAAACTGTTTATGTATATTCTTTTATGTAATATAATATAGTAGAGAGTTGTTTTTCTTCCAATTCAGCAATAAATTTGCATATTAGTCTACATGGTCATCTCAATTTAAAGTATATATATAAAGAAAAATAATTTTAACATAAATATAATAATAGTTCATGCTATTTTAATAACTAGTCAGCAAGTATGTGAATATATAGTTAACATATAGAATCAAAATATCAATCAATAAAATATATCTATATGTACAGAAATATAAATTAAATAATATAATAATGCTTTTTTAAAAATAGAGGCCATATAATACATAGTATTATTAAAATTATTCAATTTTACAAATAAAATAATATTCAATTGAAACTAAGAAACTTATTCCATTTTAAATAAATATTTTCATCTTAATTGCAGATATTAGTTAAAAAATTCCCTAAAGAAATTCAATGACACAATCTATCACGATATTATAGATTTTATATTTTTTTCTTTATTCTTTCTTCCATATTTACACTGTAGTGACTGGCATCTTGTTACTTTAGCTGAGTAAATTAAACACCTCATTAAATTTTTTTTCAGCTACATGGTGTTTTTGAAGGTGTTTAATTAATAACATTAATAATACTTCTGTTTTATTCATGTTCTATAATAAGAATATCATAGACTAAATAAATAAATAATAAACATTCACTATCAATTCTGGAGACTAGAAGGCAAAAATCTGGGTGCTGAAATGATGCTGGAAGTAGTTGAAGACCTATTTGGTGGTTTACAGATAATGCTTTCGAAGGTAAGAAAAAAGGAACCAAGTATTTCCTTTCTTTTATTAGAAGGGCAATAATTTTCTTTAGGAGAGCTCTGACTTAATTATCCCTGAAATGTCCTACTTCTTAAAGGCCATCTCAATAGGAATAATGATTTCAAGAAGTTGATTTTGAGGAAACATATTTGGTTCCTAACCGATCTTTGGTTCCTAACAGATCTCTCTCTCTCTCTCTCTCTCTCTCTCTCTCTCTCTCTCTCTCTCTCTCTCTTTTCTTTTCTTTTTTGGTGTTGCTTTATTTTTCTGGTGTTGGGATCACACCTGGCTATGCTCAGAGCTTACTCTAGACTGGACTCAGGGATCATTCCTGGTGGTGCTCAGGAGACTATATGGGGTGCCAGTGATTGAAACCAGGTCAGTCACATGCAAGGTAAATGTCCTACCTGCTGTACTACTGCTCCAGTACTTGAGTTCCTTAACACCCATCATATAATCATATTGTCTATTTAAATCTGACCCAATACTGAAATGGTTACAATAGCTACCAGCAGTTGTTGCTTCTCCATTCCTAACAATTTTATTTTGAATTTTAAAATTTATGTTTAAGTATTTTGTACATTCTCCAGCAAGTAAAAATCCTAAAATTTATAATCTTAATAACTATACACAAAGATAATATTTCAATGGGCACCTAAATCAGTAGGAAACTGACAGAACCATAGCTGTCTCTCTGTGTTCTTTTAAAGTCAGTTCTCTTGAAGTCCTCCAAGAAAACAATATACTGACTTATATCACCAAAGACTTCCCCCCCCACATATATATATAATTTATTCATTGATTGTTTTAATACATCAAATCTGTGCAGTAGTATACAACGGGGACTATATGTACATAGACAATTACAAATTTTGACATTCTTTATTTCATTTTTGGACACTTGTGAATAATGTTGCTAAACCCTGTATTTTATTTATCTACCTCCCCTCACGGGCTGGAGCGATAGCACAGCGGGTAGGATATTTGCCTTGCATGCAGCCAACCCAGCCAACCCGGGTTCGATTCCTCCACCCCTCTTGGAGAGCCTGGCAAGCTACCAAGAGTATCTTGCCAGCATGGCAAAGCCTGGCAAGCTCCTTGTGATGTATTCAATATGCCAAACACAGTAACAACAAATCTCACAATGGAGACGTTACTGGTCCCACTCGAGCAAATTCATAAACAATGGGAGGACAGTGTTACAGTGCAGTGCTACCTCTCCTCACACACACTATAATATGCTATGCACATTGTATATACATATATACATATATAACTAGATAATGTCTATCTCATAATAAGTTGTATGAATGCAGAATGAACAAATATTTGTCAAGAACTTTGTTATTGTTATAGGAAATATCATTTTAGACCCCACTAAGAGTATGTTCCAGGGGTGATATCAGCGTGAAGGGTACTTGGCACTAAGTCACTGAAACTCTAGTCCACACTATGAAAGACCTACTTCTAGTAAGAAACATAAGTCAACAATAAGTTAAAATTTCCAAAAAGAAAAACCAAGGGCTACTTTGATTCACCAGAGATTCTGCCAAAAAATTTTAAAAAATGACAAACCTTTTCAAATTCTTTAAAATATTAAACTGATGCTGTAGTAATGGAGCTACATTTTCAACTATTTACCTCCAACACTGATATTTTTTTATTTTTACAAACTAGTTTATACATAACATACACACAATTTAAATTATGTAACTATTTTGTCAGCAATCCAGCTTCAGAAAAGTTTAAGTAAAATAAAATCATTAACACGTCTGATTCAATTTTCCTTAGATCTCTCAAAACAATGACTATTATTATAAATGTATGCTTATTGTACATATCCTTATCATTATTTTTCTCCTTTTTCAAATTTTGTTTATTGTGGCAATACTAGATGACAA
Organism: Sorex fumeus; assembly: GCF_029834395.1. Classification (NCBI taxonomy): domain Eukaryota; kingdom Metazoa; phylum Chordata; class Mammalia; order Eulipotyphla; family Soricidae; genus Sorex; species Sorex fumeus. The sequence goes on from NW_026606091.1 coordinate 38,164,887, forward strand.
AAATATAAATTTTTACATTCTTTTTAAAATACCTACCAGCATGCACTAGACTATCTTCACCCTTGTTACAGCTATTCCCCCTTTACACTTCTGGTAACTGCATTTTTATCCTCAACATCCTCTGGTTTATTTTAATTGCTTCATTCATCTAGTTTCTTTCCTTACCCACATGAATTACTCACGTTGATGAAAGCATCCAATATCTGTTTGTCCTTTTCAAAGTATACTCAGATAGATGCTGGTATGCACACAACTCTTTGAGTTAATGACTATAGTTTTCAAGTAAATACCCAAAATTTGTGTCACTAAATAATGGTAGTTCTATTTTAATTTTATAAGGAAATACTACTTTCCATCCTGCTGATCTCATTGAAAGCTTGATCACCATATATATGCCCGTAGCCTACATCAAAGATCAATACTGAGCACAGAACCAAGGAACAATCTCTGATTAAGACTGGCTGTAGCACCCCCAAAAGATAAAGCAACAGATTGAGGACACCAATTTACATTGCATTGAAGTGTTCATTCTTGTTAGACTCTCACTGATACTTTTGTTACTAGATTTTATAATGTGAGCTTTTCTCCCAGGTTACAGGTGATATCTCATACTTTTGATTTGTATTCCTCTGCTTAAAAAGGATGAGCTTTTTAAAATATCATAGCTATCCATCTGTATGTCTTTCTGAAAGAGGTCTATTCAGTTTATCTGCACATTGTTAGCTGGGTAGTTTCTTTTTTATTTTTTTCTGTTGAAGTGCATGAATTCTTGTTTGTTTTTCTTTCAGTTGACATCTGTTCTTGTGAACTGCCCTTTTCCCCACTGTAAACTGCTGTTACATAATCTCATAAAATCTGTATAATATCCCATCCGGTCATTATATCACAATAATTTCACTACTTCATACTTTTAAAATTTTTTTTAAATTTTATTCATTTATTTTTTATTTTTATTAGTGAGACACCATGAGTGCAGTTATAGACTTACAAATTTTTGTCCTTGGGTTTCAATTATACAATGATCAAATACCTATCCCTCCAGGAAAGGAATAATTAACAAGTACTTCATACTTGTTAATCATTCCTTTCATTTTCCTTTTCACCCTTTCCTTCTTTCTTCCTGACTTTTCTGCTCCTTCCTCCCTCCCTCCCTCCCTCCCTCCCTCCCTCCCTCCCTCCCTCCCTCCCTCCCTCCCTTCCTTCCTTCCTTCCTTCCTTCCTTCCTTCCTTCCTTCCTTCCCTTCTTTCCTTTCATTTTCTTTTTTTCTTTTTTTTCCTTTTTTTTTTTGAGAGGTTTGCTCTCAATGAATACTCAGAAGACCTAGGAACCTCTCCAGTTGATACGCAGCCATTTGACTTGTGGTTTAGTGCAAAATGACCCAATGACTGCTCAGGCCTTGCAAATATATTTTCCCATTAAGCAGGCTGTACTTTCATTCTAATTATATACCCATTTGTTTTCTGTATAAAACCTTTTAATTATGTATTTCCAGTTACTTATTTTTGTTTTTTATTTTCCTTGCAATTGTTATTAAATTCCCAGACACTTCTGATATTAATGTATGAAATATAACACCTATATTTTTGTTTATTAATTTTATATGTTTAGCTATTAATGCTAAATATTTAATACACTTCAATTTTATTTTTGTGCAAGTGACTGACCACTTCTCCCCAACTTATAGCGTTCACATATTTAATATTTTTTGTGCGGTTGTACCTAGAAGTGCTTGGAGCACACTCCTGGCTCTGCACGCTGAGATCACTCTTGACAGGGCTCAGGGGATGATATTGATGCAGATGAGGCAGAAGCGGCAGCAGCTGTGGGTCTCTGCTTATTCCTCATTTCCAGGTTCTTCAATATTTTCAAGATTGAAAACATTGAATAATAAAGATGCTCAGGCTCAGAGTTGGAAAGTAAAAAAGTTTATTGGAAAGTAGAAGAGAAAAGTAAAGTTCCCCATGTGGGGAGGAACTCAATATATGACTAAGTTAAAAGGGAGTTTTATGTGAGCCCTTTTAAAGGTTCCTCGTATTCCCTATTGGTTGACAGAGATATACAAAAGATGCCAGAAAATTGCAAGAATGTCTACCTAGTCTCAATCACTCTGGGTATTTTTGCCCCTTATCTTAGTCTCCCTATCAGCCTAGGCTCCAGGATGGAGTTTTATGGTCCTGGAAATCTCTGACCACTGGGGTAGGACTTTGGGAATGAAATATGTCAGGTCAATGGGGGAAAGGTGGTAAGAGGAAACTGTGGCTTTCTCCTTCACTGGCAAGGGGAAACAAATCTTCCAGGCCTAACTGACAGTTATTTCTTTTCCCCCATCAGTCTAGGTTCCAGGATTTCCCATTATCTTACTTTCACTGGCAGCCTAAAGTCTTACGTTCCTGGGAAGCCAAGGAATGCTGAGACAGAACCTTGTGCGTGGAATGTGTGTCAGGTTTATGGGAGAGAGACAGAACATCTGGAGAGAGAAAACTGGGGCTTCCTCTCTCACTGTCAAGGGGAAAGGGAGGCTTTCTATTTCAATATGTGCTGCTGGAGATGAAACCGGGATCAATCACATTCAAGGCAAATGCATTACCAGCTGTACTAGGGCTGTACATTACCCGTCCTTGTTCTCTATGTTGTTCACATACTGTTTTATTTTATCTTGAAATTAGAGCAATTTATTTTTTACCCTACTCCTGTTCATTAAAGAAAATCACAGAACTAGGTCTATGAATAGTTTCCCTGGGGTATAAGGTGTGATTTGAAATGACATAATGGACAATTATAAAAACATTTTAAGAATTCCTTCTACTTCCTTTCTCTCAGTTGATAGCGTAATCGCAATGCTGGAGTTACACGGGTACTTGGTTCTGGTGTTGACACATTTAATATGATGTTTACTGGAGGTTGCTCTCATTTAGGTATTGTATTTGTATATATTCTTGGTGCTCACCAAGGGTTGTTATTGTGTCAACTTAAATTTTGCCAGGGATTACACTATGACCACCATGCTCCCATATCTTTAGTTGCAGTATTTAAAATCATCTGGCTTTGGTATGGTCATAAGTCACTTACAGTACCACACTTGGCATATGCAGAGGCATCAGGGATCAATACCCAGCTTCATATTTGCAAGGTAGACGCTTTTGCCATGAGTCATCTCTGAAATATTTTTAAACACAATTTACAAGCATTATTCTGTCATTTCTTCTGAAAATGTTAGTTGCAATTCTTTTGTTCTTTCACTTATCTGTTTTTGCCTTGAGATTTCAATCATTCTAAAAAGGCAGAATAAATACTTATGTGTATTTATGAGTGTGCTTTGTTTTAAATTGTTTTGCAAATTGAAAAATAATGAACTGGTAGCACTGCACTGTAGCTCTGTCTTCCCATTGTTCATCAATTTGCTCAAGCGGGACCAGTAATGTCTCCACTCTGAGACTTCTTGTTACTGTGTTTGGCATATCGAATACGTCACAGTGAGCTTGCCAGGCTTTGCTGTGTGGGTGAGATACTCTTGCTAACTTTCCGGCCTCTCCAAGAAAGGTGGAGGAATTGAACCTGGGCCGACTGGGTCGGCTGCATGCAAGGCAAACACACTACCATAAGTAGCATAGAAAATTCTAATTCTGACAATAATTATTTAGCATTCTCTGGATGTAGAATTATTTCTAGATAAAAATCAGAAAATTATACTTAGTTTCATTTTTCTTTCAAGGATATGTATTTATTAGTAATTTTAGAGTCCAAGTACTATTTCCTTTTATTTCAGTTATATCACTTGTCATCCTATTGATCATCAATTTGCTCGAGCAGGTGCCAGTTATGTCTAAATTCATCTCTGTCGCATAATATTGTAGCCCAATGGCATCTGCTTGCTCCACGAACATGAAGAGACTCAAACCGTTTGTTCAGGGTTTTAACAAAGAATACTGACCATCTCATAGGTGGGCAGCCATGTGTCCTTTTAATGTCCCATGAAATCCAGTCAGTAACAGCATTAGTGAAGTGGTCATGTCAAAATAACATACATGTCCAGCCCATCTGATTTTTGATGCCTTGGCAAACATGACAGTGTCCCTGATTCTTGATCATCAAAAGAAGTAAGAAATCCGGATTCCTTCTCTCACTTTAGTGAAGCGTGATATTCCAAGCATAGCTCTTTTGAATCCTCTTTAGGTGATCCATATTGCGTTCTCGTCCTGTTTTCACAGGGCCCAGGTCTCTGAGGTGTATGCTAGTTCAGGAAGAATAGTGGAGTCAAAAAGTTGTGCACGGAGCTGGAGTTTCTTCATCTTCTTAACAACTTCTTCGACACACTTGAAGGTGTTCCATGCTGCTCTCTTCCTCTTGTGCAGTTCTGATACCAAGTCATTTCTCATATTGAGTTCTTGACCCAGATACATGTAGTTGTTGCATTCAGAGATGTTCATTCCATTGAGAGAAAATGGAACATCAGGGACTAGTTCATCTTTATGAACATTGTCTTGGTGAGATTCAGCTGCAGTTTGACCTTTCCATATTCATGGTCTAAGTCAGCCAGCATTTGTGCCGCTTGGCTAATGTTGGTGTTATTAGAACCATGCTGAGACCACTCTCCACACACATGAAGGTACTGGCAGAGGGACAAAGCCACATGGGTTCCGGGGCCGAGATCTCCAAGCCTACTCGAATTTGGGCTGAGCATCCTCCACCCAGATCCTCCAAATTCCAGTAGACGGGGATCACACCCACCAACTGGCCCCCTGGCACCGTGTAATCCCATCAGCGGCCAAGATTCAGAGACTATAAAACCCAGCCCCCGGAAGAGAACAGCGCAGTCTCCTGCCCCTGCGCCTGGCTGTCCTCGTCGGGGTCCCTTGCAGTGGGTGTGTTGAGTTTCCCTCCCCGCTCCGAGCAGAGCTCCTGCAGCAAACACCTCCAGAACCAGCCACAACCATGCTGAGACCACTCTCCACACACGTGAAGGTACTGGCAGAGGGACAAAGGCATGCGGGTCCCGGGGCTGAGATCTCCACGACTGCTCGGATTGGAGCTGAGCATCCTCTGCCCAGATCCTTCATCTTCCAATAGGCAGGGGTCACATCCACCAATTGGCCCCTTGGCGCTGTGTAATCCCATCAATGGCCAAGACCCAGAGACTATAAAACCTAGCTCCTGGAAGTGCGCAGCAGCGGGACGGGACATCTTATTATCTCATTCTTACTTTGGACAACCTGGCAAGCTACCGAATGTAACCTGCCTACGTGGCAGAATCTGGCAAACTCCCCGTGGCATACCCAATATGCCAAATACCAGTAACAATGATGGGTCTCATTCTTCTAACCCTGAAAGAGCCTTGAATGTGGCACTTTTTAAAATATCAGGGCTAGGACGAAGGAGACATTACCGGTGCCTGCTCAAGGCCGTGCGACATCTTATCATCTCATTCTTACTTTAGACAAACCGGCAGACTACCGAATGTAACCTGCCCACATGGCAGAGTCTGGAAAACTCCCCTTGGCGTACCCAATATGCCAAATACCAGTAACAATGAAGGGTCTCATTCTCCTAACTCTGAAAGAGCCTTGAATATGGCACTTTAAAAAAAAAAATCTCAGGGCTAGGATGAAGAGATGTTACTGGGACCTGCTCAAGGCAATTGACGAATAACAGGATGGTTGTGATTTGTGATTTGTGATTAGAACGATGTCTTTGCCAAAGTGGAGGTGGTCTATCTTCACTCCCATTTCTTCCCATTCCAGTCATCACATGATGCTCTTGAGGGTGGCACTGAAGAGTTTCAGTGAAATGGTATCACCCTGCGGAACCCCTCTTTTGACATGAATGCTTGCTTCCTTGTAGAATGGTGAGATCCTGGTGGTGAGTCTGTAATATATACAGCTGGCAGAGGATCCTGATGTATTTAGTTTGAATGCCCTGTTTGGCTAGAGCTTCGATGACCACTTCAGTCTCAATAGAATCAAAGTCCTTCTTTAAATCGATGGACATTAGACAGAGCAGGATCTTGAACTCCTGCGAAACCTCAATGAGCTTGGTCACCTTGTGGATATGGTTGATCATGCTGAATCCTTTTCAGAACCTGGCTTGCTTGCATGATTATTCTTCGTCTAGTGTTCTGTCTATTCTATTCAGAATGATTCAAGTGAACAACTTGTAGATGGACAGCAGGCAGACTGGGCGATAATTACCAATGTCATGGATGTCTTTCTTCTTCTACAACAAAATGGTCCTACTGGCTTTCCATTGGGATGGACCCTTGCATTCACACAGGTAGCATGTGAATAGATGAGCCAGTATATTGATGAGTACTGGCAGCAGATTCTTCAGATGTTCGGGTCTGAGCTTATCTTGGTCGGGTGCTGTTTGCTTCTTCGCCCATGAAATGAGAACGCTATTCAGGTGTCCCAAAGAGGAATCGAAAGAGCAGTGCTTGGAGTATCATGCTTCACTCAAATGAGAGAAAGAATCCGGAGTTCGGACCTCTGTTGATGATCAAGAAACAGGGATGCTGTCTCATTTGCCAAGTCATCGAAAATCAGATGGGCTGGACACGTAATGCCATTTGGAGATGACCGATAGATTAATGCCATTACAGACTGGATTCCATGGGACATCAAAAAATTGCGTGGCTACCCACCTATGAGATGGTCAGACGTGTTCGTCAAGATCTGGAATGATGGGTTTGATGCTGTTCGTGTTAATAGAACAAGCAGATGCCACTGGGCTACACTAACACATGACAGGGATGAATTGAGGATGTTACTGATGCCTGCTCGAGCAAATCAATGAGTAATGGAATATCAAGCGGTCAAGTGATCAAGATTTGTAAAGAAATAATAAAGGCTCTTTATGTAGTTACTTTGTATATAAATTATCTAGTGATAAAGATTCATATAATAGAGACTAAACATTTGACACAGGGAATTTATCTTCAGTTTACAAGGCCAAAGGAGAATTAGAAAACTTTCAACAGTTTTTTCTTATATAATTTTACTTCAAAACAATATACCATTGTAGTACACTTTGAGGAATCATATCATTAACCCCATAATTTTATTACTATAGCTATATTTTAAACATTTGTTGTTCATTTTACGAAGACAATGTTTATGAGAATTGGTCTCGTTCCCGATGCTACATTTAGTCTCAACAGAATGAACATCTCTGAATGCAACAGTTATGTGTACCTAGGTCGAGAAATCAACATGATGAATGACCTGGCACCTGAGTTGCACAGGAGGAAGAGAGCAGCTTGGAATAAACACCTTCAAGAGCGTCAAAGAAATAGCTAAGAGGACGAAGAACCTCCGGCTCTGGGAACATTCTCTTTGATTCCACTGTTCTTCCTGCATTAACATATGCCTCAGAGACCTGGGCCCTATAAAAACAGGATGAGAACGCTATTCAGGTCTCCCAAAGAGAAATTGAAAGAGCTGTTCTTGGAGTATCAAGCTTCACTCAAATGAGAAAAAGAATCTGGAATTCTGACCTCTGTCTATGATCAAGAATCAGGGACGCTGTCTCATTTGCCAAGTCATCAAAAATTAGATGAGCTGGACACGTAATGAGATTTGGAGATGACCACTGGACTAGAGTCATTACCAACTGGATTCTACAGGACATCAAAAGATTGTGTTGCTGGGGCTGGAGTGATAGCACAGTGGGTAAGGCATTTGCCACGCACGCAGTAGACCTGGGTTCGATTCCCAGCATCCCATATGGTCCCCCGAGCACCGCGAGGAGTGATTCCTGAGTGCAGAGCCAGGAGTGACCCCTGAGCATCGCCAGGTGTGATCCAAAAAGCAAAAAATAAATAAAAATCTTAAAAAAAAAGATTGTGTTGCTGCCCACCTATGAGATGTCAGACTTCTTTATCAAGACCCTGAACAATTGGTTTGAGGATCTTCAACTTCCTAGAATGAGCAGACACCATTGGGCTACAATAGCACATGACAGGGACGAATGGAGATGTTACTGGCATCTGCTCGATCAAATGGATGAGTAAAGGGATGTCAAGTGATCAAGTGATCAAGGTGTTCAGTTGGTAACAAGAGATATTATCAAGTAAACTTTCAGGACAGATTAAAATTGAGAGAGAATATTGACTTAGCTTATAAATGTTAACTTCTTATGAAGAAAAACATACGGATGATAGATGACAAGTAAGTACAAATACAATAGAAAATACATTATATTATTTATTTTTATTTTTTCTCTAAGCTGTACTTAAAAGTAAGTAGAAATAGCAAAACATCTTACATTTTATTTAATCATAATTATACTGGCATTACTAGAGTGTAACTAAGTTTAAATTATTTAAAATTCTTTATTATATATAAAAGGTAAAGGTAAAGGCCCTCCCGTTGTTCATTGATTTGCTCGAGCGGGCCCAGTAACATCTCCATTGGAGGTTTTGTTGTTACTGTGTTTGGCATATCGAATACATCATGGGTGGCTTGCCAGGCTCTGCCGTGTGGGCGAGATACTCTCGGTAGCTTGCCGGGCTCTCCGAGGGGGGCGGAGGAATCGAACTCGGGTTGGCCATGTTGGCTGCGTGCAAGGCAAACACCCTACCGCTGTGTTATAATGTCCTTGTATTTATATAAGGCTGGAGCGATATCCCAGTGGGTAGGGCATTTGCCTTGCACGCAGCAGATCTGGGAAACCTGGGTTTGATTCCTCCACCCCTCTCAGGGAGCCCAGCAAGTTACTGAGAGTATCTGTCCACACGGCAAAGCCTGGTAAGCTACCCGTAACGTATTCGATATGCCAAACACAGTAACAAGAAGTCTCACAATGGAGACGTTACTGGGCCTGCTCAAGCAAATCAATGAACAACGGGAGGATAGTGCTACACTGCAGTATTTATATAAAAATCCAGTATATATACTTAAATAAAATCTTAATTTGGGTTACATTTTAGGACTTTACTGGTTAGTTATAACTAGAATAATTATGGTTTTAGCACAGCGGTAGGGCGTTTGCCTTGCACACAGCCAACATGGCCGACCCGAGTTCGATTCCTCTGCCCCTCTCGGAGAGCCTGGCAAGCTACTGAGAGTATCTCGCCAGCAGGGCAGAGCCTGGCAAGCTCCCCGTGACGTATTCGATATGCCAAACACAGTAACAACAAAGTCTCCAATGGTGACGTTACTGGGCCCGCTTGAGCAAATCGATGATCAACGGGAGGGCCTTTACTTTACTTTTACTAAGAAGGTAATAAAATTAATTTTTTGGCTTTTGAATTTTGGATGATATCCAGCTGTGCCTAGGGTTATTCCTGGCTCTGTGCTGAGGTATCAGTCCTGTTGGTGCTCAAAAGTGTGTGCCAGGGATCAAACCTGGTTTGGCCACATACAAAGCAAGCACCCTACCCACAGAACTCTCTCTCCAGTCCCTAGACAAAATTTCTGACTCACAAAAATCCCATATCAATAGTGATATTAATCCTCTACCAGAACTGCTAGCCTTTTCAGTGGATCTGTGCAAAGCTGAGGATAGAACGGTAGTGAACAGAGAAAGAACTTCTACTCCACCTAGAATTAGAGTGAGTTTAACTTCATCTGGCTACAAATGTATACTTTCATGTTGTATATAAATAAAATTATGGACATAATTGGAGAATTATGTGCATTACCTAGATCTATGCCACATTTTTACAATAAAGATTATTTTATCAATTCTTATACATTTCTGATATTATTTCTTCCTAAAATTATGGTAGCCATGTATATCAAATAATTTCACAGTTTGGAATTATACTCAATAGTGCAGTTTCCAGTTTTTTTCTGATTATTAAAACACTTCATAAAACTGACTTCATTGTACTGAACAGTACAGTGTATAAGTAGATGTATGTTACTTTTCATTCAAAGGAAGTGATTTAGTTATTGACTTGGAAATATTTTAAAGCAAACTCTTGTATGGAATAGTTCTGCAGTATGGATGACTGAAAACAGTGAAGAAGTAAAGGTGCCAGTTTATCACTGTAAACATTTTAAATGTGGTAGTAAGGTTGGCATGATAGTTAATCATTCTGTCTGTTAAATAAAAGGTAAACTTTATTATAAAAACGAAAAGATCTGTCTGTTGAATACCATAAATCTTTAAGCTTTGAAAGATAGGCAATTGATCTCCTAATACATTTGGTTAAACAATACACATTTGAGAATACCTTTTATGATTCAAGCAGAATAATTATATTTAAAATTAGAAAATTAAATTCCAAATCAACTTTATAAAATAATACTAATATAGTCAATCACTTAATGTGGTATCATTTTCACTGTCACTGTCCTCCAGTTGTTCATCGATTTGCTCGAGAGGGCCCAGTAACATTGTGAGACTTTTTGTTACTGTGTTTGGCATATCAAATACGTCATGGGTAGCTTGCCAGGCTTTGTCCTGTGGGTGAGATACTCTCAGTAACTTGCCAGGCTCTCCGAGAGGGGCGGTGGAATCAAAGGCGGAGGAATCAAACTCCGGTCGGCCTGGTCAGCCGCGTTCAAGGCAAACGCCCTACCCGCTGTGCTGTTGCTCCAGCCCAGTGTGATATCATTAATTTAACTAAATTCTTCTGCATATGGTAAGAATGAGGAAGAAGAAAAAACTGTAAACATTACATGACCAATTATATGCATATTAAATATATCTATACAATAATGTATAAAAAGTTGTATGTCTTCAATTTACATAGAGAAACATTGACTTAATCAACTAAGACTCCAAGGACATGTAGCAAATATGTCGTGGAACAAAGTTTTGAGAGAGGAAAAGACCGTCTTTGATATCTTGACCCTTCTGTTACTGCATAATATATTTCTTTCTGTAATTAAGTGACCTACACTCTCAAAATAACAGGAGAAAACTTGCAAATGGAAGACACAGTTGGTGTTTTGGAGTTGAGATTCCGCAATTTGCAGGCTAATAAATCTAAAGACCCAACTGCTTCTATCCTCGGCAGTAATGGAGCAGGCACTTTAGGCTCTACATTTTTGGTTAATTAGAACACTTCTCAGGTGGTAAAATTGATAGCCTTCAGCTTGGTATGCTTTAATACCACCTGAGGCATGCAGTTATCATTCTGAAGTGCACTGCCTGCCAAGTGCTACTGCTTAATCCACATAATGAATTTAGCATTGTAATCACTAGACCATTTTTCAAATAGAATGTGTAAGAAAGAAATGTATGCATATACATTTTAAAGCATTTACATCATTTCTTAAGATCTCTTTATTTTATTATAGATTTGGAGATAAATTGAATTTACCAGTCTCTTTTTAAAAACAATGAGATTATGACAATAAAAATAAAAGTAAACAATTAGATCAAAATATGTGACATTTATTTTCCAGTTGTTTTTATTACATCATTTATTTTCAGTTTTTTGTGTCAAGTTTATATTATAGTAGCTTTGTTATCCCAGTTTTCTACATAAACTATCTAAGCTTAAAGGTATAAAATAACTTGGAACAAATCATACAAATATTAAATGTTTGGTTAAGATCTCAAATCAGAGAGCCTCACTGGAGAGCTTAAAAAATTATTCTTAAAGGAACAGGCTACATGATATATATCTGTAAACTACCAGACATAACCGTAATGTCACCAAATTGTAAAAAAATCTCAGGTTAGACAAAGGATAAGAATTCTCTCATACTCTGTTTTGTAGTATTAACAAATATGTTACCACTCATTTTCAGGAAAGAATGACAAGCAGAAAGTCATACAGGATAATCTCATCACTTCGATCCTACTGGATTTTTAAAAAAAAAATTAACAGAGCCTAAGCATAAAACTAATGATTATTATAAGTTATATTTCTGGAACAAATAAACAGAAAAATATCAATATCCACCAAGCCAGATGTCCTGATTATTTCAAGTCTCACATCACATTGTTCAACACTCACCGCATAAGAAGTACTGAAGTTTCTGTCTCTGTTTATAACCCTGTATATGTGTGCGTATGTGCATGTATGTACATATATATTTACAATTTTTAAAAAACGAGAAAAGGTAGGAAGAGTTGAACATTGCTGCTACTTTCTTTGCACTCTGGATGACAATAAGCCTACTGCAAACTCTAGTGTTTGACTTGCTTATGTTCTGGGCTACAGACATATACTCAGCTTCAAGTTTCAAAACTTACACAAGCTTTACACTTAAAGCATATATTTTTTTAAATTGGCATTAGTTTCTTTTTTCTTTTATTTATTATTATTATTAATTATTTTGGTGGGTGTGGAGTAACATCCTAAGAGTGTTTCAGGAAGGGGCGTGAAGATGCAATACTCCTTGATCTGTGCAGTAACAAGGATACTGGGTCACTACAGGGATTCTGGGCCTTCAGGGCCACACCAGATGATGCTCAGATCATCCAGAACAGAATCTACAAATTGCCTGAGGGACTATATGGAGCCAGAAATTGAACCTGAGTCAAATACATGCTAGCAGCACTCACCTTAAACACTACTGTGTTATATGGACCAATAGCACTGTAGACACTGCCCTCCTGTTGTTCATCAATTTGCTTGAGCGGGCACCAGTAACATCTCCATTGTGAGACTTGTCGTTACTGTTTTTGGCAAGCAAATAAGCCACAGGGAGCTTGCCAGGCTCTGCTGTACAGGCAGGATACTCTCAGTAGTTTGCTGGGCTTTCCGAGAGGGATAGAGGAATAGAAACTGGGTCGGCCGCATTCAAGGCAAATGGCCTACCTGCTGTGCTATAGCTCCAGCGATGGACTAAAAACATATTATTATTCCAATAATATTGCAATAACCAATAATTTAACATGAAAAATAAATTTTTATTTTGACTTTTAAATTAACATACTAATCATACCGAAGGATGTTAAATTTCAGAGGATTTTCATCTTTGGTGGCAATTTATATTAAATGAAATGTTTTGTTTTGTTTTTTTCTTTTTTGATCACACCTGACAATATGCAGGGGTTACTCCTGGATCTGCACTCAGGAATTACTACTAGCGGTGGGTGGGTGACCGTATGGGATGCCAGGGATGGAACCTGGGTTGGTCACATGCAAGGCAAACACCCTATCCACTGTACTATTGCTCCAGCCTAAATGAAATGCTTTTATTTTTAAAAGACCTTCTGTAATTTGCACCAGTGTGCATACAATTTTAATCATCTTGAAGAATGAAAAAAAATAGAACTTCTTATTTCAAATGCACACAAATAGAAATATGTAAAGCAGACTTTACTGAATTTATAGAAGCCTTGAATACAGTGGCTATTTTTAGTTATTAATTCGCTGATATTAATTAGAACTCAGCCTTTTGGGATCCTGTGGGCCTAAACAATATATATGAAAATTCAACATTTGCTCTTTAGGCGTTATACAATGTTTGTAGAAATAACTTTATGTCCAAGTATTCTTGAAAGTTCTTTACATGTATACTCTGCCTCAGGAGCCGTATTAAATAGAATGAATAGAAAAGCAAAGAAGGAAATACCCATAGATTAATAAGCCTACAACGAACAAGAGGCTTATAGATGATTTGGTCTAAACAAACTTTTGTGAAAAAAATCTGTTATTGTTCCTATTTTTTTCTCATTCTGTTTCTATGTTCATTTTGAAAACATTTTACTGCTGAGGGGAAAAAAAGATGACCAGAAATACGGATATTTGGGGAGTGGGGGTAAGGAGGTTCTCACATCAACTATTAGAGTCTAGTTTTCTTTTTAATTTGGAATTGAATTTGAAACCTACTTAGACTAATAGACTGTAGCAGATGATTTTATAGGAGTTTTTGAAGAATTTAGATACTAAGATAACTTGTGCCTTTTTTCTTTGCTCTCATAAACACCTATCCTAAGAATCATGTTAGGAATGGCCAAAAAAGACTGGAGAATTGGAGGCCATATGAAAGAGAACTGAACTGATTCAACTAACAGTCAGGTACAAATCAGGTACAAGTGAGATTTGTGAGTAAGGTAATATTTGATCAGGTAGCCCAAAATCACCTACAATGAAGTTCAACTAAAGAATTTAACCAAAAGGGGCTGGAGTAATAGTAAATCATGTAGGATCCTTGTCTTGCATGTTGCTGACCTGAGTCCGATCCCTAGCATCCGACATAGTCCCCTGGGTTCAAGGAGCAATATCATATGGTTTACAAAGTAATATCTTAAAGACAATTTGTATTACAATTCTCAATTATAGATCCTGAGTAAGAGCTGTGGGGTAAATAAAATTTTAGTATATAGAGAACTATTTTATTTTTTCTTTGTTTTGGGGCCATACCAGTGATACTCAAGGATTACTCCTTGATCCATACTCAGGGATCACTCCTGGTACTTCATAGCAAGCCATATGGAATGCCAGGGATCAAACCCAGGTCACCTGTGTGCAAGGCATGTGCCATGCCTGATGTGCTATCACACAGAGACCAATTATTTGATCTTATTGAAAAGATGGATGAAGATATAGATATAAATGATGAAAATTAAATGTGTGTGATAAAAGCTAAAATTCTATGATAATAAATAGCCAGCGCTATACATTTGTTATGTTCAAAGACTATGCAAAACCAAGATAGCACCCAATTATACACTATGTATTTGGTTATGATGCTAATATAAATGTATTGCTTCTAACAAATGTATGACTGCATTAGAGTACATCAATTGGTTTCCTGTATTTGAATATATGTGCACATTTTGTGCCCCATTTTTCTGTAAACCTAAACCCCTTCTATTAATTTGAGAAATAAGCTATAGTATCAATGACAGTAAGAGTCAGTTATTTGGGTTATGACTCTTTTCACATAAATACTTAATTTAAATGTAAATTAGTTCATTGTAACAGAATTTAATCAGGTTTAATAATAATAATATATTCCTTAATAAATATTTCTAAATATTATAATTTTGTTTTGTACTTCATAATATCATTCATAAAATATTAATTGATACTCAAAAAGATTGAAAAACAGCATGCACTGCTGCTATACATAAAACACATGGATTCCTAAGGGAAATAGCTGGCTAGTCAGTGAACAATTTTACATATACTAAAAAACTATAGCCGTATAAAGAAAATAATGAATTATAAAATTGTCTGGCAAAATGCTTAATTATTAGTCTTATTTTCCATGATAATATTTTGGAGAGGTTGAACTAAAAGAGACACAAATGAAAGGGATATTTGTACAGAGAGAAAATAAGATTATTTTCTTAATTATATCCCTAGCTACTGTTATTTATTTTAAATTGCCTACTTGGAGTTCTAGAGCATTGAAAATATTAAAAAAATACTATATCTGCACAGTCAGAAATCTTTAATTATGATAAATTATTAAATATAACAAACTTTTCTTTGCTTTATATGTATAATATTCATTCACTATTTTTAAATGGAAGAGATAGAGGTGGAAGATAGAAGACAAAACATCATTTTATTTTTGATCCAAATCTATGATGCTCCAGGCTTGTTGCTCTAAGCTTAGGGGTCACTCTAGGCAGTGCTTGTTGGATCATGTGCATTGCTGGGTATTGTACCCAGGTACATCATTTACAAGGCAAGTGTTCTATCCATTCTAATATTTTTTCAACTGAAAGACAAAGCATCTTATGCATATTCAATGGAAAGGCAAAACAAATACTAAGGTATACAATTTTTTAAATTTAAGGAAAATCTTGGTAAATTATGGATATCTATAAGTTCTCAGTGCATTATAACTCTACAATTTGTATTGTTGCATAAAGAGATAATTATGAAAATTAGTGAATTTTGTCCTTTTACTTGCTAAAATTATCTTTTGCATGCATATTATATGCCAGACACTTTTCTAATCAGTTCACATGTGATATTTTAATGAAAACTCATAAGAGCCATTTGCGGTAGGTACACACTTTACAAATCAAGAAACAGAGGGAAGCAGATTAAATCAGGTAAAGTGAAATGCTACTTGAGGTTAGAGTTGGAATTTTAATTCTGCAAATTTAACTCTAGCACTAAGATTTCTTAAATTCATTGCTCAGCACAAAGTCCACAATATCAGTGTCTTAAAATACATGACATTTAATATATATTTACTTCAATGTTTTCAAAAGAATAGATAAAATTAAATAACCTCTATCATCTTCTTATATAAAATTGAAATATAAGTACAGTAAGGACTGTCTAAAGTGAAATGAGTTTTATTTCAGCTCTAAATTTAGAGAATATCTTTATTTCATCTGTATCTAGTAAAAAGTAATGCAGCTTTATTTCCATAATTTTCTTCTTGAAAAATTTTTTCCAGTATTGTATCTAACAACTGGTATATGTCTTAATAATAACAATTATAAGGTTTTTATTCACTTCTCCAAGGCAATTCTGAGATATTTTTATTCTGCAGGTGTACAATGAAGAGAAATTAAGCAATATACTCTAAGCCACACAGGTATAGGTGAAGTCAAGATTTACTCCTGAGTTGCCACAGAATAGACACAACACTAAGTAATGCATTCTTCCGATGGTACCTGAAGCACTAAACAACTTTTATGACTTTTCTAGTAAAAACTTCTTGAATATTTTGACTTAATTGGATCACTCCTCACTCCTCTCTCTCTCTCTCTCTCTCTCTCTCTCTCTCTCTCTCTCTCTCTCTCTCTTTCTCTCTCTCTCTCTCCATATATATGTCACTGCCACTGTGTCACTGTTCATCAATTTGCTCAAGCGGGCCCAGTAACATCTCCATTTTTGAGACTTTGTTGTTACTGTGTTTGGCATATTGAATATGTCACCAGGAGCTTGCCAGGCTTTGCCATGTGGGCGAGATACTCTCAGTAGCTTGCTGGTCTCTCTGAGAGGGGCGGAGGAATCGAACCCAGCTCGGCCGGGCTGGCTTTGCACAAGGCAAATGCCCTACCACTGTGCTATTGCTCCAGCATATATATATATATATATATATATATATATATATATATATATATTCATACTCTATATATATATAAATTTATGTATATATACATATATATAAATTTCAATCTGTGGCAAATTCTTAACATAAATATAATGTGAGCTATCTCACATTCTTGTCCAATAGGCTTACTTTTGTTTCCAAGGAACCATGTGACATTATGTCGGTGTTTTCAGTGAGTGTGATAAGGAGTCCCAGATCAGAAAGCTAGGCACCATTTTTCTCTGTGGCAAACCATGGCTCAACAGTGAAGTTTCTGGGGAAGTCCAAGGCTCACAAAAGTCCCAGAATTCCTGCACAGTGTGGATAATAAAGTACTAATCTGCATTTAGGTTCTTCTTGTCCATGATCTATTTTTCCAAGGGAAAAAAAAAATCTTAGGAGAAGACAAAGAGTGAAGTAGACAAATTTGAGAAGCAAGAGAAGAAAAGAGGGAACTTGTTCAAGAGTAATCACAGGTTGAGAAAGAGAAAGGGGAGCATGCTAACGTCAAGGAGTTACACATCCGAAGCTGGAATGAGGAAGACTCCCAGGAATGAAGTTGCACCTGAGAAAATTCAAGGGCAAAGGTAGTACATCCAGAGTAGTGTATTGTGGGTGATTGCAAGATAGGATGCACAGTTTATACTCTGTTCTCTTTCCCCAAAGCTGGAGATTTTTTTTTTCTTCCCCCAAGCTGCCCAGACTTGTGGCCCATTACTAGGGCATTGTCATGGGAGGACTAATGAGTAATCACTAATGATTCCCTGATGGTGTGAAAAGTTTCTCACTTTAGAAAATTCACTTCCAATTCATTATGGAGAGCATATCCTACCTACTTGTAGTTTCAATATGCAAATTATCTGATACCTTTAACCTATATTCCTGTTTTCCAAAAAGATATAATTCACAAGTAAATCCATTCAACCATTTATTGTTTCCCAGATTTTTATTGCATTGTGTTTTTTCTCAAACTGTGACTCACTAGCTGTTAACACTGTAATCCAAATCCATCTGTGGATCTTAATCCCCAAGTCACCTTTCTGAGTTACTTTTAAATTAGGGTCTATGCTAATAAATAACAATTTTTCCAAGTCTTTGTAAAATGAACATTGATAAAAACTGTCTACCCCACCAAACTTCCATGTTATTTCTATGGCTTTGTTTTATATATCTGTCTCTTAAAATTTCAATTTCCATTCTTCCTCTAAATTTTCTGATTCTTGGCTTATTCTGCTGTATTTTACCCATAGACTTGAGGTTCACTATCGGAATAATAGTTGGAAAGAATGACTCATAGTTGGAAAGAGGTAATCTGGGTAATCTGGTTAATATAGGCAATAAGCAACCATTATGTTTGGTTCATAGTCTACTTTCAGCATGCATCTACCGTTGCGAGCGATCTCCCAACCTTCATTTATAGTTGGAAAGAATGACTCATAGTGGGGCCATTAGGAACCTTAATGATATTCTCATTGTCTAATTATCTTTAAAAAAGTTGATTGCCAAGAAAATTATAGGAACAGAAAATGCCCTCCAATCAGGAAAGCCTTATGCTAAAAAGACATAATCATTTATGCCTGGAGAGATCCCAACTTCTCACATCTCCCCAATAATGCTGACTTGCAGACGACTTGCTAGTTGAAGATCCTCAAGTTCCATTGTCTTCTATGAAGTCAATAACACTTTTTGGTGGAAGTAGGGGCTGGTGAGGAGGGACGCTAGGTAATCTGGTTAATATGATCGTACAATTGATCACATTAAGTTCCACCTACACAAGGGATAGCTAGTCAGATAATGGAAATAGCTGAGTGTAGAGATACAAACATATAAAATGGAAACTTAGGGAAAGGAACTGTCTTCATAACCCCTCATCTGTCGCCAGGCAGATGACAGTAAATGTAGTAGTTTCTCACCAAGAGGCAGAGAACAAGAGAGAGTCAAAGAGCAGCAGGACCAAAGGCCTTGAGGCAGAAGCCAAGACTCAGCTACAGAGGATAGAGCAGCAGATATGACCTCAGACTAGGAACACAGCAGGGAATAAAAGACCAGGACAAGTGATGTCGCCCACTTGGAAAAAAAAGACAACAGAAAGACAACAGTTATGTCAAACACAAAAATCTAGACACTACAGGGATCTAGAGTGAGCTACATAAACTATAAAGGAATTCCATATGATATTAGGAGTTTTGAGTATTTTGCATACACTAACACAAGGATCCACTTAGGACCCAGCCAGTTTTGTGGTACCAGTCCCAACACTTTTCATCATATAGTTTGTAACCCACAGCGAAACTGATAGTCCTAAATCCCCTTACCTTTATGCTAAAGACTGTCTCTTTTTCTACTGTACCCTAAAGGCTGGTGATGGTTCTGATATGACTATAAAAAGATAGTTAAAGGGTGAATGACAATTACAAGCAAAATATGCCAGAGAAAGAGTACCTGTAGCTCATCCCTTGCATCAAATAGTATATCTGACAATTGTAAAAAAGGACAAGAACTCAAACCCAAGGATCACTAGGGGCAACCGGGTCTGTAGCTTGCCAATCCTACTTTATTTACTTATTATTTTTACAAAAAAAAGATAGAGTACAAACTTACAAATTTTGTGATTACATTTCAATCAAATAATGTTCCTGTTCCCATCCCTCCACCAGTGCCCACTCTCCACCACCAATGTTCCCAGTGTCTCTCCCACCACCCCGACCCCTTCCCACTCCCTGCAATAATACAGGCAATAAGTAACCATTATGTTTGGTCCATAGTCTTCTTTCAGCATGCATCTACCATTGTGAGCAATCCCTCGAACCCTCATTTATTTAGTGGTCTCTTCTCCATCCCACCTGCCTTTGCCCCCAGCACATGAGATCATGTGGGATGATCCTCCTGGCCCTTATCTCTACTATTTAGGTGTTATTATCATATTATGTTACTTTTTATTCCAAAATTGGGTGCGGTCATTCTGCACAATGGACAATACTACGCAGCTGTTAGTAAAGATGAAACTATGAAATTTGCATATAAGTGGATCAACATGGAGAGTATCTTGTTAAGCAAAATGAATCAGAAAGAGCTGGACAGACACAGAATGATCTCCACTCTTATTTTTATGTGAAGTGGAAGCCCTCAGAACTTGACTCTGAAGGCTGAAAAAATGGTTGGTAAAGAAAAAATAGACATTACCCTTTAGGGAGATATACAAGCAAGAGTAAATAAGTTTTATCAAAGTATATATTGGCCAGAGAGAGAAAACAGAGAGATATTCTGGAGAGGAAAGTTTATTATTTAGTAGAGTTTTGGTAGACATTTTATTGTCCCTTTTAAGGAAGTGTTATTTTAGGAATATCATGAGGTTGGGTTTCCATATTTTAGGAATTTTGTCAGTAACCAGTACCTATCTGGGGAACCTGCACTTGGGGCTTCATGTGAGAGATTAATTCTGTGAACTATATGAGTTTCACTTTCTCATCTTTTCAATATATTCACTCAACATTTGGAGACAATCAAATTCATTTTGATTTCCCCCCAAGTGCCTGCTGTGGTCCCAACAAACTGTCATGTATATTTAAAATTATCATTTTTTAATCTTTTGCTTTTTCATGTCTAAATACTTTGATTCCAGGAAGCCAATGGAAGAAAATCACAAAGCTTATGTCTTTTATTTAAAATAATATACAAAAATAATATATAGCTTTGGAAAAAATAATAAAATGATATATCAGAGGCCAGAGCAATAGTAGAGAAGGTAGGGCACTCACAAGTGGCTGATTCAATAATCTAGCACCCTATATGGCCCCCAGAGTACTACCAGGAATGATCCCTGTGAGCAGAGCCAGGACTAACCCTGAGGACTTAAAAATATGGTCCAAAAAGTTTGCAGAAAAATAATCTGGGGAAGAAATTTAATGAAGTAAGATAGGAAAGAGTGGAAAGAGAACACACCCCAGGTTGGGATATGCAGGAAACTCCAGAATAAGTCCCAAAAATAATGGGGAAATGTTCCACATAAAGATTTGTGACATGAGAATAACACCAGAACTAATTATCATAAAGAAGAAATTGCATAAATATCCAGAGTTGGGATATGGACAACTGCTGAATGGATAATTTTATAGCATATTTTCCCCCTTTCTTCAAGTTACCTCTGTTGGATTGAGGGTATTTACTGGAGAGTTGTCAAAAATTAAGTCTTGGCTCATTCATTCAGGTACCTGCCCAGTGGCAGGGCCTCTAACTAGATCACCTGAGAATGGCCGATTTTCATCCTTGGTCTGCAAGAAGCAGGAATTAAGACACACAGCACGAGCCCAAAGCTGAGCTATTTCGGCACCCTCAGCTCATTCATACAGGTTACAATGGTAAAGCAACGCAAAACCCCACCAAGCTTACTTATTGAAGAGGCTAGCCCAGAAGACACCAACAGTAATAAAGTGCTAGACAACCTCTCTGACAAAGAATTTAGAAGGGAGCTACTAAGGATGCTTAGGGAGCTAAAAGAAACAATGGAAAGCAATGCCAATAAAAGAAAAGAGGATTTTAAGGTAGAAATGAGGAAAATGCAAATGAAATTACAAACGAAAATGTCAGACCTGAAAAACCTGGTAGGTGAATTGAAAAACTCAGTGGAAGGCCTCAACAACAGAGTAACAGCTGCTGAGGACAGACTCAGTGAGCTTGAAGATGAAGTCCAGAGACTCTCCAGAAAAGACCAGAAAATGTAAAAGAGACTCACAATTCGAGAACAGATGGCAAGAAAAGATCGTGATGAAGCCAAGAGAAGTAACATAAAAATTATTGGAGTCTTAGAGGAATAGGAAGAAAACCCTGATGAAGAAGAAACCATCAAAGACATAATTGCTACGACATTCCCAGAGCTGAAGAGAACATGTGACCACATTCAGGAGGCCTGAAGAGTACCAGCTAGAAGAAATCCGAATAAACATACCCCAAGACACATCCTGATCAAAATGACCAAAACCTTAAATAGAGACAAAATTCTGAAAGCAGCAAGATCAAAATAAAAATTTCCTATAAAGGACCATCTTTAAAGATTCACAACTGATTTGTCTGATGAAACCCTCATGGCCAGAAAACAGTGGTGGGATATAGTGAAAAAACTCAATGAAATAAATGCATCACCAAAAATACTTTACCCAGTGAGACTCTCATCATAACAGAAGGAACAACACAGTTTCACAGACAAACAACAGCTCAGGAACTTCATAGATTCAAATCCATGTTTACAAGAGCAACAAAATGGGCTACCTTAAGACAAGACAGGCCCCTCAAATACACCAAATTTCAACAGAAAACTTGGATGAAACTCCATAACAATAATCTCTCTCAATGTCAATGGGCTAAACACACCAATTAAAAGACACAGAGTGGCAGGATGGATTAGAAAGTTGAACACAACATTCTGCTGCCTCCAAGAAACACATCTCAATAGTCAAAGCAAATCCAGACTCAGAGTCAAAGGCTGGAAAACAATCGTACAGGAAAACAGCTCCCATAAAAAAGCTTGGGTAGCCATCCTAATATCAGACCAGATCGATTTCAGAGTGAAGAAGGTCATAAGAGACAGTGAAGACCATTTCTTATTGATCAAGGGATCTGTACAACAGGAAGAACTTACAATACTAAATGTATATGCACTTAATGAGGGACCAGTAAAGTACTTAAAACAACTATTCATAGAATTGGTGAAAGACATTGATAGCAACACAATACTAGTGGGAGACTTCAAAATCGTGTTATTACCTCTTGGAAGATCAACCAGACTCAAGCTTCGCAAGAACATACTTCATCTGAGGGAAAAATGGAAGAAAATGACTTAGAAGATATATACAGGACACGTCATCCTCAAAAAGCTGAATACACATTCTTCTCAAGTGTGCATGGAACATACTCCAAGATAGACCGCATGCTGAGCCACAAAACATACCTCCATAAAATTAAGAAGATAGAGATTGTATCAACAGTCTTCTCAGACCACGATGCACTGAAATTAGAAATAAATCACACACACAAACAGAAAACTAAATCAAACACCTGGAAATTAAACTGTTCACTATTGGACAATGAGTAGCTTAGAAAGAAAATCAAAGAGGAAATCAAAAGTTTCCTGGAAATGAACAAAAATGAGGACACCAATTACCAAATCTTATGGAACACAGCAACAGCTGTGTTGAGGAAAGTTTATAGCTTTACAAGTATTGCTCAGGAAGGAGGAGCGAGCCCACATATATAACCTAACCTCACAACTTAAGAGCTTGGAGAATGACCAACAAAAGGAGCTCAATCCGAACAGAAGGAGGGAAATAATAAAACTCAGAGCAGAGATTAACCAGATAGAAACCCAAAAAAACAATCCAAAAGATCAATGAAATCAAGAGCTGTTTCTTTGAGAAAATAAATAAGATCGACAAGCCTCTAGCAAAACTCACTAAGAAAGGGAGAGAGAAAACCCTAATAAACATAATTATAAATGAAATGAGGGTCATTACAACAGAAACTACAGAAATTCAAATGATCCTCAGGGAGTACTTTGGGAAACTTTATGCCACGGAACACGAAAACCTCGAGGAAATGGATAAATTCCTAGATTCCTAGAGCCTCCCAAGGCTGAACTAAGAAGACATGGAATAACTGAACAGACCTATCACCATCAAGGAATTTGAAACAGTAATAAAAAGTCTCCTGTCCCCGCACCTGGCTGTCCTCACCAGGGCCCCTTGGAGGGGGAAGGGTTGAGTTTTCTCTCCCCCCCCTCCAGCCCCGAGCAGAGTCCCAGCAGCTAAGGACTTCCGGAGCCAGCCATGGCCATGCTGGGACCACTCTCCACACGTCCGGACGGCCTCATGCATGAAAGAACTGGCAGAGGAACCCAGGCATGAGGGTCCCAGGGCTGAGGTCTCCAAGCTTACTCGGATTGGGACTGGGCCTTCTGCACCCAGACCCCTCCATCTTCCAGTAGTTGTAGAGGTAGGCGTCACACCCACCAGCTGCTGACAGCGCCAGGTTGGTCCCATCAATGGCCAAGACGCAGAGACTATAAAACCCAGCTCCTGGAGGAGAGCAACGCAGTCTCCTGCTGTCATGCCTGGCTGTCCTCACCGGGGCCCCTTGGACGGGGGAAGGTTGAGTTTTCTCTCCCTCCCCCGCCCTGAGCAGAGCCCCAGCAGCTGAGGACCTTTGGAGTCAGCCACGGCCATGCTGGGACCACTCTCCACATGTCCAGACAGGCCTCATGCATGAAAGAACTGGCAGAGGAACCCAGGCATGCAGGTCCCAGGGCTGAGGTCTCCAGGCCTACTTGAATTGGGACTGCACCTTCTCCACCCAGACCTCCCCATCTTCCAGTACGTAGGTGTCACACCCACCAGCTGCCGACAGAGCCAGGTTGGTGCCATCAACAGCCAAGACGCAGAGACTATAAAACCCAGCTTCAGGAAGTGCACGGCTGCATTCACGGCCACGCAACATCTTATTATCTTTCCTTTGGAGAACCTGGCAGGCTACAAAAAGTATCCTGCTTGCTCGCACGGCAAAGTCTGGCAAACTTACCGTGTAGTACTCAATATGCCAAATACCAGTAACAATGATGGGTCTCATCCTCCTAATCCTGAAAGAGCATTGAAATGGCTCTTTTAAAATCTCAGGGCTAGGTAGAAGGAGATGTTACTGGTGCCTGCTCGAGACAATGAACGAACAACAGGATGATCGTGATCGTGAATAAAAAGTCTCCCCAAGCACAAAAGTTCTGGCCCAGATGGATTCACTAGTGAATTCTTCCAAATCTTTAAAGAGGATTTACTCCAGATACTCCTTAAGCTTTACCACAAAATTGAATTATCAAAAATACTTCCAAACAGTTTCTATGAAGCAAATATCACCCTGATACCAAAAGCCGACTGAGATACCACAAAGAGAGAGAATTACAGGCTGATATTACTGATGAACACAGACGCAAATATCCTCAACAAACTACTAGCAAATAGAATCCTATTACTCATCAAAAAGATCATACACCATGACCAAGTGGGATTCATCTCTGGGATGCAAGGATGGTTTAACATTCGTAAATCTATCAACATAATCCATCATATCAACAAAAGAAAAGATAAAAACCATATTATCATAAAAATAGATGCAGAAAAAGCATTTGATGAGATACAGCACCGTTTATGATGAAAACCCTTGCAAAAATGGGTATAGAAGGGACATTCCTCAATATAGTTAAAGTCATCTACCACAAGCTTACAACCAGCATCATCCTCAATGGGGAAAAACTGAGAGCCTTATCTCTAAGATCAGGGACGAGACAAGGATGCCCACTCTCTCCACTGCTTTTCAATATAGTACTGGAATTACTTTCAGTAGCAGTTAAGCAAGAAAAAGATATCAAGGGCATTCAGGTAGGAAAGGAAGAAATCAAGCTCTCACTATTCGCAGATGATATGATACGATATTTAGAGAACCCTGAAACCTCTACCAAGTAACTCTTAGAAACAATAGACTTGTATAGTAAAATTGCAGACTAAAAAATCAATACCCAAAGGTCCATGGCTTTCCTATATGCAAATAGTGAGAGAGAAGAAAGTGATATGAAAAAACAATCCCGTTCACAATTGTGTCCCAGAAAATCAAGTACCTAGGAACCAGCTTAACTAATGAAGTAAAGGGCCAGTACAAAGAAAACTAAAAAACCCTACTTCAGGAAATAAAAGAGGACACTGAGGCAACTCAGATAGAGAAGCAAGCGCCAAATAAATGTCTTGGAAGGATCCTCTCAGGATGGAAGAAGCATTCTGAAAGTAGACTATAGACTGAACATGATTGCAACTCAATGCAAACCACAGCACCCAAAAGAAGAGAGAGAACAAAAGGGATTGCCACAGAGGCAGGGTGGGATGGGGGGGATGGGAAGGATGGGGGGGATGGGGAATGGAAGGGATACTGGGATCAGTGGTGGTGGAAAATGAGCACTGGTGGAGGGATGGGTACTCAATCATTGTATAATTGAATCCCAAGCACAAAAATTTGTAAGTCTACAACTGTACCTCATGGTGTTTCACTAATAAAAAAATTTTTTTTAAATAAGTCTTTTAGCCTTGGAGTTTTCTGTCTATCCCTCTCACTGAGCTTTTCATAGGGATATTTTATTTCCGAAAACAGCAGCATGATACTCCTTCCCAAAATATATATCGTCTCTCCAAACTCTTCTTGATTTGAAAGATTTGTCTCTACAAACTACAAGCATTTTTGTTTGTTTTTTTATGGCTTCTGAAATTTACTGCCTCAGTATCTCCAACAATGATTGCTTACCTCACTATGCACATAGTTGTTACACAATATTTGTTGAGGGAATAACAGTGAGGAAAAATCTCCACATGCAGATCAGATACAACAACTGTAGACCTATTTACACTACACGTATTTTCCACCCATGGTTGCTTGAATCTATATGTGTGGAACCCCTTTTATTTTAAAAAACAGTGGACTACTGGTTTTATATTTCCAATATATTGGTCCTTTCACTTTAACAGAATTTAATGATATAATTTTCAATAGCATTTCATTCAAAATGATCTTTTTTAATATTCTCCGCCTAGTATGGCTATCTCAAAATATCTGTAAGATTATAATTGGAATTGATGTAAGATTAATGGTATTCTAACTTAATCCATTTTACAAAATATAGCATACTGAGTTAAGTAAAAATGGTTTCTAAACTTCTCAAATTAGTTAAAATGACACATTCCTATAGATCCACAAGGAAAATCACTTTAGGTGCACCCAAAATTTCCTACAACACTACTTTTAATATAAAAAGTTTGGTGTATTTAAATTAAATCTTTTAATGACACTAACTGCAAATTTACTGACTAAGGTACATTGATAGAATTAAATGGGCTTTGGAAATGCATTTCTTATTATCTATCTACCTTTGTAGATTCCCCTGATTCTAATCAAATTTTCTGCAGGTATTTTCAATTACCATTTAATTCATTTTACAGTGTATTTGCTATGTGTCTCTCATTTAACCAACGGTCATTGATTTTTGTCTATTCAAACACTTCAGATGAGTTTTCTTCAGTTTAATTTGCTCAACACTTTGTAACTCTGAAATCTTCAAAATATTCCTTGAGATATGAAGAGAAAAATAGTCTCTTGTGTGCCTAACTGTAATCTTTTTTCTTCCCTTCCAACAATACTCGAACATGAAACGGTTGATAAGACTTCTGTTGTCATAATGATAAAGGGTCTGGTTAAATGACTCCCAGGGGAATCAATCTGAAAAATATGAGTGCACTTAGTAAACAGAAGAGACAAAGTGTTCAGCACTTAAATTTTGGATATCATAATACAAAGTATCAAATATTTATATATAGTTACATAAGCTTATTGTGTAAAGTTTTATAAGAAAGAATGAAGATTATTTTATAGAAGACATGGAGTGACTAACTTGGTATAATAACATTGGTGAATAAAATAAATAAGATATGACATGGTTGACATGTCAAGGAAATTTGTTTCACCGTATTTTAATTGAATTTAACAAAAATTGATTAAAATCCTACTGTAAGGCTGGTTGGATGTGATATAAAGGAAAGTACAACAGAATTTATTTAAGTCCACTCCTCATCTGCCATTTGTCTGCTCTCAAGAAGAAATTATTTTATCTCTATACCCTTTACCATGCAGCTTCTCATATCTTCTGCAGCTTGAGGCAGATAATGCCTAACATCTAAAATATTGTTATATAATAAAGTTACCTCTGAGAATATCTATTTTGTCAAGATAACCAAATGCAGGTACATTACGTGGCTTAATTTTCTTCTTTCATTATGAGAGTATGTTAGAATAATTTAAGAGGTCTTTACTAAAGATTCAATTATAATAAAATCATAACATTTAGTAGCTTTTTTAAATAAATAAAATTAACTGAATATGACCAAAACTAAAGCCCATATCTGACATAGATTGTGTTCAACTCTTTATAGCAGGATTTCTCAAACCTAGCTATTACAAATTACTTGGGGGAATCTTATAAAAATACCAAATGTGCAATAAATATGGAGTAAGGCACACACTTTGCAGCAGTGCTGCCACTACTAAGTCTACTTAGTTTATCCCACTTAACAGTGGCACATTCTTTCCATATGTCTTTCTAACAAGCTCAACATCTTCACTTCATCCTGTTTCTCTTGCTGTGACAAAATCTAGATTATTCATTGAATTTTTTAGAATCCAGTTCTGAGTAAACAAAACATTTAGAAGAAAGATGTATTTCTAATTCTGAAATACTGCCCAACTGTCAAAGCCGTATATACTATCATAATTTTTTTGTTTGGGACCACACTGGATGTGTTTAGGAATTTCTTCTGGCTCTGTGTTCAAGAACCATTCCTGGTAGTGATTCACTACCATGAATTACTCCATAGCAGACCACATAGAATACCAGGGATGCAACCAGGGTCAGCTACATTAAAGGCAAGCACCTAACCCCCTGTACTAATCTCTCTGACCCTTATATCTAAAAATATTTGAAAGAAGTGTTCAGGGATTACTTCTTGCTCTGCACTCAGGAATCACTCCTGGTGGCACTCAGGAGACGTTTCAAATTCAAATTCAACCAGGCAAACCTGGTTGGCCACATGCTAGACAAACACCCTATCTGCTCTATTACTGCTCAGGCCCTGGAAAAGATATTTATGTAAAAACTGTTAGCATAGAGAGGAAAAGAAGGTGGGGAGGGGCAGACAATTGCATTCATTTTATTGGACATTTAAAATTTTGCCTGCATGAATTGTCAGTCAAAGAGATAGTGCAAATGGCTAAGGTCCCAGAAAGCAACATGTGAAAGGGGAATGCAGGTCAGGAAACTTCCTCATGGACCTTACACTCAGGCCCAGATGGATGGTAGTATTTCTTTATGCCTGGCCAGAGGGAAGGAAAAACAATAGTTTTAACCCATAACTACCTGTCCAGAGAGTCCAGGAAGACAAAAGGGACAAAATCAGCAAAAACTAGCAAGGAGAGGCAAGGGCACAGGGCATCTGCAACAGATCAGTGGCCATCAAAGCAGCAAGGTATCAAGGGACAGAAGCATCCAAAGGTCAGTGTGAACCAAGGATGATATACACACAGGAACCACTGAGAAATCAGTGTGAGGTCAAGATATACTGACAAAGTTAAAAATGGGACCATATTCCTTAGTAATTTTTGATAATAAAGTAAATATTGATAATCGATTTGCTCGGCAGAGCCTGGCAAGCTCCCCGTGACGTATTCGATATGCCAGACACAGTAACAACAAAGTCTCCAATGGAGACGTTACTGGGCCCGCTCGAGCAAATTGACGAACAACGGGAGGGCCTTTACCTTTACCTTTGTTGATAATCATCAAGATATGTGGGCACAAGTTTGACATGAAATGCTTCAATTTGATTAGAGAATTAAAAAATACTAAAGAAAATAAACCTGTTTAATAGAGACTGCACAAAAACAGGTTTAACATCACCACACCATATAGATTTTCTCAAGTCCAACTCTACGTATATGTGTGTATATACATATGTACACACACAAGAATATATATTAACAGGGTATTTATATTAAACACTTTTCACTAGATGCCTTAGAGTCAGATGTTGATATTAAATGATGACTGAGGGTTTCTTTGTATATCACATCTAGGGAAATTATTAAAAATAGAAATTTATATTAAAATTCTAAAATGCTATATAAACTGAGTGCAACTTATTTACTGATTTAGGTAAATTTTTGAATAAAAGTTTTAGTTAAATTTAGCTAATAGAGATGACTACCCTAATGATAAAATAAACTCAGAAGTAATTATATAAGATAAAGTCATTTTTAAGTTCTCTTAAAAATTTTTGAAATTTTGTTTGAAAATTTTTTTTAACCTGAAAATGTGCTTCAAAGTTTATATAAAAGAGTGAACTTTCTATCTATAATGTCTTCAGGTATTGCCTGTGATGTAGATTATATTCTTATTTAATTCTTATTCAATAATAAAATTGTTTTTATTTTCTACAGTTTTGGGGAAAATCTGGGGGTTTGCAGAAGATTTTGGCTTGAGTTATATTTATATTGCTTTTATATTTATTTTTAATAAATATAAAAACAATATAGCAAAACCAAATATATAAATAAAATTATATTAATTTCTAGAGGAAATATCAGAGTAAATTAATTTAAATTTTTACAGAATTGCAATACATTTAAATAAAATCTGAAGATAATTATCTTTGCAACATTAATTCTTATAATTTACAGATTTTTAAATTCATTTCTGAAATATATATTGTATTAAAATATTTTACAATTGTTATATTTTCTTTATCAAATATATATGCACATATATATATTTAAATTGTTATTGACTCAAATATATAGGTGGTTCGTGTATTGATTTACTGGTATCTTCTTTGTGATTATTAGTGATGGATCCCTGACCTCAGCTGGAAATGACAGGGGAACAAGTAACGTGAAGAAAGAAGAGAAGTTTATTGTGGTGCATTCCCAGGTGGACCCTATAAATCTCTGGCTAGGCTGAATAGATTCACCCCAGAGGAAAGGCTAAGTGGGATTTCAAGTTGTCTTGAGCAGGAAAAAGGAACAGGTATCAGTGGACCGTTATGTTTGGTCTAGCCTTCTGTTATCTTCTGTGAGGAAGCATGAAATGCAGCCTGTAGCTTCCTGATGTCAGGTGATCCATAAATCCTGTCTTTCATGCTGAGGACTGAGTATCTTTGAATCCGGGAATGTTGCTGTCTCATCAGCCGATTGCCATTTGTCCCAAGCAGTGTCTTTCCCTCTCTCCCTCCCTCCTCATAATATTTAAATGTAACTGTGTGATTCACTATTCAACTCCTTCTGAAATTCTTCAATTATTTTTGTGGGGAAGACAATGTTCCTGCAAACTTGGGCAGGAATGATTTCTGCATAGAGGAATTTCTGCATAGGCAATTCCTTGTTCCACCAGCTCACCTTCGATATCTCCCCAGGAAACCAGTTTGCAGGGAAACCTGGTAAGGTAGAACAAATGTGACTCAGTTACATTTTGTTGACTTTGAACCTGGTGAGACTTAAGGTCTTAAGAGTGAAGGTGCTCCAAGCTGAGTTTCATCAGTCCTAAGTTTTCCTAGATTCCTGCTCAGGTGACCTAGGTGGATAGAGAGGGAAGAGGGAGATAGACTTCCTTATGAAGGCTGCTACCTCACTTCTCGCAACTCTCTCAACTCTCTCAACTGTGTATATTTGGGATTTAATTTCAGTATTCTAGCTTCAAATTTTTGCACCCATCTGAGGTTGACTTAAAAAATGGAAAGTATCATGAGAGAAAGTTCATAAAATTGTATAAAACGATATGCACTTTGTCATTTTATTTTTTTAAATAAGGGCCATGAGACTGGGAAATTTCTATCATTCAAAGGAGATTTCTGGTTATTTATTTCACTCCCATTCAGCACTAATCCAGAAGTTAGTGTGGCAAAAGAAAAACTGTATATGCATTTGATACTTCACTCTTCTAATTTTTCATATTAGCCTATGAAACTATTAAAATCTTGCTTTTTATCTTTATCCAAGCAGAAACTCTCCTATCGGGCATGTATCCAGCATTTGCTTACATACTCCAGAGAGTAAAAGGGCTATAGGTTAGTCTTGTCAGGTCACCTTTAAATATTTCTCAGAAAACTTACTTCCTTTAGTCTTACTTTCTTCCAGAGTTTTCTGACTTCATTACAACTATTACATTTGAATTTTAATTTGTCATTATTGTTCCCATGCCCCAGTTCCAGTGGAAGCATTGGTTTAATGAAGCCTATTATTTAATTCGGTATTATTTTACAAGATAACATGCTCACAATAATTAGGATATTTCCACTTATAACAATGATTACATTACCTTTTTTACAAAAATGTTTTTATAAAAATTTTAGATTTTTAGGTTTATAAGCTAAAACGATCAAAATGCACAAAGTTCTGCTTTAAAGTATTGAATTATTATGATAAATTGTTGCAGCGGATGAATAAATATTGACACATATTATCCAAGCTCGATAGCATAAATTTGATTCACTCTTCCTGTTGTCAATCCTATGGATTTTGATAAGAGTGTAATTCTATGCTTCTGTGAAACACTATCATATATTATGGTTTCATTGTCCTCAAACTTCTAACTCTCCATCCTTCCATCTCCAAAAAAACCCTGACAAGTTTGATCCTTTATGCTTTATGTAGTTTTGCCTTTCCCAGAATAGAACTGAAATAATCGTGGACTAAGCATGTATAATGTTAAGCAGTTAGTAATCTACATTACTCTTTATGGCATGATAATCATTTTACCTTCTTTCTGAACAATAACATTGGTTTGCATTGATGTAAATTCCCCCACCCCACCAAACCCCCTGCATATCTACTGAAATTTGATTACTGATAGTTTGGGCAATTAGAAACAAAAGTGCTATAAAAATTTGTATGCAGGATTTTTTAGACTTCAATTTTCAACTTATTTGGATGAGAAACTGGAACTGATTGTTGTATTCTAAGGTAAAATTATATAGAACTTGTAAAGAAACAGTCAAACTAAATTCCAAAGAGTTTGTGAGCATTCCAACCAGCACTGTTATTACTTCACCACGCCCATGACATTATCACATTTTCTTAGTTAGAAAGATTTTAGTCGATTTTCTAAAGTGCTTAGTGTTAGAACATTGTTGTTTCGATTTGAAGTAGTGTTGAACATCAATCATTCCTTGTGCCTAGTTTCTATCTGTGCATTTTTTATTGGTGAAATAGCTGCTCAAATATTTTGCCTATTTTTCAGATAACTTTATTTTTTGACTTAGTTTTGCATTTTAACTGCAAGTTCTTTACTAAATGCTAAGAACAACTATTTCTATTTTGTGCCTAGTCTTTTATTTCATTAATAAAAGTCTATTTTATGTTCTTTTCAGAGGCCATTGATTTTAACTAGCCAAGTTTTTTTTTCTTCAAGATCTTCTCTTTGACACTGAATCTATTATAACCTGTCCTTCCCAAAAATGTCATAATCAAATCTGTTGTCACCCAGATTTTCCCCTCTGCCACCTCCTAGACATTTTGGAGTTTACGTTTTGAAATTTAAATTCAGAATATCTAGTCAATTTTTGTAAGGAGTTTTAAAGTTTGTGTGCAGTTTTTTCCTCAGAAGGATTATTCCAGCATCATTGTTAAGAATATTATCCTTCCCTCTTTTGTGAAAGCTCAGTTGTCATAGATGTATGCATTTATTTCTCTATTCTGTCCCACTAATCAATTAATTAGCTTTACAATGCTTTTCTTTATAGGTTACAAAGATTTTAACTAAATATTGAAATCAAATTATACTGTCCCTTCAACTTTTTTTATTTAAAATATGAGTACTTGCCTTTCCATATAACTTCATAATTAATTCTCCCTATTCTGCAAAAAAAAAATGATTTACCAGGACTTTGACTGGAATTATATTGAACCTATATATCAAATGATTTATCCTATTGATGTGATGCATTATACTGCTTTTGAGCAATAAATTTTCATTCATGGAACAATTGCAGGTGATTGTATATAGTTATTCCTATGTCTTGCTGGACTATATTTGGTAATGTTTAAGGATTTTTGTATCTGTGTTCATAAGAGATATTTTATTATGTATATTTTCTCTCT
This sequence comes from Sorex fumeus, assembly GCF_029834395.1. Taxonomy (NCBI): domain Eukaryota; kingdom Metazoa; phylum Chordata; class Mammalia; order Eulipotyphla; family Soricidae; genus Sorex; species Sorex fumeus. The sequence continues at coordinate 38,198,517 of NW_026606091.1, forward strand.
TATAATAACTTTGGATTTGAAGTTAGGTCAATACCTGCCTCATAAAATAGATTAGATTGTACCCTTCAATCAATTTTTGTAAAGAATTTATACCACATCTTGCTTAAATATTTGTTATACTTCAAAAGTGAAAGTATCTGAACTTCCTTACTGTTTTTTGTTGTTTTTATTCAAAACCTTTAGTATACAGATATTTATTGACATGACCCATTTTTTTCTATAAATTTTGAGACTATAACTTTCAAGAAATTAGTTCTTTCTACCTAACTACTAAATTTGTGGACATAGAGATGGAAATGGTATTATATTCTTTCACTGTCATGGAATCCATGTTTATAGTAATATTTCATTTCAGATAATGCTAAATTTGTCTTTCCTATATTTCATGTATTGGGTTCAATAGATAATGTCTAGTTTAATCTTTTCAGAGAACTATTATTTTGTTGATTTATGGTTATCATTTCCATTGACTTCTTTTTTACTTTTGCTGTTCTTAATTTGTTTCTCTATATTGTGGAAGATAAGTATTTTAGAACATTAATTCCAACCACCCCCAACATATTGATGGAATGCTGTATTTTTTTCCTAAGTACTACTTTTGTTACATCTTATATTTTTTATGTTAATTTTTATTGAATTAAGATGTTTAAATTTTTTTTATGACCTTTTTCTCCTGGACTATTTGTAAGTGCCTTGTTTCATTATCAAATACTTTTTTTTTAATTTTAGACACCATGACTTATAATACTCTCATTTATAGGGTTTCACACTTGCAACATTTCAATACCTCACTCCCACTGGAGCATTTGTTTCCCTCCAACAATATCTCAGGGTTCTTCCCCGTTTAAACCTCATCACCTCTCCCTATTATCCATCTCCCTGCCATGGTAAGCTCCTTCTGTAGATCAGTTCACAGATTCTGTTACTTTGAGTAATTTGTCATTCTTTCACTATGCTATGTTACATCTCACATATGAGAAAGATCATGCATATCTGTCTTTCTGCTGGTTGTGGTCAATTAGTAGGATACCCTCAGTTCTATCCACATCGTGGTGAATTTCATAATGCCTTTATTTCTTATATCTGTGTAGTATGTGAGTTTGGCTATTTACTAGTTTCTTTAGCCAGTCATTCTTCTTGGACATTTGGGCTGTTTCCAGAATTTTTATACTATAAATAGATTTTCATAGAGTACATGTCTTTTTCTGAATACTGTTTTGGGGCTCTTTGATGAGGTACCAAAAAGTGGGATTTCTGGGTCACAAGCTTGATTTTTCATTTTCTTAGAGGCACCATATTTCCATATTGCCTTCTAAGACTATTGGATGAGGTGATGTTGATCTGTCCAGTAGTGGTAAGGGAGCATTCAATTCTCCAGCAGCGATCATATCATCCACATATCCCTTCAGGTTTGTCAGCAGTTGTTTTTTAAATATTTTGAGGGTGAATCCTCAGATACATAGATATTTAAGAGTGTGAGTTCTACTACAAACATAGATTCTTTGGTCATTATGAAATGACCATCTCTATCTCTTACAGTCTTTTTCCAACTTGAACGCTATGCTGTATGATGTAAGTATGGTCATGCCAACCTTTTCAAAGGATTTTTTTTTTAGTAAGATTGTTTTCCAGCCTTTGACTTTGAGCCTGTGTTTACCTGACTTTTTAGATATGTCTCTTGCATGCAGCAGAAAGTTGGGGCCGTTTTTTGGTCTGCCATCACAATGCATCTAGCAGGTGAGTTCATGCCATTAACATTGACTGAGAATCCTGAGATAAAGAAATTTCTTGTGATTCTTTTATAGAAATTATGTGTTTCTGAGGATTCTCATGTCTTTTACATAAACTTCTTTACACTTTTTGCAATCCTTATTTCCAAGGTTTGGAGTTCTAAACTGTTACTTGTTCATGAAATTTAGTAACATTCTTTTTAAAGGTAAAGGTAAAGGCCCTCCCGTTGATCGTCGATTTGCTCGAGCGGGCCCACTAACGTCTCCATTGGAGATTTTGTTGTTACTGTGTCTGTGTCTGGCATATCAAATACTCTCGGTAGCTTGCCGGGCTCTCCGAGAGGGGCGGCCATGTTGGCCGCATGCAAGGCAAACGCCCTACCCGCTGTGCTATCGCTCCAGCCCATTCTTTTTATATAAATATATTTATTTATTTATTGAATCACTGTGGGAAAAGTTACAAAGCTTTCAGGTTTAAGTCTCAGTTATGCAATGATCAAATACATTTCCTTTCAACAGTACTTATTTTTCACCACCAAGAACCCCAATATACCCCCCCTGCCAAAACATTTTTTCAAATCTTAATTGAGCTTGGTGTTCTTCCTGAGATGCTTATTTTATTGAATTTTAAACTATATACCATCATTTTATTCTATTCTGTATAGTCTCACTTGATAAATCTGCTTGATTCTTATGTTAGATCCTTTGAATGCAAGTGCTTTTGATATTTCTGCTTTAGTATTCTATCTGGGTTTCATAATTCTAATTATGGTGTGACATCGAGTGGTTTGCTGAGGGTCTATTTTGGCTAAAACCTTTGGGAGTCCTGGATCTTACTGCAGGCAGTCATCAACTCTGTATTTTACGTGTGGTTCCTCTTCAAATTTCCATTTCTATTCCTCAGGGACTCCCTGATTCTTATATTGTTCCTCTTGGATTCACCCTATAGTTCTACAGTATCCTGGTTATTTATTTTGAGATGTCTCTCCAAATTCTATTGCTTTCTAGAAGTTTCTCGTATCTCATCTTGAGTTCACTAATGTTGTCTTCAATTTCTGTTGAGGCCTACCATTGAATTTTATTTCACATACCAAGCACTTTAGTTCTGTCACTTCTTATATAGTTTTCTCATTTCTTCTCTCATATTTTTACCAGTGCCATTGTTTCTTTGAGATCATTAAGCTTCCTCACTTGGTTGTGCTAAAGTTATTATTGGAGGTGTTATAGAGATGGCTGGAATTGTTATAGCCTCTAGGGCTATTATTTTCACTCATTGAACTCTGTGGATTTCTAAGCTCTGTCTTTGCTGTCTGAGGATGGATCTATGCAGGTTACCCTGTAACCCATGTGACGGAGCTCTTGAGGGATTCTGTGGCTATAGAGAGGCGTAGTCTTTCCTGAATGTGAGTTTCAGGATGATTTACAATGTCATTAGTTCTTCTTCAGCTATAATTTAGGGTTCTAGATTTCTTATTTAAGCAGGAGCGATAGCACAACAGGTAGGGCGTTCGCCTTCCAAGCGGCCAACATGGCCGACCCGAGTTCGATTCCTCCGCCCCTCTCGGAGAGCCTGGCAAGCTACCGAGAGTATTCGATATGCCAGACACAGTAACAACAAAGTCTCCAATGGAGACATTACTGGGCCCGCTCGAGCAAATCGACGATCAACGGGAGGGCCTTTACCTTAAAGGGCCTTTTACCTTTACCACAGTCTTCTGAGTTTTTTTCTGTGAGATAGCCTATAGTAACTTAAGGATCTCAGGGCTACACATGAAATTTTGAGTGAGCAATAGGAGATTTAAGTATATGCCCTTTAAAGTGTGAGACAGGAAGCAATCTTGTAGCTATGTACACAGCTGCATGGTTTTGGAAACTTTTAGAAATGATTAAACCTAAGACAAAGAGGCAGCATACAGTGAGTAGTCTCCTTCAGGAGACAGAGGCCCAGTGGGCAGAGGTATGCACAAGGAGATGGAGTCTCTGTTCCTGAAGAAATGTCAGTAGGAGGCAGAATATCTGAGCTGGGACAGACAAAATTGCAGTATCGAGTGGGTAAGTTCCTTTAGAGACAGGAGTCCAATGACCGGAAGAAGGAATTGGAAGGGTGGAGGTTTGGGGCACAAGAAAACAGGACAGGTGATGGAAACATACTTCAAATATTTTAGTATCTTCTAGCAATCTCTTACTGATTTTTGTTATAATACCATTGTGATCTGAGAAATGCTTCATATTTTTTATTCCTTCAAATTTGTTAGTGCACATTTTATATATTAACATGTATCCTGAGGAAATATTCTTTGTGAGCTTGAAAAGTATGTGTATTCTGCCAATATTTTAATGGTAGTACATAAATTTCAATTATATTCAGTTAATTGATAATGCAGTTCAATTATACTATCGCCTTAATTATTTCTGCCTGATGGATCTCTCAAGTGTTGAAGTATCACACAATAATGGTGAATTTATCTCTTTATCATTACTGTTTTATCACCGTTTGCCCTATATACTTTTACACATATTTTGTGTAGCATATACAAATTTGGGATGCTGTAATTTCATGGAAAGTGTACCCTTCATCATTACTTAATCCTTTTTTCCATGATAATTTTCTTGTTACATAGTCGTCATTGTCTGAAATTAATACAAGAATTTATTGATATTTTTATGTATTAGATAAATTTAGATTAAGACAAATATTTTTTTCTACTAAAATTTTTATTTTTTTAATTAGATTTGATTTTCACCCATGTTATTTTCTTTCTAAGGAAACTCAACATTTCTTTCAAAAAATATTTATTGAACATACATTCTCTATTTTTTCTGATAATGTCTTTATTTCTTCTTCACTTTGGGAGATTAACTTCAATAAAATTAACATGGATTATAGACTTTTTTCTTTTAACACTTTAAATATTTCATTCAAGTTTCTTGATTTCTCAGGAAAAATAGTTTTGAACCTCAATTCTCTATTAATTTTTCTTCTTCCTACCATCTTTCAACATATTTTGTTATTATGTATGCTTTATATGTGTTATACCTAGTTTTAGATTGTTTAAAATTTCTATTACTAACATTATGTAAACTTCTTGCATCTGTTGTTTGATGTTTGCTATTAAGTATGAAATATTCTCAACTGTTATATCAAGTATTTCTTCTGTTTCTCTCATCTCCTTATATTCTCATCACGCATGCTAAAAATCTATGATTGACTCACAGACTTTGTTTATCATCCTGCATTTATATCATGATTTCCCCCCTTTGCTTTGTAGTTTAATGTTTATATCAGTTTAGATAACCATATCTAAGCTCACTGATTTTGTCTTGGCCATGTAGTATATTGATGAAACTACTAAAGTTGTAACACCTGAAACAAAATAGTTGTCTTATTTTTTTCTTTGCATTTTCTTTTCTTTCTGTAATTTCCTTCTCTCATCTGACATCACTTATTAATTCTTGCATGTTTTTGGTATATTCACTGTTGTTATTCACATTTTTTAAATTTTTTATGTAGGAGGATTGCTATTTATGCAGCCATTGATTAGGCTGATTGAATTGGGTATAAACTCCACCTTATGGTATTTTTTTCCTTTTTTATAATTTTATTTATTGAATCACTGTGAGAGCAGTTACAAAGCTTTTGGATTTAAGTCTCAGTCATACAATGAAATACCCGTCCCTTCATCAGTGCCCATTTTCCACCACCAAAAACCTCAGTATACTCCCCATTCCACACCCTCCTCCTACCTGTGGAGTAGATGATTTCCACATTACTCTCTCTCTATTTTGATTACATTCAATATTTCTACACCAGACCCACCATTATTATTTGGGATTTTACCCCAACACTCAGATCTGTCTAAAAGGCAACAGTAGACAATTTGTTTTCTATTGCTAGTTATGAATAGCTGTTTGTTTGACAGTTATAAATAACATATGATGTCACACGGTTGCAGTAGTGGCTGCGCAAATTTGGAATTCTGAAATTTAAATAATTAAATCTGGAGGGATTTCTGCCCAAACCTCCTGGATTCTGAGATTTGTTCCTGAGTCTCTTGGATCATGGCCATTAAGCAGCTTGATCAGGAGCCAGAGAGGCCATTCATGGGTGGCAACTCCGAGTCTTATTGGGGCGGGGAGGAAAGGGCTGGCTCCATCCCATCCCATAAGGCCCCGTGTGTCTTGTCACAGTGGGCCCAAACCTAACCATCCAATAGCCTCTGGAGGATGGCGGCCACTGAGCCACCATGGGGAACAGGCTAAGGCATGAAAAATATTCCTACTTGGGGTGGCCCAGTGCCAGTAACCTACTGCAGGGACTAGATGTATTTTTGCCAAAAGCCACTGGGTTCCGAGATTTGTTTCTGACTCTCCGGGATCATGTCCGTTGATCAGTAGCCAGAGAGGCCATTCATGGGTGGCACATGGTGGGGGGGGGGCGGGATCATTGGGGTGGGCTGGAAAGGGCCGGCTCCATCCCCATCCCATGAGGCCCCACATGTCTCATCACAGCAGGCCCAAACCTGACGGTCCAATGTCCTCTGGAGGATGGTGGCCACTGAGCTGCCAAGGGGGAGCAGATGGAGGGACACCATCCTTTCCCCTCTGGGGGGCCCTGGCAACAGTAACCTACTGCGGGGTCCAGACTCATTTCTGCCAAAAGCCCTTGGGTTTTGAGATTTGTTTCTGTGTCTCTGGGATCATGGCCATTAAGAAGTTCAATCAGGAACCAGAGAGGCCTTGCCTCCAATTATATAGCTGAGCCGGAGGTGGTATGTGGGTGTGTCTCCTACACACCTAACTTTTGGCCGTTTACTTTCTTGGTAAACTTTGCCCCAAGTTTTTGGGGTCTGGCCAAAGGCACAGCAGCAATTTTGGGGTATCTGAAAGTCTGAAGGCGCCATCAGGCTGCTGATGCACTCGCCTCACAGGTACAGATTGACCTCCTGGCCGCACCATACTAACGTCATTCATATTTTAATAGCTGTTTTAAGGGAATCTTATTTTAATTTTTTATGTGTTTATTGTTATTGCTTGTTTTACTTCTTCATACAAGTTTTGACTTAGTATATTTGCCATTTCTCATTGAAAGTCAAAAATTTTATACCAGGCAAAAATGAAGTAAACACAACTATCTTATGCACTCTTATGTTTGTTTGACTAGAACTTAGACTGTGTATAGTAGTGTTAATGGCAGATTATTTTCTAATTTTCTTGTTTTTTTATTCTTATGATCTTGATTTTCTAACAGACTCCTACTGATATAGTGGAAGAGTTTGGAAGAGATGAAGTGTTCATGAATGCTTAAAATGGCTACTCAGTGTTTGAGTCTGTATCCCTGGGCTATAACCTGTCTTTACGAATGCTTCTGAGCACACAGCCCCCCACCCTTATCCAAACCCCTTAGATTTGGTGAGTTCACTGAAGTTAGGTTTTTTCTTTCCTCATATTTCCTTATTCTTATTCCTAATAAAATCGTTTCTCTTGATGACAGTTTTTCCAGTTTATGAAAAGAGAGTGGAAATTTTCTGAGGTTAAAAAGAGTTCTTTGCAATCAGAATGTAGTAGGACTTCTAGAGGTAAAATTCATGTAAGGCCTTGGATCCTTCCTCAGGCTGATCTTCCAGGTGTTTCATATTTCAAATTCAACCACAGTAACAAAAACCTTATGGTAAAGTGAAAGTAGAAAAAGAAGTAATGATCTCGACATGCACGTGGCTAACATCAGTTCAAACTTCCTCCACCACAGTTCCTGGAACACTTCCAGGGATCATTACTCGCCAAAGAGCCAGTAATAGCCCCTTTGCATCTCAAGTGAGCACTGTAGCACTGTCCTCACATTGTTTATCAATTTGTTCTAGCAAGCATCAGTAACATCTCCATTATGAGACTTGTTGTTACTGTTTTTGGCATAATGAATACGCCACGGGGAGCTTACCAAGCTCTACCATGCAGGCAGGATGCTCTCAGTAGCTTGCTGGGCTTTCCGAGAGGGATGGGGGAATTGAACCTGGGTCGGCAGCATGCAAGGCAAGCACCCTACTCGCTGTTCTAATGCTCCAGCCCACATCTCCAGGTATGGCTCCCAAACCGCAAACCAAATAAATTAGGGCAAAGTCATTGGCATGTAGTAGTTACCTTTAACCATTTCTACTGCCTGCTGGTTTCAGCAAAAACTCATATTAAGCTATCAGTACTTATCTGCCTTTCTAATTTGATAGTTGGCATTTTCCTGTTGATATCAATAGTCTGAGCAAAAGTAGAGTAGTGCAGCCAAATTATTAACAAGACTTCAGTTCACACCCAGCTGCATAACAACTCTGATTGCCCACTATCCCTCTTTACACTCTAACTCCAGTGCAGAGAGATATTTCAACCTCCTCAACACCAATGCTTCTTCTGTGACGCTTTCCCTGCTCAGCTGCTGCTCTGTAGTGACCCTCGTTGTCCTACAAGCATGAGGCTGCTTGATGCTGCCATTTTGTTCTGAGGTTTCTAAAGTTGCACAATAGTGGAAATCCTCTCTACTTTCAATTTTCTCTTAATATTTGTAATATCTTTCTCCAGTTGAATTTGGATTTAAGAGCCTATTATTTTCAGGATCTACTTTTACTGCCCCCTTTCTTCTCCCTTTTCCTCACATCCATGCCTCTGGGACCAGTTTTAAAAATAATAATAACAATCTTCATACCTTTTTTATTTGAACGAGGCAGTTTTGTCATACTGAATTTTCCCTATTCATTACTTTCTAATGACAGTGATATTAAGATATGCAAGGATATAAAGCTAGACTGCTATGTTCAGTGAGCTAAATTAATTTGAAGACCTCTTATCTCAAAAATGGAAAAGTCCTGTTTTCTGGGAACTAAAAAAATTTTTAAATGATGACAATAAGCACTTACATTTTTTTATTCTAACATATTTAAATGCTTCTGAAGAATTAACCACTGTTTTAACAAGTAGAAATAAAATACAAGTTACAAAATTTATTTTATAAAAATCATATATATATACTTAATGAATATTCCTACATAAAATACATTTCCACATTTTTAGTTTATGTTTTTTATATTTTATATGACAGGACAAAGCTATATAAGGTGCAAGAAGTCAAATATTATGCTCAAACAATTCTCCATTTTGGAAATAAGACTGCTTATTTAGACTCAACAAGTACAGATATAAGACAGAATGAGCTAGCCTTTAGCTTCAGTTTTATCATTCCACTCTGACTTCCACTTTAAAGAGAGTGAAAAATATTCTTTTAAAAATGAATAACAGTAATCCAATGCAATCAATGGCAACAATAAAACATAATGGGCTGATCTGCAAAGTGGTAAAACTTTTGATTGCATATATGCAAGATCAGATGTAGCAAATCCATATGCCTGCAAACCAAGCAACAATTTCAACAAAGATGCTGTTTCAATTTAAAATGAGTGAGATTTGGCTAACTGAGATATCAATGGAAAAAGTTTTCAGCAACAGCAAGTTTTGTATAAATGATTCTGGAGACTACAGCTGATTTAGAAGCTATTTATTTGTATTCAACATGTACTTCTATACACCAGAAATTTTCTATTGACTGAGGTTATTATGTTTACCACAAGTAGACAAGAGTCATTCTAGAGCTCACATTTTCATATAAGGTAATAACAAAAATGAAGTATGTTAATTTAAATGTACATTTTCAAGTGTACTACTAGTGTTACAAAGTCAAAAAGAAATCAAAAAGCAGAATGGACGTTGTCTTTGGGTAGGGGTTATGTAGGCTACACTTAGTGATGCTGTGAGACTGTCCCTGGCTCTATCTCAGGAGTGATCTCTGGCAACGCTTTGGGCCTCACACAGTTTGGGGAATCAAACTGGGGTTGGTTGCAATGCGGAACAAGTGTATTCTTCCCTGTACTATCTCTATAACCCCAAGTATAATAGAATTTTTATCTGATAAAAGTTTATATCTTATTTTATTGTGAAACAAATCACTGACCAAAGATCTCCACAGCAACAAAAAAATTAACTACTTTTTGGGTAAATATAAAAAGAAATGTCATTAATGTGTCATTCAAAGGGAACAGATGGCTGAAATTAAAATATTAGATAAAAAACATAAGAACCCAATATTGTTGTTTGGACTAAGTAGAAGTTAAGCAGCAGCATGTTGAGAAAGTGTGACAAACAAACTCAACTAAAACATTTTTGAAAACATTTTTTATTAAAAGAAAATAATACTAAAGATATAAATATCAAGGAATGTTGTGAACAAAGTAAAGTATTTTAGTCAAATGCATATCTCTAAAGGATTTCTTTGGATGCAATTTTGAAAAAGAGAAGAGATGATTTAAAAGTTAACACCAAAACATTTTGATATTAATTATAAAACTTTTGGCATATTAAAAACTGACAACAGTTTTAACTTGTAATAAATACATATTTTCATGATACCAAATCACAGATTTGAAATACATAGCTTAGGCCTTATGATATTCTAGGATCTTACTGGTTTCAATTCCACCATGTTTGTACTTATGATTTTAATAAATGAATTTTTTTCTAGACATGCTGAGTTTATAATGGGTATTAAACATGTTTTAAGAAACATGGAGTATGGTGTGAATATATATATATATATGCCTATATCTATCTATCTAAAATTTATTATAGGATAGTACAGAATTTGAAGCATAATAAACCAAAGTTAAATGTACAATATGTGTAAAGCAGGTATAGGGAAGACTAAATCCAGAAAAAAATACATATGCAAAATTTTGATGTCTAATTGGTTAGGTGATAGCTCCTCTATGACGAGTATAGGGAAAAATAAATAAAACACTGTTGCATGTTAGAACAAAAATTAACTTTTGAACATGGGACCTAAAATAAATTCAGAAAACTAAATAAAAGCCAAAGGTTAGAGAAGAGATAGAAATGGGAGTGAAAATTTGGATTTCTTGGTATAAAAAGGTATTTTCTCAAAGAAGAAATCCAAATCGCTAAAAGACACATGAGAAAATGCTCTAAACACTAATCATCAGGGATATGCAGATCAAAACAACAATGATATATCATCTCACATCACAGAGACTGGCCCACATCCAAAATAACAAAAGCAACAAACGCAACCAGTGTTGGCACGGATGTGGAGAGAAAGGGACTCTCCTTCAATGCTGGTGGGAATGCCAACTGGTTGAGCCCTTTTGGAAAATAATATGGACAATCCTCAAAAATAAATTAGAAATTGAGATTCCATTTAACCCAGCAATACCACTCCTGGGAATATATACCAGAGAGAAAAAAAAAGTATCATCAAAATGACATCTGCACTTGTATGTTTATTACTGCACTGTTTACAATAGCCAAAATCTGGGGAAAAAAAACCCAAGTGCCCTAGAACAGATGACTGATCAAAGAAACTTTGGTATATCTACACCATGGAATACTATGTTGCTGTTAGAAAAGATGAAGTCATGAAATTACATACAAGTGGTTCTACACAGAAAGCATAATGCTAAGTGAAATGAGTCAGAAAGAGAGGGACAGACATAGAAAGATTGCATTCATCTGTGGAATACAATATAACAGAATGGGAGACTAACACCCAAGAATAGTTGAGATAAGTGCCAGGAGGTTTGCTCCATGGCTTGAAAGCCAGCAGCACATGCTGGGGGAAAAGGAAGCTTAGATACAGAAGGGAACACCAAGTAAAGGGAACAGCACGCTTGGAATGGGAGATGCATGCTGAAAGTAGACTACAGACCTAACACAGTGGCCAGTCAATACCTCTATTGCAAAACACAACACCCTAAAGGAACAAGAGAGCAAAAGGGAATGCTCTGCCACAGATGCGGGGTTGGTGGGAGGGATACTGGGATCATTGGTGGTGGAGAACGGGCACTGGTGGAGGGATGGATGCTCTATCATTGTATAACTGAAACCCAAGCACAAAAGTTTGCAAGTCTATAAATGTATACCTCATGGTGTTTTACTAATAAAAATTAAATTAAAAAAAGTATTTTTAACTTCTTATGGTAGGATTTCACAGGTATGCCAGAAATAAGAAAAATTAGATAAGAATACTGGTACTGATTAACTCCAGTATTTCAGATTGGGATAGAACCTAGATCTTTAAACTGGAAAATGATTTAAGAATGGGGAAGGAAAGAAGATTGCTTTTGTACATAAATCAAGGGAAAGAACCTTTATTTCAGATGTATATATCTAAATGAATGGAAAAAAAATGCAAGACCATTGTAATTATTTCTTGGGTGGAGTAAACAATTTAGGTAGAATTACAGGGTTCAGAAATAAAATTATAGTTTTAAAAACAAATATAGTGATTAATTGAAATAAATATAAATCCATTTTTAGAAGTTTTAAAAAAGAGTTGAAAAGAAAGACATTAAGATAAAACATCATACTAAAATTAATTTTTATTTTATTTTATTATTGCATTCCAAAGGAAAAAATACTAAGTATACTAAAAAGTCCAATGAAATATATTTATTTCAGAAAAATGGTTAAATATGTAAAATACTAAAAGAGTTAATTCCCTGAAGGAGGGTGGAATATAATCATCTAGTATGACAAGATAAGAGAAACTAAAAAGAGTTAAGATAGGATAAGTTAGATAATTCAGAGTATGAGGACCTTTGAATACTAAGTTCTAAGAAAATTCACATAATAATTTTTATTGATATTGAAGAAAATTTAGTTTTGACAATGTTGTGAGTAACTATGTATCATAAAATATATGCTATATATCAGAGGATTTTTAGATTATAAGACAAAAGGGATGTAAAAATTAATCCTTAAATAATGTAATAACTCATAAGAATGAAGTCAATTGGAAAGTTTGTGAATTATATAGACATTATTATGTCACTGTCACTGTCCTCCCATTGTTCGTTGATTTGCTCGAGCGGGCCCAGGAATGTCTCCATTGTGACACTTGTTACTGTGTTTGGCTATCGAAAGTTGATAGTCCTAAAATGTTTATAACATTTCTAAAGTTCTTTCAGTTTATTAACTCTTGTATCTATGACATCTACAATTTGATAATCTTTAACACATACAAAGTGTATTTTAAGCCCTCCTAATTAAGAGCACTTAGAACTGATTCATTGTATACTATTCTGCCATTATGTACTAGCTGTTTCTTATTACATTTGGGTGTTTCTTATCAGATTTCTTATCTATAGATGTAACCTCTGTAACATAATCCAATGTATTTGGCATGGAGAGAAAATTAGTGCATATTCTAAGAGCTGTGTATGCTCTCTTAAGAGAAATCGCTTCATCCACAATAAAATTTAATCATTGTCTCGAAGACTTGAACATTTCTACAGGTTCAGAGGGCTGTTAAGAATATGAAGTTTTAAGAACTGTATGTATTTCCATCCAAATTTTCTCTCAGAGATAAAAGACCCAACTAGGATACTGATCTTGAAATATCAGAAGTACTTGTCATATAAAACCCTATTTTCTTGGCAGTACAAGTAATATGAAAGTTTATATTGTTCCAGATCTTCAGTTTTCTCTGAAGATTCAGATAATTATTCAGTAAAATATGTATTCAAAATTAAATCTAAATTATCACTTAGGACATCATATATATATATGTATATATATATATATATATGTGTGTGTGCTCAAGTCTTGATGCTATCTTTCTTTTTTTTTTAATTTTACTGAATAACCATGAGAAAGTTACAAGCGTTCATGTTTGGTTTACAGTCACACAATGATCAAAAACCCATCCGTCCACCAGTGCACATTTCCCACAACCAATATCCCCAGTATACCCTCCTTCCTAAACGTCCCCCTGCCTCCATGGCAGACAAAATTCCCCATACTCTCTCTCTACTTTTGGACATTATGGTTCGCAATACAGACACTGAGAGGTCATCATGTTTGGTCCATTATCTATTTACAGCACACATCTCCCATCCCGACTGATTCCTCCAGCCATCATTTTCTTAGTGATTCCTTCTCTATTCCATCTGCCTTCTCCCCTCTGCTCATGAGGCAGGCTTCCAGCTATGGGGCAATCCTCCTGGCCCTTGTATCTACTGTCCTTGGGTGTTAGCCTCATATTATGTTGTTTTATACTCCACAAGGGCTGGAGCGATAACACAGTGGGTAGGGTGTTTACCTTGAACGTGGCCGACATGGCCAACCTGAGTTAGATTTCTCCACACCTCTTGGAGAACCCGGCAAGCTACTGAGAGTATCTCGCCTGCAGGGCAAAGTCTGGCAAGCTACCCGTGACATATTCGATATGCCAAACACAGCAGTAAGTCTCACAATGTTACAGGGCCCACTAGAGAAAAACCAATGAACAATGGGAGGTAGTGACAGTGACAGTGATACTCCACAAATGAGTACAGTCCTTCTATGTCTGTCGCTCTCTTTCTGACTCATTTCATTTAGCATGATGCTCTCCATGTCTATCCACTTATAAGGGAATTTCATGACTTCATCTCTCCTAACATCTGCATAGTATTCCATGTTTAGATGTACCAAAGTTTCTTTAACCAGTCATCTGTTCTAGAGCACTTGGGTTGTTTCCAGATTTTGACTATTGTGAACAGTGCTGCAATGAACATGATATATTACCAGAAGTGGTATTGTGGGATCATATGGAAGCTCACTGAAAATAGAAGTAAATCAAACACATAAACAGAAAATCAAAATCAAGTACCTGGGAATTAAACAGCTCACTACTGAACAACGAGTGTCTTAGAAAGGAAATCAAGGAGTGAATCATTTCTTAAAAACAGTCTTTTTATCTTTATCTTTGTATATGATTAAGAGAGCAATAAATAATGTGCAAGAACTGATAACATTTTAAAAACTAATAGAATTTTAAAAGTGTAGTATCATATCATCTGTAAATAGTGAAAGCTTGACTTCTTCCTTTCCTATCTGGGCACCCTTGATATTTTTGTTTTAACTGTTCTGTTAAGTATATTGAATATTACTATACATCAAACGCAGTAACAAGAACTCTCAAAATGTAGACCTTACTGGGCCTGCTCGAGCAAAATTGATGAACAGTGGGAGGGCAGCGTGACAGTGTGACTATACACCAGTACTATATTCAATAGCATTGGTGAGAGCAGGAAACCTCGTCTTGTGTCTGATCTTTTTTTTTTTAATTTTCATTATGGAAACACCATGAGGTACAGTTGTAGACTTACAAGTTTTTGTGCTTGGGTTTCAGTTATACAATTATTGAGTACCCATCCCACCAACAGTGCCCATTCTCCACCACCAGTGATCCCAGTATCCCTCCCACCCCCATCCCCCCATTCCATCCTCTCTCTGTGGCAAGGTATTCCCTTTTTTTTCTCTCTCGTTTGGGTGTTGAGGTTTCCAAAAGGGGCATTGAGTGGCAATCATGTTCAGTCTATAGTCTACTTTCAGCATGCATCTCCTTTCCTGGGAGGATACTCCCAACACCCTTTACTTAGTATTCCTTTCGCTATCTGAGCTGCCTTTTCCCCTAGCGTGTGTGGCTGGCCTTCAAGCCATTGAGTGAAATTCCTGGTACTTATCTTGGATATTCTTTGGTGTTAGTGTCCTATTTTGTTACTTTATATTCCCCAGATAAATGTGATCTTTCTATGTCTGTCCCTCCCTTTCTGACTAATTTCACTTAGCGATAGCACAGCGGTAGGGCATTCGCCTTACAAGCGGCCAACATGAAAACTCATAAGAGCCATTTGTGGTAGGTACACACTTTACAAATCAAGAAACAGAGGGAAGCAGGTTAAATCAGGTAAAGTGAAATGCTACTTGAGGTTAGAGTTGGAATTTTAATTCTGCAAATAGGGTGTTTGCCTTAGAAGCGGCCAACATGGCCAACCCGAGTTCGATTCCTCCACCCCTCTCGGAGAGCCCGGCAAGCTACCAAGAGTATTCGATATGCCAAACACAGTAACAACAAAGTCTCCAATGGAGACGTTACTGGGCCCGCTCGAGCAAAAATCGATGATCAACGGGAGGGCCTTATTATATTTGTTATTATTTGATACTTTCCATGTAGTACCACTTGTATTTAAATTTCATGACTTCATCTTTTCTAACAGCTGCATAGTACTCCATTGTGTAGATGCACCAAGTTTCTTTAACCAGTCATCTATTCTCGGGCACTCAGGTTTTTTCTAGATTGTGGCTATTGTGGACAGTGCAGTAATGAACATACTAGTGCAGATGTCACTTCAACGATACGTTTTTGCCTCTCCGGGATATATTCCCAGGAGTGGTATTGCTAGGTCAAATGGGAGCTCAATTTCTAAATTTGTTGATAATCATCTACACTTTTTCCAAAAGGGCTGAACCAGTTGGCAATCCCACAAGCAGTGAAGGAGGGTCCTTTTCTCACCACATCCGCACCAGCACTGGTTGCTTTTGTTATTTTGGATGTGGGCCAGTCTCTGTGGTGTGAGATGATATCTCATTGTTGTTTTGATCTGCATCTCCCTGATGATTAGTGATGTAAAGCATTTTCTCATGTGCCTTTTAGCCATACGGATTTCTTCTTTGAGAAAGTTTCTGTTCATTTCATCACCCCATTTTTTCATGGGGTTGGATGTTTTCTTCTTGTGAAGTTCAACCAGTGCTTTGCATATCCTTGATATCAACCCCTTATCAGATAGATATTGGGTGAATATCCTTTCCCATTCTGTAGATTGCCTTTCTATTCTGGTCACTGTATCTTTTGAGGTAAAGAAGCTTCTTAATTTAAGATAGTCCCATTTGTTTATCTCTGTTTCCATTAGGTTGGTCAGTGGAGTGTCATATCTTGGAATGATTTGCCGACTTTGTCTTCAATGTACCTTATGGATTTTGGCCTGATGTTGAGATCTTTAATCCATTTTAATCTGACTTTTCTGCATGGTGTTAGGTCAAGGTCTAAGCCCATTTTTTGCATGTGGTTGTCCAGTTATTCCAGCACCATTTGTTGAAGAGACTTTCCTTGTTCCACTTCACATTTCTTGGTCCCTTATCAAAGATTAGATGTTCATACATTTGGGGTTTGTGTATTCCACCCTGTTCCATTGGTCTGTGGACCTGCTATTGTTCCAGTACCATGCTGTTTTAATTATTACTGTTTTGTAGCAGAGTTTGGGGTTGGGGAGGGTAATGCCTCCCCATGTCATTTTCCCAAGAATTGCTTAGCAATTCGTCAGCATTTGTTGTTCCATATGAATTTCAGGAGTGCTTGATTTATTTCTTTGAAGAATTTCATGGGTATTCTTATAGGTATCACATTGAATCTGTATAATGCTTTGGGGAGTATTGCTATTTTACAATGTTAATTCTTCCTATCCATGAGCAGGGGATATGTTTCTATTTCCTCGTGTGCTCTTTTATTCGCTGGAGTAGCCTTTTGTAGTTTTCATTGTAGAGGTCCTTTATCTCTTTAGTTAGGCTGATTCTGAGGCATTTGATTTTCTGGGGCACAATTGTGAACGGGATTGTTTTTTTCATGTCACTTTCCTCTGTCTCATTATTTGCATATAAGAAGGCCATGGATTTTGGGGCATTAATTTTATAGCCTGCAACTGTACTGTGCAAGGCTATTGCTTCTAGGAGTTTCTTTGTAGAGGATTTAGGATTCTCTAGATATAGTAACATATCATCTGCGAATAGTGAGAGCTTGATTTCTTCATTTCCTCTCTGGATGTCTTTAATATCTTTTTCTTGCCTAATAGTTATTCCAAGTACTTCCAGTACTATATTGAACAGAAGTGGTGATAGTGGGCATCTTTGTCTTGTCCCTGATCTTAGCGGGAAGGCCCTTAGTTTTTCCCCATTGAGGATAATGCTTGCCTTGGGTTTCTCGTAGATGGCTTTAACTATCTTGAGGAAACTTCCATCAAAACCCATTTTGGTGAGAGTTTTCATCATAAACAGGTGTTGGATCTTGTCAAAAGCTTTCTCTGCATCTGTTGATATGATCATATGGTTTTCATCTTTACTTTTGTTGTTATGATGCATTATGCTGATTGATTTCCGAATGTTAAACCATATCGGCCTATAGTTTTCTTTGTGGTGGTGTCTTTATTTGCTTTTGGTATTAGGGAGATATGTGACTCATAGAAGCTGTTTGGGAGAGAACTGTTTTTTCATTTTCCTGGAAAAGCTTGAGGAAACTGGCAAAATGTCTTCTTTAAATGTTTGGAAGAATTCACTAGTGAATCCATTCATGCCTGGGCTTTTGTTTTGGGGAAGACTTTTTTTTTTCTACTACAGTAATGGATATTATTTATTTTTCTTGAGGCCTTATTGATAAAGTAATGTAAATGGGGATTTTCTATAAGCTTATGATTTTTTTCCTCAGAAAATTTTTATAATGATCAAACACCCTTCCCTTCACCAGTACTTATTTTTCACCACCAAGAACCCCAATATACCCCCCTCACCCCTGCCGATGCCTGTGAGGCAGATGATTTCTACTTAACTCTCTCTGTCTCTACTTTGATTACATTCATCATTTCGACAAAAGATGCACCATTATTTTGTTTAGAATCCCCCCCCAACAATTAGAACTGCTCAAAAGGCATTGTGAAATTTGTTTTCTATAGCTGGTTATGAGAACTATATGATGTATAGCGTGGTCACAATAGCGGGTGCATGATTTTGGATTTCTGATATTTTACTAATTAAGTCTGGAGAGATTTCTGCCAAGAGCCAGATAATTAACAAATTGGTTTCTGTACGTCTGGTGCCATGGCCATGCTGGAGAGCTGCTCATGGGGGGCAACTTGTGACCTCGGTAAGGCATGAAGAATGAGCCGGTACAGCCCCCCATCCCATGAGACTGCAGTTGCCCCGTCACCACCGGCTCATACCTGGCTTTCCAATAAGCTCTGAGGCAGAGGCCACCTTCCTGCCAGGGGCGGAGGGGAGGCAGAAGGGACAGACACCCTTTCCCTCCTGGGGAGGCATGGCACCGTAGTTTAACACATAGTCCATTTACTTTTCTGTCACAAGTTGTCGGGCTCTGGATTTAGTCCTTGTGCCTCTGGAGCCATGGCCATGCCAGAGAGTTGCTGATGGGGGGGCAACTCGTAACCTCAGTAGGGCGTGAAGGACGAGCTGGAACCACCCCCAATCCCATGAGGCTGCAGTTGCCCTGTCACTGCCAGCTCATACCTGGATTTCCAATAAACTCTAGGTGGTAGCCTCCTTGCTTCTGGGGGTGGGGGTGGGGGAGTAAGAAGAGACAGACACCCTTTTTCTCCCAGGGAGGCATAGAGCTGCAGTTTAATGCATAGTCCATTCACTTTTCTGCCACAAGCTGCAGGGCTCTGGATTAAGTTATTGTGCCTCTGTAGCCATGGCCATTCTGGAGAGCTTTGGGAAGACTTTTGATTACCAATTCAATTTCCTTGATATGAATGGGTCTATTCAGGTATCCTAAGTATTCTTGGTACAATATTGAGAGATTATAGGAATCCAGGAAATTTATCCATTTCTTCTAGGTTCTCTTGTTTTATGGCATACAGACACTCAAAGTAGTCTCTGATGATCTTTTTAATTTCATTAGTTTCTGTTGTGATATCCCCTTTTTCACTTCTGATTCTGTTTTTATTAGGGTTCTCTCTTTTTGTGAAACTTGCTAGTTATTTGTTAATCTTGTTTATTTTCTTAAAGAACAAGCTCTTGGTTTCATTGACCTTTCAGAACGTTTTTTGGGTTTCTATGTCATTAATTTCTGCTCTAACTTTTATTATTTCTTTCCTTCAGCCAAATTTGGATTCCTTTTGTTGGTCTTGAGCTGTGAGTTCAGGTTATCTATGTAGGCCCTTTCTTCCTTCCTTAGGAACGCTTACAATGTTATAAATTTTCCTCTTAACATGGCTTTAGCTACATCCCATAGGTTCTGGTAGCCCGTGTATTCATTCTCATTTGTTTCCAGGTATCTTTTGATTTTGTCCCTGACTTCCTTCCAGACCTACTCATTTTTCAACATTGAGTTGTTTCTCAAACAATACATAACTTTCCATGTATTTTATTTGTTTCTCACTGTCTTTGTGCGATTTGCTTCTATCTTTAGCACATTAAGGTCTGAAAAGATTGTTGATACTACTTCTATCTTCCTGATTCTATTGAGGTATGTTTTGTGGCCTAGCGCATGGTCTATTTTGGAAAATGTTCCATGTGCACTGGAGAATATGTATTCCTTTCTTTTTGGGGTGTAAAGCCCTGTATAGGTCTATTAGCCCTCTCTCTTCTCTTTCTTCCTTCAAAGGCAATGATTCTTTGCTGAGTTTTGTTCTTGTTGATCTATCCAGAAGTGATAAGGTGATGTTGAAGTCTCCGACTACTATTGTGTTGCTAGCAATTTCTTCCTTAAAAGCTGTTAGGAGTTGTTTTAAGTGTTTAGCTGGTCCCTCATTAGGTGCGTATACATTTAAGAGTATAATTTCGTCCTGTTGTACGTATTCCTTGATAAACAGAAAATGACCTTTGTCTTCCTTCTAATTGTTTTCAACCTGAAATTGATGTTTTCAGATACTAGTATGGCCACTCCAGCTTTTGTGAGGAAGCTGTTTGCTTATAGGATTGTTTTTCATCCTTTAGTGTTGAGTCTGTTTTCTCTGACTGTTCAGATGAGTTTCTTGTAGGCAGCAGAATGTTGGGTTCTGTCTCTGAATCCATTTTGCCACTCTCTGTCTCTTAATTGGTGAATTTAGACCGTTGACCTTGAGAGAGATTATTGCTATGGGGTTTTTTTGTCATCTTTCTGTAAGGGTCTGTTGTGCTTGTAGGGTTTGTCTTGCCTTATAGTCACCCCTATAGGCCTTCTTTTAGGTTTGGTTTTGAGTCTATGAAGTTCCTGAGCTGCTATTTATCCACAAAATAGTGTACCGTTCCTTTGAGTTTGAGAGAGAGTTTAGCTGGATAGAGTATTCTTGGTGAAGCGTTCATTTCAGTGAGTTTTTTCATTATATTCCACCATTACCTTCAGGGTTGGAGGGTTTCCTCTGATAGGTCTGCTGTGAATCCTTTGTGTGTGATTTTCTTCTTTGACCTTTCTGCTTGCGATATTGTGACATCCATCATTCTAACTGTGATATGTCTTGGAATGTTTTTGTTAGGGTCTCTTTTAGCTGGTACCCTTTGGGCTCTTTTCATCTGAATGGCTGCATTGTCCAGCTCTGGGAATTTTTCAGCAATGATTTGTTTAACCGTGGCTTTTTCATTAGGATTGTTTTCTGAGCTTCTGGTAGCCCAATGATTCTAATGTTGTTCCTCTTGGAATCATCTCCTAGGACTCTGATTTGCTCTAGAGCTAATTTGAGGTCTCTTGCCATTGTTTTTTGTTGCCTGTAGGCTTCCTGCAGTTGATCTTCCTGCTCACAGATTTTGTCTTCAGCTGTGACCATTCTACTGTTCAGAGTCCACACTGTGTTTTTATTTCATCTACTGAATCCTTTATTCGTGACACTTCTGTGCATAGCTTTTCAATTTCTGCTCTATTTTCTTCCTGTAATTTCTTGATTGTCTGATCCATTGTTTATTTCATGTCCTCCTTTATTTTATTGGATAACTGTGTCACTATTTCTTTGAGTTCATTGAACATCTTCGTTATTTCATATCTGAGTTCTTTATCAGAGAGGTCCCTTAGGTGAATAACACCTGAGGCTTCTAGATTCTTTTCATCATCCTCTCCTAATGATGGGGATTTGCGCTGTTTCTTCATATTGGTGTGGTGGTATGGAGACTGAGAGGTACATGAGATTGCTGGGTATGATTAATTTACCTGTGGCCACTGGCCCAAATTTAGGCTACACTCACTTTTACAGAGGCCACTCCTACTTCTGAAGAGGCCACGACCCTTAGGGGTGCCTGGTGCAAGGGGAGCGTACAACCTGAGGGATGGAGAGATCAGGAACCGCGTTGGGGATGAACAGGAAGAGGCTCAGGGTTGGTGGGAGGCCCAGGGTCCTAGAAGACACTTAGGGTGTGTACACAGCGAGTTCAAAATTCTGGGTTTGAATAAAGACTGACCCGTGGGATGGAGAGATCTGACCTTGATGCTATCTTTTAACAGATTATTTCAAAATTAGTGGAGACAATCTCTCCACTTCTTCCTTGATATAAATATGTATAGTGGTAGGGCATTTGCCTTGCATGCAGCCAACATGGCCAACCCGAGTTCGATTCCTCCGCCCCCCTCTGAGAGCCTGGCAAACTACTGAGAGTATCTCGCCCGCATGGCAAAGCCTGGCAAGCTCCCCGTGACGTATTCGATATGCCAAACACAGTAACAAGAAGTCTCACGATGGAGACGTTACTGGGCCCACTCGAGCAAATCGATGTTAAATACATGGAAGAATATAAGTCAATTCATTCAACTCTTCAACTTTATTTTTTTTGTTTGAAAACAAAAATTTTATTTTATTTATTTTTTAAATATTTATTAGTGAAACAGCATGAGGTACAGTTGTAGACTTACAAATTTTTGTGCTTGGGTTTCAGTTATACAATGATCGAATACTCATACCTCCACCAGTGCCCATTTTCCACCACCACGGGTCCCAGAATCCCTCCCACCCCCATACACCCCCTCCCAACCTGCCTCTGTGGCAGGGCATTCCCTTTTGTTCTCTCTCTCCTTTTGGATGCTGTGGTTTGCAAAAGAGGCATTGAGTGGCAATCATGTTCTTTATTTATTTAAAGAGTATTTGGAAATACTTTTTCTTTATGTTTTACTATGTGTTTTAGTAACTATAAGCTGTCACTTAATTTTACTCCTTATTTTTCTAATAATTGCAAGTTATACTAAAGAAATAAAGTTGAGTGGTACTACATGGAAAGTAGTTCTAACTTTTTTTTTCTAATTTCTTCCCTATTAAATATATCTTTGTATGTTTATAACATTTTTATCCATTCATTCACTAATAAACAATTTGCTTTTATTTATTTGCTATTATGATTAATAATAATAATGTCTAACGTTCATTGATTTAAAGAAGGACTTTGATTCTGTTGAGACGGAAGCAGTCATGGAAGTCCTAGCCAATCAGGGCGTACAAACTCAATACATCAGGATCCTTCATGAGCTCTATTGCGGATTCACTACCAAGATCTCACCATTCTACAAAGAAGTAATCATCCATATCAAGAGAGGGGTTCAGCAGGGTGATACCATTTCACCAAAACTCTTCAGTGCCACCCTCGAGAACATCATGCGACGACTGGAATGGGAAAACATGGGAGTGAAGATAGATGGTCGGCAACTACACCACCTCCGCTTTGCTGATGACATCGTTCTAATAACACCAAACATCAGCCAAGCGGCACAAATGCTGAACGACTTTGACCGTGAATGTGGAAAGGTCGAACTACAGCTGAATCTTACGAAGACAATGTTTCTGAGAAACAGCCTTGTTCCTGACGCTCCATTCGCTCTCAAAGGAACCACCATCTCCGAATGCAACAGTTATATATACCTAGGTCGAGAAATCAACATGATGAATGACCTGGCACCTGAGTTGCACAGGAGGAAGAGAGCGGCTTGGAATGCCTTCAAGAGCATTGAAGAAATAACTAAAAGGACAAAGAACCTCCAGCTACGAGCACATCTCTTTGATTCCACTATTCTTCCTGCATTAACATATGCCTCTGGAATTTGGAGGATCTGGGTGGAGGATGCTCGACTCCAATTCGAGTAGGCTTGGAGATCTCGGCCCCGGAACCCGCGTGGCTTTGTCCCTCTGCCAGTACCTTCAGGTGTGCAGAGAGTGGTCTCAGCATGGTGGTGGCTGGTCCTGGAGGTCTTTGGCTGCCGGAGCCCTGGTCGGGGTGGGGAGGAAAGCTCAACCCGCTCCCCTCCAAGGGACCCCGGCGAGGAACAGCCAGGCGCAGGGGCAGGAGACTGACTGCACTGGTCTCGTCCGGGAGCTGCATTTTGTATTCTCTGAGTCTTGGCCGCTGATGGGATTACACGGCGCCAGGGGGCCAGGTGGTGGGTGTGACCCCCGCCTACTGGAATTTGGAGGATCTGGGTGGAAGATGCTCGACTCCAATTCGAGTAGGCTTGGAGATCTCGGCCCCGGAACCCGCGTGGCTTTGTCCCTCTGCCAGTACCTTCATGTGTGCGGAGAGTGGTCTCAGCATGGTGGTGGCTGGTCCTGGAGGTCTTCGGCTGCCGGGGTCTTCGGGCTGCGGGGGTCACACCCACCACCTGGCCCCCTGGCGCCGTGTAATCCCATCAGCGGCCAAGACTCAGAGAATACAAAATGCAGCTCCTGGAACCGCGTGGCCGCATTCGCGGCCGCGAGACATCTTATCTGAACATCTTTTTATGATATCTCATTATCTCATTCCTACTCTGGACAAACTTGCAGGCTATCGAATATAGCCTGCCCACAGGGCAGAATCTGGCAAACTCCCCATGGCGCACCAAATATGCCAAATACCAGTAACAATGATGGGTCTCATTCTCCTAAAAAGCCTTGAATATAATCTCAGGGCTAGGATGAAAGAGACGTTACTGGGGCCTGCTCGAGGCAATCGACGATTAACAGGATGATGATGATGATGGTGTTGAACATATGCCTCAGAGACCTGGACCCTACGAAAACAGGATGAGAACACTATTCGGGTCTCTCAAAGAGGAATCGAAAGAACTATGCTTGGAATATCACGATTCACTCAAATGAGAGATAGAATCCGGAGTTCTGATCTTCGTCAACGCTCAAGAATCAGGGACACTGTCTCATTTGCCAAGACATCAAAAATCAGATGGGCTGGACACGTAATGAGGTTTACAGACAACCGCTGGACTAGAGCCATTACTGATTGGATTCCACGGGACATCAAAAGATCACGTGGACGCCCACCTATAAGATGGTCAGACTTCTTCGTCAAGACCCTAAATGATCGGTTTGAGGCTCTACATGTTCCTAAAACGAACAAATACCATTGGGCTACACTAGCACGCAACCG
The DNA here is from genome assembly GCF_029834395.1 of Sorex fumeus. Lineage (NCBI taxonomy): Eukaryota > Metazoa > Chordata > Mammalia > Eulipotyphla > Soricidae > Sorex > Sorex fumeus. Next base: position 38,223,212 of record NW_026606091.1, read on the forward strand.
GGATGAATGGAGATGTTACTGGCACCCGCTTGAATAAATCGATGAATAACGGGAATTAAGTGATTAAGTGATTAAGTGATTAATATAACATTCCATAGCAGTTGCATTCATTCTACATCCTCACAACTGCCTGAAATTTTCCACATAGTTGCAAGACTTGGTATCTTATTAGTTTGTTATCATTATCAGTCTAAGAGTGGCAAAGTGATATTCCTCTGTGGTTTTAATTATATTTTGCTTAAAACTGGCTATGTCGAGTTTATTTTCAAATACAATTTTGGCATTTTACATAGAACTGAAACTGAGGAGGCTGAGGGTGTATGGGGGTAGAAGGGATCATAAGAAAATGACGAAATGTTCTTGAAACACTAGTGGATGGAATTGGCATAGTCAATAATATTCTAAACTAAGTTATCTTAACACAGAGTTAAATTTTCTTATGTTATTTACTTTGGTGGGGTTGAGCAGTAACACCGCGGGTAGGGCATTTGCCTTGCACACGGCCAACCTGGGTTTGATTCCTCTATCCCTCTTGGAGAGCCCAGCAAGCTACTGAGAGTATCCTGCCTACACGGCAGAGCCTGGCAAGCTCCCTGTGGCATATTCAATATGCCAAATACAGTAACAAAAGTCTCACAAAGGAGACATTACTGGTGCCCACTTGAGCAAATTGATGAAGTGAGGACTGTGCTACATACAGTGCTTATTTCTTTGTAAAAGCCGTACCAAATGGTGCCAGGAGGAGGATGAAGAACATAGGCCACTACTCTCATTAATGCTCAGTCTTATGATGTGAGATCGATGGTACAGTATTTATAACTTAGTGCCAAAAGAATGACCAGGTATATTCTAGTGGTTCTTAGGGAACCCTGTGGTACAAGGAATAAAACTCAGAGCATTCTAGATATACACTCTATCCCTTGAGGTATATACTTATTTGCTCTTAGCCTATTTTTAATTGGTTTGTTTGCCTTTCTGTCACTGAAGATAGGATTATTTATGTATTTTGGATATTAGTCTTTTGTCAGATAATGGTTTTCCAACATACTATTCATTAACAACAAACTATCTTGGAAGGAAATTATAGAAACTGTCCCATTTATTATCCTATCAAAATAGTTTACAGGAATAAACTTAAGAAGTTAAAATACTGAAAATAAGATACTGGTTGAAAAAAATGACACAAAGAGAAAGGTATTCCATGCTCACGGATTGGAAATTTTAATATTGTTTAAACATCTGTACCACCCATAGTGATATATCTAAAGATTCAATGGAATCTTTATTAAATTTTATTACACCAACACAATCTTTTGTTTCTATATAATTAGAAAGAAACAATCCCAAAATTTACATGGGCACCCAAAGGACACTGAGTTCCCAGAATAATCTTGGGAAAAAAAGAAACACAGATGTACACATAATACTAACTTCAAAAATTATTGTAGATGCATTAGTAATGTAGATATAACACCAACTTCAAAAATTATAGTAGATACATTGATCACTTGATCACTTAATTTTCCATTACTCACCGATTTGCTCGAGCAGATACCGGTAACCTCTCTATTCATCCCTGTTGCGAGCTAGCATAGCCCAATAGCATCTGCTCATTCTAGGAACACGATGAACCTCAAACTGATTGTTCAGAGTCTTGATGAAGAAGTCTGACCATCTCATAGGTGAGCGGCCACAGGATCATTTGATGTCCCATGGAATCCAGTCGTTAATGGCTCTAGTCCAGCAGTCGTCTCTAAATCTCATTACGTGTCCAGCCAATCTGATTTTTGATGCCTTGGCAAATAAGACAGCGTCCCTGATTCTTGAGCATTGACGGAGGTCGGAACGCGGAATTCTTTCTCTCATTTGAGTGAAGTGTGATACTCCAAGCATAGCTCTTTTGATTCCTCTTTGAGAGACCTGAATAGCATTCTCATCCTGTTCTCATAGGGCCCAGGTCTCTGAGGTGTATGTTAATGCAGGAAGAACAGTGGAATCAAAGAGCTGTCCTCGGAGCTGGAGGTTCTTCGTCCTCTTAGTTATTTCTTCAACACTCTTGAAGGCGTTCCAAGCCGCTCACTTCCTCCTTCGTAACTCAGGTGCCAGGTCATTCTTTATGTTGACTTCTCAACCGAGGTACACATTACTGTTGCATTCGAGATGGTCATTCCATTGAGAGTGAATGGAACGTCAGGAACAAGACTATTTCTCATAAACATTGTCTTTGTGAGATTCAGCTGTAATCCGATCTTTCCACACTCATGGTCGAAGTCGATCAGCATTTGTGACACTTGGCTGAAGTTTGGTGTTATTATAACAATGTTGTCAGCAAAGCAGAGGTGGTGTAGTTGCCAACCATCTATCTTCACTCCCATTCCTTCCCATTCCAGTCATCACATGACGTTCTTGAGAGTGGCACTGAAGAGTTTCGGTGAAATGGTATCACCCTACCGAACCCCTCTCTTGACATCGATGGTCACTTCTTTGTAGAATGGTGAGATCCTGGTAGTGAATCTGTAATACAGCTCACGGAGGATCCTGATGTATTGAGTTTGAATGCCCTGATTGGCTAGGGCTTCTATGACCACTTCCGTCTCAACAGAATCAAAGGCCTTCTTTAAATCAATGAACGTTACACAGAGTGCCATCTTGAACTCCTGAGAAACATCAATGAGGTTGGTTATCGTGTGGATGTGGTCGATGGTGCTGAATCCTTTGCGGATTCAGCTTGCTCGCATGGTTGTCCTTCATCTAGTGTTCTGCCAATCCTATTCAGGATGACTCGAGTGAACAGCTTGTCTATGACAGACAATAGGCAGACTGGCAACAGTTGCCAGTGTCGTGGATGTCTCCCTTCTTGTATAGTAGTATAGTCCTGCTGGTTTTTCATTGGGACGGAACCTTGCATTCAGACTGGTAGCATGTGAAGAGCCGAGCCGGTGTATTGATGAGTACTGACTGTAGGTTCCTCACGTATACAGGTCTGACCTGGCTGGGCCAGGTGTTCTTTGTTTCTTTACTGATGAGATGGTGTGTTGGATTTCAGAAGGGAGAACGTTGGGAACGACATATTCATCCTGCAGAATTTGATATGTGGGTAAGTGGACGTGGCTAATAAAGAAATCTGAGTAGAAGTCATAAGTAATCTTCTCCATTGCCCTTCTGGAAGATGTGATAGATCCATCAGGACGTCGGAGGGCAGTCATCTCAGTCTTTCAGTTGGTGAAGGACAGGCGGGCATTGAGAATGCTTTCCCCAGCTTCTTCCTCATCTGCCAGCACTGCTGCTCTTCTCTCTTTGAGGTCATCCTTGATCGCTTCTCTGCACTGCTTTGCAAGCTCCAAAGTTCGCTTGTGGTTGCCTGAGGCATGCGCCAAACCACGTTGGCAAATAAGCTCAAGAGTTTTCGAAGACAGGCGTTTATTTTGTGGTTATCTCTCTCTTGGCGTTTCTCGCACAATCATGGAGGTGGTGCACCACAGTCGTTCGTATTCCTCATCAATGTTGTCAATGATGGCATCTTCCCCTGTTGCCGCAACAGAGTCTATGAGCTCCCAGTTGGTGGTAGTTCTGGGAGTTCTCTTCTTAAACTTTGTATTCCTTTCTCCCTGCTCTGTGAAGTAGAATTTTGCACAAAGGAGATGGTGGTCCGATCTCGTTTGGAATTTTGGGATAATAGTGACATCATTCAGGCAAAACCGTCGATTGAATATTTTGTTGTGGAACCGTCCGCCAGGAGACTCCCATATCCAACGTTTAGATTCAGCCTTCTGGAACTGTGAGTTATCATGGATGGTCTTCATCGACATGATGAATTCAGACAGTCTCTCACCCTGTTCATTCCATTCTAGGCCATGGGTCCCGATGTGGAATTCTTTGGCTCATCTTCTCTATCCTATCTTGGCATTAAAATCACTGACAGTGATCTTGTAGGAGGTGTAGATCCATTAGTGTGAATAAGTGGCATAAAATTATGTAGACCAATAGAACAAAATTTAGCATCCCACAATAAAACCCATGCACACAGAATCATACTGTTCAACATGGGCTTCAGGAATGCATAACGGTGGTCTAGAGCAATAGCACAGTGGGTAGGGTGTTTGCCTTGCACGCAGCTGACCTGAGTTCGAGTCCGAGCATCCCATATGGCCCATTGAGCACCGCCAGGAGTGATTCCTGAGTACAGAGCCAAGAGGAAACCCTGAGCATCTTTGGGTGTGACCCAAAATGGGCAGGGTCAAGCAAACAGTCCCCAACACCCCATATGGCTCCCTGAGCATTTCCAGGAATGCTCCATGAATACAGAGCCAGGAGTATGCCTTAATAGCACTGCTGGGTATGCCATTCACTAAACAAAAACAAATCAAAATCTGAAAAATGTTGAACCTTATCTTACAACACACACAAAAGCAACCCTAAGTTCATTAAAGACTTAATGTAAGGCTTGCTATCTTTTTTGATTTTTAGATTTAAGTCTTTTGACTTAAACAAACAAAAAAAAGTGTAGAAAAAACTTTTCTGAAGTTTGTCTAGGCAATTCTTTCTTGGATATAATATCAAAGACAGGAACAAAGCAGAAGTGAAGAATTGGAAAACATCAAGCTAAACTGTTGTTTTCTCAAAGCAACAGGAATAATCAATAGAAAGTAAATACTACCTTTGTAAGTATAAAAAAAAGCATTTGTAAGTCATATTGCTTATTATAATGCAAATACTCTGAAACATGTCATACAATGGTTTCTATTTACTTATTTGGGGACGAGGGTCACGCCTGATGTTATACTTAGGACTTAAGGATCACACCTGGTGGGACCAATGACCATTTATACCTGGGGATTAAACTCAGGCAGCCATGCGCAGCGTAAACAAACCTACCCACTATACTCTAGGTTCCAGCCCCAAGACACAATATTTTGGAAAAGTGATAGCCAGCTAGTCCACAAACAATAGTTCTAACGTCTTCTAAAGGTAGATTGAGAAAAAGAAAATCACTGGAAAATATATAAACATGAGATGGAATAATAATGTTAAAAATTCAAAGACAAATATTTGTTTTGAGGGAAAGAAAATTTTCAGCCTCTATGAATATAAATGGACAACAGTCTATCTGTATAACTCTTAATTTCATCTCTTTAATAATTTTGAAAATTTTCTCTTTGGGAACATTTTTAATTTTGAATCTCTCATCCTTCATCAATTGAGTGGTTTTTACAAAGACCCAAAAGTCAGATTACACATAATGGTATCAAATACAATATTCTCTCTCCCTTCCTCTAAAATTCTTCTTAAAGTTTTTATGTCAGATAATTCAAATATGTATTGCTCTTTTCCTGTGGGGTACAGGCCAATGAATATTGTCAATTGTCAAATTATAAAGAATTCAGGGGAAATGTATTAATGATTCATTCTGAATCTTTCCTATTAAAGAAATAATTGAATTTTAAACTCTTAGAAGCAAATTGAGCATTATTAATTTAAAGAAATTATACTAACATTAGAATACACATTAGCATTATACATACAAACTTCAAAATTTTGCTTCTAGAAATGGTTTGAATCATTTGTTCAGACGATTCATTTTCACAGGAAAATGAATTGCTTTTTAAGTGTTTTGAATAAAAGAAAATGTTTTTTGAGCAGTGCGTCACACTCTTAAATTGTAGCTTAAGAAAGCAAATCAGAGGTGATTGTCTGTGACTATTATTTTAAATCTGTCATGTATTTGTGCTGGTAAATTTTCATAAATTGTGGGTTATAATGCCTACAACAGTAAAATGAAACTCCCAATGCACTCTTAAAGTGTTCAGCACTGTGCTTTGTACCTGGAAAACTCATGTATGTTAAACACTTCTTTGTCATTGTTTTCTAACAATTTTTCTCTATTGATTTATATTAGTTATATTTCTCAGCTTTTAGGTTTTCAAATAAAACTTTTAGGTTTTATTTTATTTATGAAATAAAAGCCAAGTTTATACCTGAGAATAAAACAGGGTGAAACAAACCCTCTGTTGTTCAATAACCAAATGCCTTCAAATCCAGTAACACTTCCATTGATGAAGTCACTATAGAGTTCTGATTTTTCAATGACATTTCTCATTTTTTTCCTTTCCTCTTTGACAGACTCTTACAGCGTTACATCGCATTTCTAAATATTCTCCTCTCTCTTGATTTGATGACTCTACATTCATTAAATGTCATTTCTACCTTCAAAATAAGTATCATTAAACTACAACTTTGTATATTTGATAAAATGTTCTCTATCCCTGGTTTCATGCTAAAACAACCAAGTATGCTGCAGCAGAAGTTAAATGATTCACAAAGTCTAAAATAATTACTTTTGCTCTTCTGATAGAAAAAATTTGCTTGCCTCTGATTTATATGTTATAATCACTTTTGAAATGATTAAAATTACTCAAAATTTTCCATAATTATTTCCAGACTTAATTTCTTTGTGTAAAGTATATTTGTATACTGAAAGAGTATTTCTTCTTCCTGATATACCTTCTTTATTATTTCCTATAGTAGCAATGTACTACTAATTCATTCTCTATTTTATTCAATTTAAAAAATTCAAGTATGAAAAAATATGTTTACCAATCATAAGATTCTAGGTTTAACAGATATTTTTATTTCTCATAGTTTTCTATATCATCCTCTTTTAGTGGATTCTGACAAAAGACAGATTTTATTTTATTTCACTTTATGTACTATTTTATTTACTCTGAGCCAAAATTTTTCTTTGCTCTATTAGCAATTCAATATATCGTGTTCTTATTTTCAAGTATTTAATATATTTTAAAACTTTAATGCTATTAGCTCTATGATTTAGACACTTTGATTTGGCAAACTCTGTACCATTATGTCCTTAAATATTTCTTTACCCCATTATCTCTCTCTTATATCTGAGATTTCAGTGACATATACATTAATTGTATATTTAGTCACAGCATCTGGATGCTGTTCTTTTTCTTTCTCTGCTCCATTTTCTACTTTTGTTTCAGTTTGGATAATTGTTATTGACCTATTTTTAAGTTCATTGATTCTTTCCTTTGCTGTGTCAATTCTTCTAATGAGTTCATCAAACACATTCTTCATATTTGTTACTCTATTATTTCTCTCATTTCCAGTTGAAACTTCTTACAGTTCTCATCTTCTAACTTAGGATCTCCCTTTCTAAGTATTTATACATTCTGCTAGAATTTTAAAAATATTATAAGCATTATATCCAAGTTTCTGCTTTATCTAGTGACAATTGTTTTTCTTATTTAGTATGTCTCATTTTAAAAAAAATTATCAGAGGCCAGACACCACAATTAACTCAGGGAAAATTTGTTTGCAAATAATATCTCTGAAAATAAGGATGCCTATTTTTGAACTGGATCATTATTGTGTAGGCTGAGTAAACTAATCAGGAGCTGAGCCACACTTGGATATTACTTAATTATCTTTATTGTACCAATATCTGCAAAATGTTCTTGTGTTGCTTTAGGCTCAAAGTGAGAGCCTAAAGTGAGAGCCATTTTCTTATGTTTTTTTTCTTAAATTCCATTTTCTGTTGCCAGCTTTTATTTCTCACCCATATCTCAGAGGATCTCTAGTCTACACACTGTCCTTCATTGCTAGAGGATTGCTGTTGTTTTTTACTGAGGAGTTCTGTTCCTCACCGAAAGACCCAGGAGTGAATTGCTTTTTTTTCTATTTTTTTTTTCTCTCAGAAGCAGCAATACTTTTTTCACAAAGTTTTGCTCAAGAGGCCTCCAGATGTGAAGCTACCTTCCCCACACATGACTTGGTGTCCAGTAACTGCATTGCTGTTGCTAAAAGGATGAATAATTGAGAACAAATAGCTGAAGATTCTTTGGCCAACCAAGTACTGAGAGAGCTGGCAACATTCCAGACATCTTTCTCTTTAAGTAGATGTAAGTCTTCCTGCCTATTTTTCTCTCTAGCCCTCTCCCATTTCTTAGTATACAACTACAAATACCAAGTTTGGGGGAGCTTCCTCCATAATGTAAAAAACCCTGTATTTGCGCAGGTTCAGCTAATGACTGATTTCCACATGGGAAAGTGGAAAAGTTGGCAGTTTTTCCAGTTTAACATTTTGCCTAAATCACTATCACAGTGATTAAAACTGTAATTTTCATTTTGACTAGCCGTTGCAATTGCCTACTCTGATTCTTGGCAACTCAGTTCTAACAACCTGATAGTTGGAAATAAGGACTTCTTCTCCCACTCCTCCACAACACACACACACACACAGACACACACACACACACACACACACACACACACACACACACAGATAACTTAAGGTTTCTCCATTAATAGGAGATATACAGAATTATGAAAATTATTGCTTACTTCTCTTTTCCAATGAAAAGAGATTATTTTTAATCCTTCCATGAGGTGCAACGTGTATTAAAAAATTTGTGTGCTTCATGCCTCTACAATTTTTCTTCGTAGTTTAAAGGCATTTTCTAGCAGAGCACTGTTTGGGTGGGGCTTTGTCCTTTCCTATTAATAGCAGATGTTTCAGGAATACATAATTGATAGATATTTACTCCTAACCTACCCTAATCTTTCTTTTAATTGCCTTGTTAAGTCTATGAAAGTAATTGCCAGGGAACCAAAGCTATTCATGTTTAAATCTCATGGGCTTAACATCTACATCCAGGGACTGATTCAATCTATTCATTCATTACTTTTTTCTTCAGACTTCTTTGCTCCCACTAGAATTGTGCTCAGTGTGTATTCCTCTTATATTTTGTAAAAGATGGCCAAGTGTTTGCACCTTATTTCTCTCTCAAATTAAACAGCTTACTTTTCTTGTTAATTTAGTGAGCTATAGGTTCAATAAAGGTTAGGGATATTGTAGATTATCTAGTTACTTCATGTTGTTAGTTTGAAAGTGGTGATTTTTTTTAGGATTTTTACATCCGAGGCATAAGCTGCATCTTTTATATTTTGATAAAAACATTTATTTACAAGTCCTTTTATATCCAGGATCAAATATAGGTATTTGTATTTCTAGTTCAGAGCTATTCTATCAATTTTGTGCTTTAAATCTATTTCACAAAATATATTTTCATTCTTAAATTCATTGCATCAATTTGTTGTCATTGCATTCTATTAATGAAATTACCATAACTTTGTTTACATAATATATACATGGCATAAAAATTAATGAATAACACACTAGTAACAATAAGAGCATAATTTTGTTTCCTATCCAAGAGAATTTTATTGAAATAAGATAGAAAATCTTATTTTCACATGGACTCATTGACTAGTAAGTTGATTAAAGGCCATAAGTAAATAAGTTCTGGAGTCCATTTTCTTTGTTCATAATCATATGCCATATGGAGCGATAGCACAGCGGGTAGGGCGTTCGCCTTACAAGCGGCCAACATGGCCGACCCGAGTTCGATTCCTCCGCCCCTCTCGGAGAGCCCGGCAAGCTGCCGAGAGTATTGGATATGCCAGACACAGTAACAACAAAGTCTCCAATGGAGATGTTACTGGGCCCGCTCGAGCAAATCGACGATCAACGGGAGGGCCTTTACTTTTACTTACTTTACTATATATTATAGTGCAGGATTTATAGGTACAGGTTTATATATCATTACATAATAGTGTACCAATGACAATACAGTTTCTTTCTTTATCTAACCAATCCAAAGCTACACCAACACAAGTTTTTTTCCCCCTTTAACACTGTCAACCACTATTTTTAATTTAGTCATCAGAAATTATAATTGTGTAATGTATAGTTATAATTGTATAATGGGGTTTCAAGAATATACTGTTTCAACTCTAATACCTTCACCAGTGTTCATTGCTCTCCACCAATGCAGACACCACCAGTCTCTCATTCCTGCTCCCTTGTGTCCCACTACACACAGACACCCCCCGAGTGGTACTGCTCATACTGAAGACCAGGTCTCACGTTCTGTGCTTTTATTACCTTTGAGCATTTGTTATTCCACTATTATATTTCTTTATATGCCACATATGTGAGAGATTTCTCAGTATCTCTCAGTATCTTTCCCTCTGACTAAAAATAAATAAATTTCTTTATAAATAAATCTACATATCAACAAATTGTATGATTTGATCTTTTCTTATGGCCAAGTAATATTTCACTGTGTACAAGTACCATACTTTATCTAGCTATCTATTCTTGGACAGTTGCGTTGTTTCCAGATTTTGGCTATTGTGGATACTGCTTCAAGAGACTTGGGGCTGTGGATGTCTTTTCTCTGTTGTTTTGAGGTCCTTGGGGGTATATTCCAAGAAGTGGAATTGTTAGGTCAAATGGGAGCTCAGTTTTTAGTTTTCTGAGAAATGTCCGTATTGTTTTCCAAAACAAGATGAAAGACATCACTCTCACCAATTTCAGACTATACTACTGAATGGCAATTTAAACATCCTGGCACTGAAAATAGGGCAGACTCTTAGATCAATAAAATAGAACCGGCAACCTAGGGATATATCCTTGAGTATATGGACAGCTAATCTTTTATGAAGGAGCAAAATAGTATGAAGTGGAGCAAAGAAGCTCTTAAACAAATGGTTCTAGTAAAACTCCTTTACTACATGCAAGTAATGAATTCAGACCCTTTCTAGTCCTATGCACAAAGGTCAAATCAAAATGGATTTAATATTGAGGAAAACAAGCAGAATTTTCCATGACAGTGAAGCCAGAGGCACTTTTAAGCAGTCATTATTCAAGTAATTGGGAAACAAGATAAACAAATAATACTACATTAAAATACAAAGTTTCTGTATCTCAAAGAAAACAATGACCAAAATACAAAGACACCCACATACTGGGAGAAATTATTTGCCTGTCACTTATCTGATAAAGGCTTAATATATGAGATATATAAAGCACTGATAGAACTATACAAAAAATAATAATAAAACACATCAAACTCCATCAAAAAAATGGAGAAAAGAGTAAAAGAAAATTCCTGAGAAGATATTCAAGGCCATTCAGATATTCCTAAAATCCATACTCTTCCTTGAACATGTATCTTGCTTGCATGTCTTTATGTCTCTTTGAGTGTTTTTTGTTCACTCTGCAGAAGCCCTGTGTTTCCTCTTGAATGCATATTACCCCCTCTTTCTCTCTCCTTACATCTTTCTAAGTAAGCTTCAGTCAATAAATTTTGCCCCCACACACGCATGCAAATGGCTTAAAGGCATATGAAAAAAATCACTAATCATATGGGAAATGCAGATCAAAATAGCAATGGGATATCATCTCACAGCACAGAGATAGGCACATATCAGAAAAAAAAAGAAAAAAAAAGAAACAGTGGTAGAGTGCAGGTAAGAGCACAGAGATTTCATTTACTTCTGGTGGGAATATTGACTGGTCCAACCTTTCTAAAAAAAAAAAGTGATTCTTCCTTTTATTTATTTACTTTTGGCTTTTTAACACCCACCGATACAAGGGTTATTCCTAGCTCTGCACTCAGGAATTCTCTTGGTTGTGTTCAGGGACCATGTGGGATGCTGGGGATTGAATCCAGTTTGGCTGCATGAAAGGCACTCCCCACCCACTGTACTGTGGCTACGACCCCAACCAATTTCTTTTTTTTCCATTTTATTTATTATTTATTATTTATTTATTTTTTTTATTAGTGAGACACCATGAGGTACAGTTGTAGACTTACAAATTTTGAACTTGGGTTTCAATTATACAATGACCAAATACCCATCCCTCCACCAGTGCCCATTTCCCACCACCACGGATCCCAGTATCTATCCCACCCCCATCTCCCCATCCCACCCTGCCTCTGTGGCAGGGCATTTCCCTCTGTTCTCTCTCTCCTTTTGGGTGTTGTGGTTTGCAAAAGAGGCATTGAGTGGCAGTCATGTTTGGTCTATAGTCTACTTTCAGCATGCTTCTCCCATCCTGGAAGGATCCTCCCAACACCCTTTATTTGGTGCTCCCTTTTCTATCTGAGCTGCCTTTCCCCCTAGCATGTGTGGGAAAGGATATTCGCCGAATACACATCCGACAAGGGGTTGATATCAAGGATATACAAAATACTTGTTGAACTCCACAAGAAGAAACCATTCAACCCCATCAAAAAATGGGGCAATGAAATGAACAGAAACTTTCTCAAAGAAGAAATCCAAATGGCTAAAAGGCACATGAGAAAAGTCCCCACATCATTAATCATTAGGGAGATGCAGATCAAAAACACAATGAGGTATCATTTCACACCACAGAGACTGGCCTACATCCACAAGAACAAAAGCAATCGATGCTGGCGTGGATGTGATGAGAAAGGGACCCTCATTCACTGCTGGTGGGAATGCCGACTGGTCCAACCCTTTTGGAAAACAGTATGGACGATTCTCAAAAAATTAGAAATTGAGCTACCATTTGACTCAGCAATACCACTCCTGGGAATATATCTCAGAGAAGCAAAAAAGTATAGTCGAAGTGACATCTGCACTCGTTTGTTCATTGCAGCACTCTTTACAATAGCCAGAATCCGGAAAAAACCTGAGTGCCGGAGAACAGATGACTGGTTAAAGAAACTTTGGTACATTTACACAATGTAGTACTATGTAGCAGTTAGAAAAGATAAAGTCGTGAAATTTACATATAAGTGGTACTACATGGAAAGTATCATGTTAAGAAAAATGAGCCAGAAAGAGAGGGATAGACTTAGAAAGATTGCATTCATCTGGGGAACATAAAGTAACAAAATAGGAGACTAACACTCAAGAATGGCGGAGATTAGTACCAGGAATTTTGCTCCATGGCTTGGAACCAATGATTTCTTAAAGGTGTTAAATACTAAATATTCTTGAGTCCTTTTTATGTGACAATAAAAAGTTTACTTCAACATTATTAATTATTTTATTAGAATTATTATTATCCATTAATTATCCCATTAGACATAAATCCTTATTCGAGCTTTCAGGTTTGAGTACAACCATTTCAATTCTGAAACAGAGGTCCTTCTATTATCCCCACTTCTGCTCTTGAAAAAGTTCTAATAATGTTATTTTGTTTAAACATTATTTTAAAAGCAATTCCTTAAATCTTTATGCAATAACTTATACTATATTCCAATTCTAGTCAAGTCACAACATATACAAATTTCAGTAAATTTTTGCCACTTTTGTGAAATTGTGGAAATATATCCATCCCAACATACTTGCATGAGTTTGTCAATTATGTTCTATCTCTAGTATATTTCCATTTGAATGTAATATAATTTACCCCATAAAAGTACCTTATGTATCTTATGTCTTTATATAAGATATGCTTACAGATAATGTCAAGATACCAAATACATCCAAACTGACATCTCTTCATGTTCGTCATTCTCCATTGTACATTATTCAATGTATTCTACTGACATTCATAATTCCCATGTTAAAACTAGCAAATAAACTTCTTACAAGATGGACAAGTAGCAAGCATCTGCTTTCTGTCACACCCAGGGATCTGTCTTAGGAATACATCACCTTGATTAATAGCCACACTGAGTGACAACTCTTTTATTCAGCATTCTTCACATCCTATGATTCACTGGGAACATTTTCTCAGGCCATCAGGAAAATAACCAGAATTCTAAAATTAGAATACTCAATAAAACTCAAATAGTAATAGATACTGATAACTTGAGTTACCATGGTTACTCTTTGGTTCTTTATGCCAAACTAGCTGGGTGGAGTAATGGGGCAGAAATGATTAGTCAGAAAGAGTCCAAGTCATCTTTTCTGGAGGAAAGAAATTCAGGTCTGCTGATCTAGCATCTTCCACTAGTGAAAGCCAGATTAAAATGAGTTGTTAGCCGTCTTATTCTCCTTCCTCAAGGCACATGTGTGAAAATGGTATTTTTGCATCTCCCCTGAGATTATGAAGCAATTACGGAGCACCCCTTTGTTGGTCACAATTGTCCCTGTTTTCATGTTTTGTTTCTTTTGATCCAGTGATTTTTCACCCCTCACCATGATTGTGTTTTATAAGCTCAAATATATGGGTCACCTATGTGATGAGTAGAGTCTCCTGCTCCTATGCCTGGATGTCTTCATCAGGGCTCATCAAAGGGGCAGGTTAAGTTTCCCTCCCCACCCCAAGCAGAGCTCAGGCAGCTAAAGACCTCTGGAACCAGCCACAGCTATACTCAAGGCCACTCTCTACACACCCAGACAAGCCTCATGCATGAAGGAACTGGCAGAAGAACCCAGTTGTGCAGGGCTGAGATCTCCAAGCCTGCTCAGATCAGGACTGGGCCTTTACTCCACAGAGATCCCCCATTTTCCAGTAGCGAGGCAGTCTCACCCACAAACAGCCCTGGCGCCATGTAAGCCCATAAACAGTCAAGATTTGGAGACTATGAAACAAATCTCTTACAGTCTAGTTCTCCCTCTCGGAGAACCTGGCAAGATACAGAGAGTATCCCGCCTGTACTGCAGAACCTGACAAGCTCCCTGTGGCGTATTCGATATGCCAAAAATGGTTACAATAATGGTCTCATTCCCTGACCCTGAAAGAGCCTCCGATGTGGCACCATTGGGAAAAACAAGTAAAGAAAGGCTTCTAAAATCTCAGGGCTAGGATGAATGGAGACATTACTGGCACCGCTCGAGCAAATCAATGAACAATGGGACGAAAGTGATACAGTGATATGATGAGCAGTAACATAACTCTTGCTAATGATATTTTTTTCACTAGGCCAGTAAGATGTCAAGGTTTTAGCAGGTAACAAATTTATTGAGTCTTTTACTTGATAATAAGCTCTAACAAAAAGTTATGCCTATAAGAGGGGTAAAGTTTTGACAATACCTAATATATCTTTGTAAACATATATGAAATGTATGTATTCCTTTACAAATATCTACTACCTACTTTTGATGTGGTTATTAGTATATCTTATATACTAGTAGAACTGCTAATTGGCATGTACCAATTTATTTAAAAACCAAACACTACTAGATCAAGCAAATAAAAAAGTAATAATATGGATGAATCTAAAGATATTTAGTGAGGACCTCCTCTCATTCCTAGAAACCCTTCAGGTAGAGTTTCTAAGCTATATTTCTCTGTATATTCAACCTAAAGAGACAATCAGTAAATAACCAAGCTATTCTTTCCACCATGCTCACTATTTTTGAAAGAACATCTGCTCTAAATGTTTGTTCCAATTTAGACTAGTATTAACATGGTTATATGATCCAGAATTCCGTACATTTGTACAACTAGAATTGATGCTTCATAGGCAAAATAGTCCCAAGAGATATCCAAATCTCAGACTCCAGAATCTGTGAATGTGTTCACCATGTGGCAAAAAAGAGTTTGCAAGTGTGATGAAGGTTACAGTATTTAAGATAGGAAAATTATTCTGGATTATTGGGTCAGCCTATTATTTTCAAGAGTAACTAAACACAAAAAACTTTCTTTGGCCAGAGGCAGTAAAGATGAGCAGAAGGATAGGTCAGAAACATTTAAAGTGTGACAAACACTAGCTTTGGAGTTAAAGAAAGAGGGATATGAGCCAAGGAATGTGGGAGGTTTCTAAAAACTGAAAACGACCCTGGGCTGACAGCCAGCAAGTAAATGGGGATTTCAATTCCATAGTTAAACGCAGCTGAATTCTGCCAAGAAGCTGAATGAGTATATAAGTGAAGTCATTCTCAGAGCTCTGGGAAGGAACATAGAGCAGCAACATCTTGATTTTGGCCTTCTGAAACATTAAACACAGAGCCTAGTTAAACGATGTTGTACTTGAACTTCTGATCTATAAAATTTAGAATTTCAAAAGTGTATTGTTAGGCTTCAATTCTACAGTAATTTGATGTGGCAGCAATAGAAAACAAAATGAACTAGTAAGATAATCCAGGAAAATGTACCTATTTTAATGTCTCATTTGTCATGTACTATAATGTATCCACACGTTCCCAGGATTAAGACTTGGGTGTACTGGAGAAGGAGATAGTTTTATTTCTTTGACCCACCTGAATATAATTTCAGACTAAACTAAGCGTGTTATTACTAACAATGTAAAAGACAGAATAAATGAGCTTACTATTATAAGGAAATAATACTTTTTAAAATCACCTTTAAACATGTAGTCATGGTACACTAAAACACGAAGATGTATAGAAATTCTACATTTTTTAATCACCTTTAAACATATAGTGGTGATGCGTTAAACCACAAGAGTATGGATAGACAAATAATTTCCACAGTCTATGCATTCCAATAACAAAATTGGTGATACAACCACTGACTAATTTCTCAGCTACACTTGTACAATTTATAATTTAAACTTCACCTCTCCTCCACATACCTACAACTGTTTCTTCTCTTTCATTATAGTTTTCCTATACTAGATATCAGTGTTGAGCAAATGTGATGACTCAGCAATTAAAAAAATACCACAATCACTGCTTTCTCTCATGCAAACTGCTACATATAATCCATCTTAGCTTAGATAGATATAAATACCATGTCTAAAACAAAAGGAGTGGATTTATTGCTGTTTAAGAGACTGACCAGCTAAGAACAGGGCATTTCTATGGTTTATTTCAGGTAAGATCTTTCTTCTAGGCTTGTATTCATTGCTTATAACAACATCTCCATTATCTTATGCAATTTTAATTATCACTCAACAGCAGTAGTTCCAAATAACATCATCTTGAGTGCTAGAACTTCAACATGTTAACATAAACATTCAGCCCATAATATGTTGTCATGGTGTAGATCCTTCTAAATGTAGGCAAACAAATAATGACCTTTCATTCAAACCTTTTCAGCATGCTGTAGTTATAGCACAGAACATAAATTCAAACCCTTTTTCTACTATTTTCCTCTCTAAATCTTGGTCCTCAGGACTGGGTTTTTATTTCACTAGTCAAGATTATATAATACAAATTGGTATAGAAATTTAAAAGGTAGTATGAATCTGGAAAGGATTTTCAGCTCCGAGATAGAAGCTTGAGCTACCAATTACTTAGCAGAAATATGTACAATCATTTCTTACTTGATGCATTATTTAAAAGTTTTTAAACAAAACTACCAGTTGAGCTGTTTTTCGTATGCTTTCCCTTACTTTCCTCCCTTACTTTCTTTAATTTCCTCTGTTTATGTCGACCTTTGATTTGTTCAGTATGAATGCGGAGTCAACATATTCATTCCTTATGAATATGCTCTTAGCCTTTAGAAACAAGATTAAAGAAAGGGTCCAAAATTATACAGGCAGATTTTTCTACAACTATTGCCGACTCTATCTGTATGTGCATCCATGTAAGATTTTCTAGTTGAAACAAAAACTCACACACATATGCGCATGCGTAATAAGAAAATCTGGGTATGCCTACTAAGTTCTTTATAAATAGTCTTTTGTAAGAAGGAATAACAGAAATGTGGATGAAAACCTTGTTGGTTTTCACTTTGATTTTCTGTTCATTTCCCCCTTTTTTTCCTACTTTCCTTTTATCTCTATTTTGACTTTTTGTCTTTGTCTAATTTCTACTTTACCATGATAATATTTGTTTCTCTATAATATTTATAAAGGTATTTATCATTAAATAATAAGGATAAATAAATGATCACATAAGCATTAAACATTTATGAAATACATCCATCTTCTCCTATTTTTTACTTTCTTCAGTTATCGTTTATTATGATTCATGAATTTGAAACACAATTCTGCTTACAACTGCTATCTGAAATAACATAAAAAATAATTAGACAGCCAACTTTGACTTAGAAAAGTCGACAAGCTACATAGTTTGAAACTTTACTACTTATTTGAAGGATACAAATGAATAAAACTAGGAGGCATAGCATGGAGTTCATAACCAGAGACTGCAATCTACCCTACGATCTTCTTTAGCTCATTACTATAATTATGGGTTCAGTTAAACATACAGTGTGACTGGTGCATGTAAAGCATATGTACAACAAACAGGACTATATAACTCATTGTATTTAAAATTTATATGAAAAAACTGATTTTATCTTTTTTACTCATATTTATAAATATCATTATTTTTCATTATCACAAATCCCTGTATACAAACATTTCCAGGATCATTTACAGTAAGCATTACAAGAAGACTGCTGCATACTATGAAGAGTGTTTCATAGGAAAAGTCATTTATTTTAGTCAATTGTATTAGTATGTTCATTAGCATGGTGTAAGCTTTATATTTATATTATGCTTAAGATTTTATTAGCATGATCAATTTTGTCTTTCTCTGATGACCATGTAGAGGAGATATTTGTTGCTTTCTCCCTGCTAATTCATTTTTTTCTAGTAGTGAATGATCATAAGCATAGATTTTAAAAAATATATGCTAATTTATTTAGTGGAACTTATTCCACTCATGTGATTGGTTTATAATTATTTTGTACATTGTTAATAATGAAAAATTTCAGCTATATTAGTGAAATACACAAATCCTTCTACAGAAACTATAATGTTCAAACAACTATTTTGAAGGAACAGATATACTGGATTTCAATAGATCTAAACATTTTATTAACAAAATAGGGTGAGAAAACAATGAAATAGCACATAAACATATAAGTTTAAAATTAAAATTGCCCTTATTTCAGAAAATTTTCTGCACAATTACTTGTATATAGAATCTATTATTTCTAGATAATAAGTGAGTATAAAATGGTTTTGTCTCAACAAAGGATAATCTGAAACCACTTAGCCATTAAAATATGGAGAAAAAGGTTAGCAATGAATATAGAACAAATTTACCCCCAAATTGACTAGCTAATATTTATGAGCCCCAATTCATGATGATACCTATTTGGAAGAGTTGGGAATCTTCCAAACTGTGCTCAAGATGGCCATGTTCCCCTAGTGGAAATTCTTAGCCAACCAGGCTGTGGTTCAATGGCTCGGTCTAAGGATAGGTGGCAGCTTGGGCACTGTAGTGCAATGGGATACCCGGATCATCCTGGCAATGTTTTAGGTTGGTGGCATGTAAGGTAAGAATGTCAAGTCTGAATGATTTCTATGGCCCCTCATGATGATATCTTACTTTCAGTTAACTTATTACTTCTCAATTTCTCATTCTGTAAAAGAGTTGAAAAAGAAAAAGTTTTTTTATTTAATATTAATTTATAATATTAAAAGAAATCTGAAGCACTTACTACTGACTCAAACACTTTATATTATAAAGTTCTTTCAAAATGTGACACTAAAATGCACATAATAGGCAAATAACAGTAGTTAGCCTACATAATCAGTGGAGAAAAAAGTATTGAAAAATCATAAGGATAATAAAAATACAGTAATATTTAATATTTCCTGTTTATGTCTTTTTACCACTACATACTCCCAATGTAGACATGATAGGGTTTCTACAAAATATGGAATTCAACAGTGTTTTCATCTTAGTATTTTCTAATAAAATCAAAATACTCTCATCATTCTTCCACCACTCATGTAATTCTGCTTGCATCCAAACTTCACATTTCAAGCTAACGAGAAGAAAGGAAAAATAACTGGAACATAACCTGGAAGGAAAATGTAATCCTAAAAAGAAAACTGGAATGAGCAGAAAACACAAAAGGAAATATAAGAATACATGGAAGAAAACTTAGGAGAGCTAAAATTTTCAGGTGAAGAAAAATAGAGAAAATAAATGGTATATTACTTCACTTGATGCCTAATAAGGAAAAAAGGTTTACTGAGCATTTTTTCCCCTGAGGGTAGAGGGTAATGAGCCACAGTGTGTGGTGCTCAGAGCTTACTACTTGCTCTATGCTCAGGAATAACTCCTAGAACTCCTAGAAGTTCACACACACAAAGGACGAAAACTTAAATGAAGAAAGGTACTAGACAATTGTGTTATATAGTATTTGGAAGAAACTTTTTGTTGTTCCAGGGGAAAACTTAATAACTTAACTATACATCTAAAATTTTTTTGTCTTGTTTTTCAGAATATCAACCAGTTCTTCTATCTTACAGACACTTATGTACTCCAGTTACTAAGTGAAATAATATATATTAGTTAATGAATAGTGTTGGGCTGGAGCGATAGCACAGCGGGTAGGGCGTTTGCCTTGCACGCAGCCAACGTGGCCGACCCGAGTTCGATTCCTCCGTCCCTCTCGGAGAGCCCGGCAAGCTACCGAGAGTATCTCGCCCGCATGGCAGAGCCTGGCAAGCTCCCCGTGACGTATTCGATATGCCAGACACAGTAACAACAAAGTCTCCAATGGAGACGTTACTGGGCCCGCTCGAGCAAATCAATGATCAACGGGAGAGCCCTTTACTTTAATGAATAGTGTTACTGGTTGGTTAGTAACTTGCATAAGATTGCTTTAAATACTGGAAATATTTTGGTCAAGAAAACTTTATGTACTTCTTTGAAACTTCAAGCAACAATCTTGGCTAATTTATATAATAGCAGTCCTGCTTACTACGCACATGTCATAATATAAAACTCAACAAGACAAATATGTGTGATTACATTCACTAAGTAACACTGAAAAGCTCCAAATCATTCATTGTGAAAGCTGTAACTGCTAAAGTAAAATTAGTATGGCTTTTCATTTGGTTTCTATTTCCTTTCATTCCAAGATTTAGCTTTCAGTGCTTGGGCTAAAAAGAAAAGGGATTTTTTTTTTCCATATTCAAGTTCAAAGACTTGAGGAATCAGGAAAACCTCAGGTGCTGAAGTAAATAATTCATCTTTGAAGTGATTGTCTGAAATTAGGAACATTAAAATAATGGAAGCCAAAAAGAAGTAATGGTATATTTAAAAATATCAGTATAACACACTGAATAAAATAAAATGCCAAAATTGAGTTCACTTGTCTATGGCCTACCTATATTATTTAAAAATATGTTTAGTACATAAATATAAGGATATAAGATGAATAACTGATGCTAAAATGTTACATTAAATAAATAAAAATAATTTACTAAGTACTTTCTAGACACTTAAGAGGACTTGACTGTGTTCTCAGATGCATTATACATTTTAATCCACATAAATATTATGTGGGTAGATAGTGGTGCTCTATTTTATAGAGAGAAAATTCAAATATACAGAATTGAAGGAACTGAAGTGCCCACTGTTTACTTGCTAAATGGCAGGACTGAATTCAAGCAAAGTCTTTATGACTTTCAATTCCACTGTCAAATAAAAAAACTCTTAGAGAAAACTGGTTGAAGCTTCCAGCAGAAGCTATGCCATAGTATCTTATATACTTAACAGAAAGGAGTGACAGGTTTAGCTCAGATTTTCCAAGAAGGAAGCATGAGTAATTATACCATTTACAGCAGATTTTTATTTTGCTGATAGATTGACTGCCCCTAAACAAAAGCAAATTAATGGACCCTTAACATATTTTTAAATGCTTCAGAGAGGAAAACCAGATAACAGAGCAAGTAGGGCACGTGACTTGAATGTGGCTGAGCTAGCTCTGATTCCCGGCTCTTTATATGGTTCCCTGAGCACTGCCAGGGGCAATTGCTCAGCACAGAGCCAGAAGTTAGTACTTGAGAACAGCTGGGTGTGACCAAAGACAAATTTTTTTAAAGTTCCCTAAAGAGACAAATTATTGGTAGTAAATTATTGGTAGTCAATTATCTATGAATACATTATTTTTAAGATGTTGAGTCATACCTGGTAGTGCTCAGGGGTCCTTATGTAGTGCTGTGGGCTAAACTGTCAGATACAAAGAAAGCAAGCATTGTTACCATATCTCTGGATATCCTCTTTTTTTATTCCTAAAAGAACTTGCATTTCTTCATCTCCTCTCATGTATTTGTTTGGTGATACTCTACAATGTAACTATCAATAATATCAATTCAATATCCTAAGCACTTTATTTTTAATATTTTTAATCAATGCAACAACATTTTCTAATAGGTACTTTTCACAAATAAAACTAAAAAAGCAAAAAGAACAATTTGAATTTTGAATGTAGGTTTCCCTCACTCCTAACACATGTTCTTACTACAATGTGTCTGTCTTCCAGTCAAAATGCTAATGCAGCAATAAATATCCTATTTCAATGGTTCTCTTTAAATTGAATTGTAATTATTACACACATTTTACTTTATTTCACTAAATTTGTTTGGGACAAAGAAAATATGTTAACACACATCACATAACAATGTGAAGTGTTATGTTAAATTAATAATAAATGCTTTATAAAATAGTAAAATAATAGAAAAGGTAAGGTAAAGGCCCTCCCGTTGATCGTCGATTTGCTCGAGCAGGCCCAGTAACGTCTCCATTGGAGACTTTGTTGTTACTGTGTCTGGCATATTGAATACTCTCGGTAGCTTGCCGGGCTCTCCGAGAGGGGCGGAGGAATCGAACTCGGGTCGGCAATGTTGACTGCGTGCAAGGCAAACGCCCTACCGCTGATTTGTACTCTATCTAGAGTTAATATAAATATCACCATTCTGAGGAAGTAGATATATCATCATCACAAGACTGCACATCTCCCTGCCTGTAAGTAAAAGCATCTTGCTTTTTCAAGGGTTTGGGAACTAGATTTATTTATTTAGTTAGTTAATTATTTATTTGTAGTTTGGGCCAGGCCCAGATGCCCTCAGGGTTCACTCCTGGCTCTGTGCTCAGAAATCACTTCTGGTGATGCCTGAGGAAGCATATGCAGTGCTGACAATCAAATCTAGATTGGCTGCATGCAAGGCAATTGCCTTATCCATTGTACTAACACTCTGGCCTGGATAACTAGATTTTTCAAAGAGAAAGTAAGAGGGGGGCAAAAAAAAAAAACCAGTACAGTGGGTAAGACATCTGCCCCATATAGTTCCCCATATAGTTCGCTGAGTTCCACAAGGAGTAATCCTGAAGGGCAGAGCCAGAGTAAGCATTGAGCACAAATGACCTCGAAACAAACAAACAAAAATTAGGTAACTAAAATTGTGGCCCTGGAGTGCATGCTCGATTCAAACAGCTTAATCAATGGCTGAACAGATAGCACTACTCCTACATCATTAATAATAAAAAAAAGAAGAAAGAAGAAAGAAAAACTGTGGCCCTTTCCTGACATCTTCTATCATTATATATTTATCAATACTTATTTTCAAGATCTTAATATATACATATAATATATACATAAAATCTTAATATATACATTCCTCCTCTCTAGCTTTAATTTAATATGAATTTTATTGCGATTTTTAAAAGATGATTTTTCTTTGTTCTTAAAAATAGTTTAGAAAAGTATTCACTAATTAAAGCACACAGGTGGTTTAATTAAATTAATGAGTTCTATGATACATATGTGGATTATGTTAATTTTTTCTGAAGAATCTTTTGTTTTGGAGAATATTAAATTAGTATATGAAAACAGTGGCTCTTTTCAAGTAAATAATTATCACTCATATATGATTCAATAATACTTCTTCTGCACCTCTGTTTATAAATTAATGTTAAATATGGGCTCACCTTCTGTTCTTCTCCCATCTGTGAATTATGGAGATGAATTTAATGATTTTTTCAATACCAGAGTTTCTGATATATTTTAGATAAATTTTAAATATTTATTTTTAAGAATATATAATGTGTGCACAGATATGTAAACAAACAGATTAAGCATAATGTTCTAAAGTAAAGTAAAGTAAAGGCCCTCCTGTTGATCATCGATTTGCTCGAGCGGGCCCAGTAACGTCTCCCTTGGAGACTTTGTTGTTACTGTGTCTGGCATGTCGAATACTCTCGGTAGCTTGCTGGGCTCTGGAGCAATAGCACAGCGGGTAGGGCGTTTGCCTTGCACGTGGCCGACTCGGGTTCAATTCCCAGTACCCCAGATGGTCCCCTGAGCACCGCCAGGGGTAATTCCTGAGCCCAGAATGCATACTATTCATGAATACTGTTCATGAATGCAGAATCACAATGTTCTAAAGATATAAAAATAATTTGGCACAATTACTGATTATCAAAACCATCCCAAAGTCTGAGGAATTAAAATTCTAACTGCAGACAATTTAATTCCAGAGAAGTTTGTGTTACTTAATTTAAGGAACATGTGACATCCATTCACAATCCAAAAGACAAACTATCAAACTGTCTTTGGTCTGAGAGTCAAAATCTCAGTTTCAAACATCAAAATCACAGAATAATGATGCACAACATAGTAAAAAAAAAAGGGCTATGTGTATCCAAATATGAGGAAATTTGTTTTATCTTGGGCATGGCTCAGGGGTTACTCGGGTTATTCCTGGCTCTACATTCAGGAATTACTGCTGCCAGTGCTCTGAAAATCATAAGAAATAAAGGGGATTAAACCTGGATCAGCCTCATGCAAGGCAGGCGTCCTACCTGCTGTGCTATCTTTTTAGCTACCTAATATCAAGAAATTTAAAAACATGTAATCCAAGTGAAAATTTTATTTAGAAAGACACTCAGATTGTAGTAATTTTTAAATGAAAGAAAAGTGCATCACAGTGTACTTGTGCACTGGAGTCCCAATTTGTTCTGAAATTTATGAGGTCATCATACAAGCAGCATAATCCTAGAAAGAAAAGAGTTGATGAAGCAATAAATATAAGACAAAACAAAAAAAAGGATAAACAACAATAGCAATACAATTTACATAAAACAATTGACATGAAAATACAGCATAGCTATTAAACGGCCTTCAGAGTTTGCCACATTAAATTCAACAGTAAAGCAAGACATAAATTGGAGCAATTGTTAATTAGCTTTGAAATAAAATAAAATACTATGACCTTCACTTGAATATAGACATTTTCTTGTATGAAAAATACAGAAAACAAAATTCAAACACACAAAGTATAAGAAATAAAATTCCATTCTCTCATTGCATAAGAAATAAAATTCCATACTCGCATTGCATGTGATAAAAATACCATTTAAATATTGACGCCATCTTTCAAACTGTACAAAAAAGAACAATAAAAATTAAAAACACAGTTGTAATGTGGGGGGATCAGTATATTTTAACATTGTAATCAAGAACTACTCAGTTTAACACTGCAACTGCATTTTAAGGGAGTAGAGATAAGACAAAGATCAAAAACTCTCAGTATGAATCCTGGATAACTGCATGACCTGAAATGAATCAATTTCTCTTAGACTGCATGAGTACCAGAAAATATGTGCACATTATATGAAGCATCATTATTTTCACTGATGAATTCTAAAATTACCTAGCAACAACAGATGTTTGTAATTCTCCACCCAGTAGAGCCTGTATAAAAGCTGCTGCATTTTAAATAAGTAAGCAATTTGTATTTTTAATAATAGTTTCCATTAATTGGAAATTTTTCTATTTTATATAAGGAATAATATCAAATTTACCAAGGAATTTTGCTTTAAATAGCATTTGCACAAGAAAATAATTTTGGCTATATCAATGACCCCATTTCCTCATCCCCTGGACTTCTGCTTGGTCCCCTTCACTCTTCCAGGTGAGATTAATCCGGCTGACCTCTCCTCTGACTAGGTCCCAGAAGCCTCCATCCCTGAGTCTGCCATATCACCAGGCCTAGAGATGTATCTCCTGAATCACATAGCCACATACACATCTGTTACAATTCTATTAAATTCCAAACTGCGAGCAGTTTTACTTCCCATTATTGAGTGAAGACAGGTAGGGAAGGGAGAGAACACTGAGAAACTCCTAGCCTAAGATTCAAAGACTCCCAGTGGGAGGAACTACAAAGATTCACCCTCAGCACAATAGGAACACAGCAAACACAACAAGAAAGTCTCAGAAACCCACAGAGTTCAATAAGCAAAAACAGTAACATGGAAAACTCAACCAGCACCAGCCAGCTCCTTACTTCTCAGAGAATCACTTTAGTGACACCATATATAGAATGTGTAATGAGAACAGAGAAACAATGGGATAGACAGTTAACAAAGCACAAGAAAGTATGAAATCCAAAATGAGAAAACTATAATCAGAAATAATAGAAATTAAGAATGTGGTCAGTGATATAAAAACTTAATAGAAGGTCTGGACAACAGACAGCAATTGCAGTGAGGATTGAGCTGCTCCACAATGAGATGCAGGAAACCTCCAGGAAACAATAGAGGACGGGTTAAAAAAAAAGTCTTACAATCAATGAACACAATGAACAGCACACCAGAGTATTATGAGGCGGGGTCAGGAGGAACAACATAAGAATCATCAGTGACCCTGAAGGGCAAGAAGATGAATTCAATGAAAAAATGAATTATAGATATGAATTTCTCAGAGTCAAGGAATACAGATACCCATATCCAAGAGCCTGAAAGGTCCTAGTGAAAATAGACTCAAACAGAAGAACTCCAAGCCACACTGTATTCAGAATGTCAAAAGCTAAAAAGTGAGATAGAATACTGAAAGTAACAAGATTCAAAAAGCATCTAATATACAAAGAAAAGTTCTTAGGCGAGAGAAACTGGAGACACTGGTGGTGAGAAATGTACACTGTGAAGGGACAGGTGTTGGAATATTATTATATGACTGAAAGCCAATCATAAACAACTTTGTATCTCACTATGATTCAATAAACAAACACAATAAAATAAAAAGAAAATAATAAGGGAATTATTATATATATAATATATATAATAATAAATATATATATACCTAGGTCAAGAAATCAACATGATGAATGACCTGGCACCTGAGTTGCGCAGGAGGAAGAGAGCGGCTTGGAATGCCTTCAAGAGCATTGAAGAAATAACTAAAAGGACAAAGAACCTCCAGCTACGAGCACATCTCTTTGATTCCACTATTCTTCCTGCATTAACATATGCCTCAGAGACCTGGACCCTACAAAAACAGGATGAGAACGCTATTCGGGTCTCTCAAAGAGGAATCGAAAGACCTATGCTTGGAATATCTCGATTCACTCAAATGAGAGATAGAATCCGGAGTTCTGATCTTCGTCAACGCTCAAGAATCAGGGACACTGTCTCATTTGCCAAGACATCAAAAATCAGATGGGCTGGACATGTAATGAGGTTTACAGACAACCGCTGGACTAGAGCCATTACTGACTGGATTCCACGGGACATCAAAAGATCACGTGGACGCCCACCTATAAGATGGTCAGACTTCTTCGTCAAGACCCTGAATGATCGGTTTGAGGCTCTGCATGTTCCTAGAACGAACAGATACCATTGGGCTACGCTAGCATGCAACCGGGATGAATGGAGACGTTACTGGCACCCGCTCGAATAAATCGATGAATAACGGGGATTAAGTGATTAAGTGATTAAGGTTATTAAAAATACTCAATGAAATGTGAAATGAACATATTAGCACAAATATTCTACACAGCTAGACTGTCATCCAGATTCAAAGGAACAATAACATCAGTAACTTCAGGGACTGAAAACACCTTAGGTAATTCATAAACTTGAAACAAGTATTGCAGGTAACATTAAAGAACCTTATTCAGAAGATAAATATCTCAGCACTTGGCACTGAGTATGGTAGTCACTTACAGTGATTATGGTAGACCTCTCCTATATTAAGAAAGGTTTACTCCAAAATTAACAATTAACTCAGGGATTTTACATATTTTAATAACAAATTGATGTTTATTTATGTTGAATATTCTGTGTTCAATCAAGCATTTTTGATATCTATACTTTTATTACAAATTTTATTTATTAAACACAGATGCTAAAGCATTATCTATATTTTCTAACATAAAGACAAAAATCCCTAATGTAAAGATATAAAAGATACATTTACACTTTTATAGGCCTATTCCAATTTCTCCTTAAAAGTTTTTCACTCGTCTTCATTCTTACTAAGGCTTACATTTGTAGGATTTATCAATTTCATGTAAATTTTAAAATTCATTAGTTGCAGTTTGTGAAATATTTCTATACATGCGAAATATATACAGTTTTTGAAAAAAATATTTTATCAACTTATGATTTGTTTGCAATTCTGTCCTATTTCAAGAATTTAGCTTTATTCATCTATAAATTTATAGGTGTCACCACTCCACAATAAATTGATTTTAAACATAAATATCGTACCTCATTACAATTTCCAGAATGTAAATTTTTTTCACACTAAACCTCTTTAAAAACTAGTTAGGTTTGTGTCCTTGGCGTATCATTATCTCCTGTTTGAATGCCTCAGAAATTTTCAGCTTTGTGATTTCATCTCTTCTGTTACCTGCAGTCACTATATGATGTTCTTTGTATGCCACTAACTTCCATTTACCTATTATATGTATATATATATGTTCATATACATATATACACATAATATTTCTGACAGCATTAGCCATTATTGGGATTCCATAATTCATTATTTAGCCTATTCTGATAGCGGCAAACTAAATTTTATTGCTGTCATATTTCTAGATGTACTTACTGCATGCTAGAACTGCATTTTTGAATTTATATTTCATTTTTTCATTTCATCATCCTGTTATTCGTCGATTGCCTCGAGCAGGCCCCAGTAACGTCTCTTTCATCCTAGCCCTGAGATTATATTCAAGGCTCTTTAGGAGAATGAGACCCATCATTGTTACTGGTATTTGGCATATTTGGTACGCCACGGGGAGTTTGCCAGACTCTGCCCTGTGGGCAGGCTACATTCGATAGCCTGCAAGTTTGTCCAAAGTAGGAATAAGACAATTTATATATTTTTATATAAGACAATTTATATATATATATTTGAATTTATATATTTCTTGATATATTTTAATGTCATTGAGCTAAGAGCAGAAGACAGAATTAGGAATTTAAATTGCAATCTTAAATATTATCTCAACTAGTTGAACATATTGAACAACATGAAAGCTATTTTGAAAATTTAAGTCTGCTGCTCAATTCCCCAAAATAATCTGTCCTTAGAGATTAAGTTAATAAATGCACTATAAACTGAAAGATGTATACAATATTGGAATAGTAATAAACCAATATGATAAATGAACCATAAACCAAATTAATTTGCACAACTATTAAAATGACACAAAAGAAAAATACTTAAGCACACTGCTATAAGTATTAAAATAAAAAGTGTGTTTGAAGTCTGAATTATAGTGAGCACGTAGATATCAGTTATTCTTGTGTTTTATTTTTTATTTGTACAATTAATAATGTAAATCATAATATATTTCATTTCAGATTGCACTTTTATCATGTCCAAAAGAAAAGAATTTTGCAATTTCAATGCAATTTAAGGTATTTCTAATATTTATTAGAATATTTAAATATTTATTAGACTTTTTTCCTTTGTGTTATTTTATTTTCTCTGAATGTCTTCAATTTTCCCTCTGTAACTGTATCATTTTCTACATTCTACACAGTAAATTGATCTTAATAATTTCATAACTTGACATAATAAATGTATAAACCTTTGTCAACTTTCCACTAACATTTGTGATTTTAGAATCTATCCAAATACTTCAAAACTATTTGTTCCATAGCATGATCATCAAGAACTCAGTAAGTTTTATTTCCCTTAGAGGCAATTTTTTTTTTGGAGAGGCAATTTTTAAGACATTTTCTTCAACCAAGAATTGTATAAACCAAGAATTGAAAACAGATATGTTTATAATGTAATAAATGTTTATAAAGTAATAAATGTTCCACAAGAACATTGAGAGCTGAGCCACTAGTTTTTAAGATAGGTATGATTTTTTCTCATAAAATATTCATGTAAGTAAATTTTTAAAAAATTTGGATCACCTATTCGTCTTTGATTGATTCCAAGAAATTAAGACAGGTATGTATTTTAATTTGTGCTATTCAATCAATCACCATGGGAACTGATATTCAGATTACATTTACCTCACAAATAAGTTTAGTGTTTAACTTAAATCAGTAAAAAATGATTTTTTGAAGAATAAAATGGTTATAGAAGGATTAAACATAGATTTTATATTAAGCAACTTTCATTGTTTTCATCAATGATTCTATAATAGATTTAAATCCAGGATATCGTTTCTCAATAGAAACAGAATACACTCTCAGTGAAAACATTTGTAGAACTCGGGACCTTAGTGAAATTTGAAAATTATGTAATAAAATGATTGAATAAAACTGACCAGTCATTAACATTAAAAGTTATATATAAAAGAAATAAAATGTGAGACAAATGGACATGACTAGTTTGATTTTTGCTTACGTATTTAAATATGTTCATTATAATACGTCTATGATTTCTAGTTTAAACCAAAATTAACATATTGGGAGAAAAACCTTCAAAAGATGTGTATGCATGAAACTCTGTCATTAACAATATTGTAAATAACAGTGCTTCAATAAAATTTCAGAAGGTAACATATAGAGGGGGACAAGATAAACAATTCAGAACTCCCATTCTAAATTCTACATATGTATAAAAAAACTACAAAAATTGTTTAAACAAATGTTTCATACTATTACATTCCTAGTAGTATTCAAGGCTTATTCCTGGCTCTGCAGTCAGGATCATTCCTGGTGGGTCTCAAGGTACCAGATATGATGCCAGGGACTAAACCCAGGAATCCTACATGCTGTACTAACTCTCCAGCCCTGTAAATTATTATGTGCCAAAAAAAAAAAAAAGAAGGTGAGAAACATTCCTACTGACTAAAATTGAAAACATAATGTCACATAGAGAGGAGAGGACCCAGGCCAGCCCAAAACTCTCAGCTGTTAGCTATCTAATTTTCCCCTTGAAGTTATTTAAAATAATGAAAATATGAAAAGAACAGCCATTTGTAGCATCATCAAGTAGCTTCTACTTAAATCACTCAGCTCAGTGATCCTGAATATAATCATAAATTACAATCTACAAAAAGAATACATATAATATGTATTACATATATATGAGTATATAAAAATACATATAACAGTTAGAGTAAGTGAAGATACATTATGGTACTGAATGAATGCTTTTTAAGAAAGAGTAATAAGTCATATTGGTTTCCTCCTGACTTTGAGTTTAATGTGTGAAATAGCTACAATTCCTATAGATTGTTCTGTTTATCTGAATAAACAAAACATTTTTCAAGGCAACTATACCCAGAACTAAGCAGCGAATTCTAGAAAGAGGAGTAATAGAAACATAGAAATGCACACACATACACACACACACACACACACGCATGCACATATGCATACATGCACGCTCACACACATGCATTCTGAGTATAAGATATGTCTAAGTCTCTGAATCACAGATTCAAAGTAATATGCCATGAATTTTAAAATAGCTGAGCTGGCTAAGCTTTGAGAGGTCAAAAAATAATTCAGCAACTTGATTCTAACTAAATTAGTATTCTATTACAGCTCCCCCACAAAAAAAAACACACAACTCTTAAGAAAGACTACCCCCAAAATGTATAATCCACATAGTATAATATTTACAATGAGGGGGTGTATTTATGAGAAATCAGAAAAACATCATTCATTATTAAAAGAAAATTCCCTAGATTTTAACTTTAAAATTTTATAGATGTTGGAAACATCATATAAGGCCATTAAAGTGACTGCATATGTGTGCATATTCTATGTGCTGAGGGAAAATGCTAATAATAGATGATCACATAGGAAACAGCAGAAAAATAAAAGATAAAACAGTAAATTTTCAGAAAGTACAATACTCAAAAAATACAAAACGGGGCTGGAGCAATAGCACAGTGGGTAGGGAGTTTGCCTTGCATGCAGCCGACCCGGGGTCAATTCCCAGTATCTCATATGGTCCTCCAAGCACCGCCAGGAGTAATTCCTGAGTGCATGAGACAGGAGTAACCCCTGTGCATCGCCGGGTATGGCCCAAAAAGAAAAAAAAAAGAAAAACAACAAATTGCAGAAAAGTGCAATAAATAAAACACTGTTTAGATAAGTAGAAAAGAGATGTTGGATAAATTAGTAATTTAAAGAGAAATTAGCAGAAATAATGCAATCTTTAAAAGCCCAAGAGAAATATAAAAAAAATGAAATTATATGGAGAGCTTCAGTAACCTATTGGATATATCAAAAAGTATAAAGTACATGCAAATTGGACAAAAACAAAAGTATTTCAAGAAACAATGGCCAAGGTATAGGGGCTGCTATCTCAAAAGGCTGGGGTGTATGCTTTGCATTTAAGAGGGAGAAAGTGGGTTCTACACTTCTCATTGCATGGTCTCTGTGCAGCATCCATGTAAAGCAAATAACTGGAAAAACTTCCTAACAGGAAACAATTGCAAGAGATATGCCAAACTCCAAGTTATATACTAATATATATTATATATATATACAGTAATATATACATATATGTGTATAGTAGTACTTGGAACTTAGCACAAATTTTGTTTGTGTTTATGCATACACACACAAACATATAACTAAATACAAGCACAGAAGAGTTGCTAAAACTCAAAAATACAAAATATTTTTAAAAACTTGAGAAAAAAGTTATATTATATTATATAATATATATAATTACTCATCCTACTGTGGAGGAGTAATTAATTTTTTATGCTTTCTATCAGGAGGTATAAAGGCACTAAGAGGTGGAAAAATATTAAAAGTATAAAATAAAATAGATATCAGTCCTACATGATTTGTAAATATCAACTAAGAATATTTTCAGATAATTTTTTTGATTTGCCTTGTGTTTGATATGGCAAGTGCCTTATCTGCTCTACTAACTCTTTGGCCCCCAATAAAAAAATTAATAAAAGTTCTTATTAGCACAACATCTACAAAACAATGTTTCCACCACTTGGGGAAAATAAAATAGCACAAAAGGGAAAAATACCAAAAAAATGAACACAGAACAGCATATAATATATATAACTGATTAATATAAAATATATTATTCTAGTTTAACTTAAATATACACATTATTTAAGAAAAAAACTATAGTGCTGTGTTTTGGGTTTATAACATCTGGCGTGTAGTAGTGAACAGGACAGATAGAAAAGTTGAGACTGCAGTGAATGACTCCATATGGCTACAAATTGCTGATGTATTATGTGAGGTTGTACTAATAACTCTTTATAGACTAAAATTTCAGTTGAGGAACAACTATTGGAAAACAAATGTTAAATGACAATCTAAAATTTTAAAATTAATGCTAAGAGAAAGAAAAAGGAGAAAATAGAGAAATGAAAGGAAATCAGTAGAGGGTATACTGGAAAATTGTCTAAAAACAGGTGAAGCTAAATCAAATTATATAAAAATTGCAATGAATATTCCTGGAGGAAAAAATCAAAAGACATGTATGATCAGAATCATGAATTGAAACAGAACTTAACTGAATGCTATGTAGGAGAATAAATTCAGATATAAAGTCAGGTTATGTTGAGGGCAAAGTATAGAAATGATAGGAGTTAAAATAGCATGAAAGGTCTATTTCCAGAGACAAAGCAGGTTTACAAGTACAAAGGCTCAATTTATCATGACCTAGCAATCATAAATGTATAACACCTGAACCGAATGCTATTAAGGAGAAGAAGAAGTAGGTAAGCGCATATTTTTAACAGGCACTCCTCTAAACACTGAAAAACCTGACCAAATGGGAGAGAGGGAGGACAGGAAGAGAGAGACAGAAGGAGAGATAGAGAAAGACAGACAGAGACAGAGACAGAGAGAATTACCTGGATCTCATGTATAATTACAGAATATTACATACAATGGAGGCAGAGAGACATAGAGACAACACAGCATCTTGGGCACTTGCACTGAACTTGGTTGACCTGGGTACCACCAACAGTAAATCCCGAGTGCAGAGTCAGGAGTAATCCCTGAGCATAGCTTGGTATAATCAACCACCCACCCCCCAAAAAGAGATAAAAGAAAAACAGAATGTTTCATATAATTTCATAATACACTATGTTAGCATGCAAAAAAACAGAGAAACAGCCAAAATCATTAATAGAGGGTAATGTAGACTTTTCAAGGTATTGTGTTTTCAAAAGTAAGAAATTCTCAAGTTAATGACTAAGATTTGAGATGACAAAAGGTGAGGATCAAAGATCAAAGTATAGTAAAGTCAAAATAAGGGGTGGGGTGGGGAAATTAAAACAGAAGTGAAGCCCACAATGTAGAAAATGAACGAGGCAAACTGAGCATGGTGGTTTAGTCTTAACACATGTAAAGGTAAGGTAAAGGTAAAGGCCCTCCCGTTGATCGTCGATTTGCTCGAGCGGGCCCAGTAACGTCTCCATTGGAGACTTTGTTGTTACTGTGTCTGGCATATCGAATACTCTCGGTAGCTTGCCGGGCTCTCCGAGAGGGGCGGAGGACTCGAACTCGGGTCGGCCATGTTGGCCACTTGTAAGGCGAATGCCCTACCCGCTGTTAATCAAAAACTTAAATTATCACAAAGAAACTTGTTTTTATTAAATTAGTCTACTAAAATACAATGTCCAGTGTATTATTATGTTGATAACAAACCACCCTGTCTTTTGGGTATATTTTCATAGATAGAAAAGGGAAAGTAACGCAATTACAAATATATAAAGGCAAAAGAGAAGGAGGAGGAGGAGAAGGAGCAGAAAAAGAAGAAAAGAAGGAGAAGGAGGAGAAGGAGAAAGGAGAAGGATGAGGATGAGGAGGAGGAGGAGGAGAAGAAGAAGAAGAAGAAGCAGAAGAAGAAGAAGAAGCAGAAGAAGAAGAAGAAGAAGAAGAAGAAGAAGAAGAAGAAGAAGAAGAAGAAGAAGAAGAAGAAGAAGAAGAAGAAGAAGAAGAAGAAGAACAACAACAACAACAACAACAACAACAACAACAACAACAACAACGCAGGAACGGGATGCAGGACTCAACTCTAAAGTCCAAGACTCACCTTAACTCCTACCCGGTCTCTAGGCCTCAAGGCAGAAAACTCACAGATGCATTGTTCAGACTTACCTTGGAAAGTGGAGCTTAGGACCCAGGATCTAGCTGAGAAACTCTGCGTGAGTAACTGGTGCCCACTGCACTCTGCCCAGCTTTGCTCAGTGCTCCTGGATGTCCACATACCAAACACCCTTGCTGGTGATGGCGCTTGCCTGAAGCTCCTTGGGAGGGGGAGCGGAGGCAAGTGAGCAGGCAGGACTTGGGAGAGAGGGCAGAACCAGGCCCCTTAAAGGAGAGGCCAGTCCCTAAGGATTTAGGGGGCTCCCTAGAGCCAGGGCTGCTGTTAAGTTGTGGGATGAGACGTGCCCTAGAGGGTCTGACGTCTGTTGGAATTTCCAAAAGTGGGGTGCAGCTGGCTCTGGTAAAAGATCTCTTTGGGGGACTGTTAGTGAATCTAGTAAGGTGCTTGCCTTGTAGGTGGCTGAGCCGGCTTCCATCCTTAGCATTCCATATGATTCCAGGAGCACAGCCAGATATGATTGCTCAATGCAGAACCGGAAGTAACCCTGCGCATGGCCAGGTGGGATTCTTTAGGGCTGAGCTAGGAGTAACCCCTAGGCATCTTCAGTTCTCTTCTGTTTGCTTGCCTTCCCTGAGATCCCTCCTCTCCCTCCCCTAACTGCCATTACTGGGAGATTTCAGGCCAGGGCCTCACACAAAGTAATTACTTTTGCATTTGTGTTTTTTTTTTCAGTTTTATCTTGGTGAAGGGGATGTCACCAAGGATAATTTGACAATGAAAGATTAGCCTCAGGATCATTTGACACCCAAAACCTAGGCTGGTGTCTTTTAGGGACTAGGGCAGAGATGTTGTCACTACTGAACTAGGAACTAAAAACCTAACAACACATTGCTGTGAGTGAGGCTATTCTACAGTTTGGTGCTGAGTCACTGGCTTACATTAGTGGACTGAAGTAGTTAACTGGCAGTAGTTCACTGTTGCTCCCACCATCAGCCAATGATGATGTTATTCTCCCTGTACCTGTAGTTCCTTGTCGTCCTTGGTAGAGGTTTTAAGGGATGGCTTATTTTATGACTGCACTGAAATGACTGGGAAACACATTTTTTTATGATCTGGGCATGTGGATCTTCTAAAAGATGCCAGAAGATAGTTTCAGCGACTTGGGCATTGCACCTACTGCAGGAGTTGCTTGGCGGGAATGGTCATTGTGTCTGCCAATAGGCAGTGCCCAAGTAGCGTGTCTTCTGTCACTCAAACTCACACTGCAGTGCTGTGAGTCATAGAGAAAATAGATATGTTATACAGTGCACACATGTGTATGTCTGTGTATATAGATATTTCACAAAGGACTTATCACAATCATATCACAAGGGAAACTTTGTGATCAGATGTTTTACTAAGAATTGCATCAAAAATTGAATGTTTTCAGATAAAGTTGACAGTTTTTAGACCAACTAAACACAAAGATGCATGCTGTTAGTAAAATTACTAACAGGAAATTTGCAAATATTCACTGTGAATGTAGGCACAAAAATCCTGAACAGTATTTCCAAAATCAATTCAATAGTATACAAGAAAGAAATACAATATGAAAAAATAGATATTCCTCTAATAATAAAAGGATATGTGTACTCCATTGGATTAATCAGCATAATTTATTCAATTATCAAAATCAAAGAGATATAGCATTTGATCATTTCCGTAGATAACAAAATGAATAAAATCAGTACTTCTTATTTATAAAAAATTAGCAAACAAGAGAAAGATAACTCAGTTTGATATCTAAGAAAATCATAAAGCTATTGCACTTTAGTGGTTTTCTTCAAATACTAAGAAGACATTAATACTTAATTTTATTTATTTAACATTATTTTCAATCATTTATATTAGATAGCTGCATAAAACTATTTCATATATGTGCATAAAAATTCTTGCCTTTGTAGTTTCTTGTATTCACGATTGTAATCAAGATGCAATAATAATCGATAGATTTTCTTTTGTGATTTTTAACTTACTTTGGTAATAGTCAAGGAACTACTGCTGTGATTTCAGTTATTTTAAATATGTTTGAATTTGTTCTATCTCCTTGAATTTCCCAAGGACACCTCAAAAAAAAACTGTTCATTCTATGCTTTCAACTGTAATTTATGTAAAATTACATTCTTTTAGTTAGAGCATTTTTGTATTTCTATAACTTTGTTAATTTTCTAAAAGTTTTCTTTATTGATGACTGTGTAACTGCCTCCCTCTCGGGCTATGAAAACCCGTCTCGTGTGGGGATCACACATTAACAGATGTTCTCCGGCTCTCTGGGTGGCTCTCTTTTGCTGCCCTCATTCAGTGCTCTGAAGCCGCTTCTCCACATAGGATGGCTGTTGCCTTGGACGAACAAAGGAAGAACGAGGGCCAAGATGGTTAATGATTAGTTGTTTATTCAATCTCTCATCTCTTCCAGCTCTCTACAATCC
The DNA here is from genome assembly GCF_029834395.1 of Sorex fumeus. Classification (NCBI taxonomy): domain Eukaryota; kingdom Metazoa; phylum Chordata; class Mammalia; order Eulipotyphla; family Soricidae; genus Sorex; species Sorex fumeus. The sequence goes on from NW_026606091.1 coordinate 38,260,430, forward strand.
TCTGTTTGTGTGTGTGTCTCTCTCTCTAACCGTGCAATTCTTTCTTCCTAGTGTATCTACCTCCTCTCTCTCTCTCTCTCTTCTGTCTCTCCCCAATCGCCTTTCCTCTTCTGTCTCTCTCTCTGTCTGTCTTTCAATCTTCTCACTCCTTCTCCTTCAATCTCCCCTTTCTCCCTGCCCGCTCTATTTTATCCTCTCACCACGCCTCCCCAACCACCCCTCCCCATGGGAAGCGTGACCAAAAATGTTTTTCCAATCTTAATGACCACCTTCAGCCCACAAGGGCAAAACAGCCCTTAATTTCTCCTCTCTTTAGACCAGCAACTTAATTAGCATCTTTAATTATACTTCCTAATATTTACCATTCTGTATGGACACAGTAAATAGACACTTTTAGGCTTTTAGGGTCACTCTCCTGGGGACATCCTTCTATAGTCTCAGACTAGAGTGCTCAGGCCGGATCATTCATTCCTAACCACAGCAGGGTCCAAATCTAGTTATTACTTTTTGGATCATGACAGAATTTGTCCATGACCATGCTCTTAATTTATAATTAAGAATTAGGACACTTTGGCCAGACCCATTTTGATGCCAGGCTAGCTCATAGCTCACCGCTTGCCCTGGGTCCATCCAGTCTCTCAACAGGACCCTGCTTTGGGGGATCTAGGAAGTAAGGGCAACTGTGGCTTAAGTCAAGAGAGCAGATGTCCAGGAGATAATATGTTCTGGAGTTAATCAACTCCCAAGCCACAGGCTTGTCTTTTTAAATCTTTTCCTGTATCCATACTATAAGCAATTGCTCTGAAATAGCTAACCATACGAAGACATTAAGGAGAAGAGAAAGACAATATTTACAAGTCAGAGTGTGATCAGGAGGCAAAGGCAATAGACAGGTTGGGAGGCAATCAACAAACACAAGTTCCCAGCAGTCAGGGAGGAAGGGCAAACCAATGTTATCCTACAGAGGGGGGATAAGTAGGTCGACATCACAATCACGATCACGACCATCCTGTTGTTCGTCGATTGCCTCGAGCAGGTCCCAGTAACGTCTCCTTTGCCCTAGCCCTGAGATTTTTTTAAAAGTGCCATATTCAAGGTCGACATACTCAACTAAAATTTTAAATTTTCTAGTTCTCTTTTCAGAGTTATCAGTTTTTGCACAGTGTACTTTGGGTCTGCTGTTTTGTATGTTCACATTTAAAATCATTGTGTATCTTCCTTTTTTTGTGACTTTTATCATTTTGCATTTGTAGAAAGATGGCTGTGCTTCCAATGAAATTTTAACTTTTCTAAGTATTTGCAGTTGTTTTTGTGAGCAAAGGCAGAGAGGCTCCCAAGCTGTTTTTAGGGAGACTGAGAGCCTTCTGCTGATAGTCAAGTGGAAGTGGGCTGGAAGATTCAATGCTAGGGCCAGAGAATGTGATGCCAGGGATCATCAGAGCCACATTAGTGGTTCTCAGGGACCTCCAGGCTACACTCCATGATGCTCATGAGACTATTACCTCCTGTGATCCAACACATGCAAAGTTTGTACCCCATGCCCTTGTATTATCTCCCTATCTCTTGCAATTTCATTTTAAGCAGCTTAGTTTATCTGGTGTTGCTTGGACTCTTATTGGTCATTGTTGATGTTGTCTGAGTGGAAAAATATGCATTTTCCATGGCTAGCCAGGAGTTTCTTTTAATACTGTATTAGGCTTTATTTATACCCCTCCCCCAGCAACCCTAATATTTGCATTTGGGAGAGAGAAAAGTCCCGGCCCATGGAAATAAGTAGGCTTCTCAGAATAAAGTTAAATTCTTTTTATTCCACTGTAATCCTTGTTGGGGAATGAGAATTTGGGGCTTGCAAAGTAAGAAACTTCCCAGATTGGGATAAGCACTAGAGCTTAGTCCCTTTTGCAAATTCTATTTTCCCATCCTTTTTCCCATTGACTAAAAAGAGGTGTGTCATCCCCAGTAGTATATAGAATGCTTTCTGTGGCCACTGATAATTTTGAACTCCTTAAGATACCTTAAGATACCTTGCCAAGAGGTTTTGGTAGATATGGCCATTGATTTTGAACTCCTTAAGATACCTTAAGAAACCTTGCCAAGAGGGTTCGGTAGATGTGGCTACTGATGATTTCATCTGGTTGAGAAAAGAGGATCAGCCTCGTTTTGTTGCTAGTAAAACATATTTGACCAGTATGGCTTTCATCTATTGGGTGGGAGGATATGCCTACCTTATACTATTTCTTCATACCTAAGGATCCAAATCAAATTTCTGTCTTTCCCTTATTGAGAAAAATTTTCCTTTGACTTATGGGACAATTATAGGGTATATAGTGATGCTTAATAATGATCTGCATGTAGCACTGTCGCACTGTCCTCCCATTGTTCATTGATTTACTCAAGTGGGCCCAGTAACGTCTCCATTGTGAGACTTGTTACTGTGTTTGGCACATCGAATACATCACGGAGAGCTTGCCAGGCTTTGCCGTGTGGGCGAGATACTCTCGATAGCTTGCCGGGGTCTCTGAGAGGGGTGGAAGAATTAAATTCGGGTTGGCCGGGTGGGCTGTGTGTGAATTTTTTTTAAAATAATACTAGGCTTGTATTTCATTTTTTGCATATGTGAATATATAATATATATACAGACATATCTATATGTGTGTACATATATGTATATACATATACAGATTTACACATGTATATTTATGCATATATACACATGTATGGGCTGGAGCGATAGCACAGTGGGAAAGGCACTTGCCTTGCACACGGCCGACCCAGGTTCGATTCCTCCACCCCTCTTGGAGACCCCGACAAGCCACTGAGGGTATCTTGCCTGCACAGCAAAGCCTGGCAAGCTACCTGTGACATATTTGATATGGCAAAAACAAGTAACAATAAGTCTCACAATTTGTTGTTAGACATTACTGTTGCACTCTTGAGCAAATCGATGGACAAAGGACAAAGGGATGACAGTGCTACACTGCTCCACATGCATACTAATAAGCATAATGCATACACACACATATATATGTGTATATATATATATATATATATATATATATATATATAAACATTTACATTCCTTGGGCTGGAGCGATAGCACAGTGGTAGGGCATTTGCCTTGCACGCAGCCAACCCAGCCAAGCCAGGTTTGATTCCTCCGCCCCTCTCGGAGAGCCTGGCAAGCTACCAAGAGTATCTCGCTCACACGGCAAAGCCTGGCAAGCTAACCGTGACATATTCAATATGCCAAACACAGTAACAAGAAGTCTCACGATAGAGAGGGCTTGGGTACTGGGCCTGCTCAAGCAAATTGATGAAAATTGGAGGACTGTGACAGTGATGTATTCCTTAACCAATTCATCTGTCCTTGGGGTTATTTAGTTATTTTTATTTCTTGGTTATTATTAATAGTGTGGCAATAAACATTCAAGTTATTTTTTGTGTGTATCAGCCAGATCTGTAGATACTAGAATGTAATCACTTGATTATATTAGATATCTATATTTAATACTTGGAGGAAAATCCATATTGCTTCTAAAAAGGCAGGGCTAGTTTATATTACTATTATTTGTTTATAAGTGTTCCCTTTTCTCTAAAACCTTGACAACACTTGCTTATTTTGGTTCTTCTAAATAAAGGCCACTCTAACAAGAATAAGCTGCCTCATAATAATTGTGATTTTAATTTCCCTGATAAAGACTAATAATTAAGAACTTAACATTTATTTAGACCTCTTCGTATCTTTTTGGTAAATTGTTAATATTTCTGTTTTTTCTGTTGAATTTTGTGAGTTCTCTGCATGTGATGTAAAATAGTGAATCAGATTCAGTATTTGTATGTGAATATCCAGTTTTATTCAACAATATTAAGAGATGTTTTAGTCATCTTTGTTGTCAATTAACTATACTGTACATGAAGATTTATTTCTGGTTCTCGGTTCTATTTCATTGATATGTACCATTATTTTATTTTATTCTAATGCTACACATTTTTATTATTTGTTTCATAATATCCATTGAAGTCAGAAATCATGAGACCAACATTATTTGTTTCAGAATACTCCCCATCACCTCATGTGGTGCATTTGGTCCCTAAGTCCTACCAGGAATGATGCCTGAGTACAGAGTCAGGAATAAGCCCTGATCACTACTGTGCATGACAAAAAAAGAGGGGTATGGGTGTCATAGAGATAGTACATGTGTAAGCTACTTGTTTTGCATAAGGCCATTTTAGCTTCCACCCCAAGCACTGTTTATGGTCCCTCATGCACTGCCAAGAATGACCTCTGAGTGAAGAGCCAAAGGAATGAAAAGCCAAGAGTACAACCCGAGCACCACAAAGTATAGCCCCTAAACAAACAAAAAACACAAACCAAACACAGAATCTGAGTCATGGGTGGAGAATGTAGCTCAACTCAGCTATATAGCAGTTGTCTTGCATGTGTGAGGTCCTGGTTTCACTCAATGCATGTAAGTATAAAGATTACTACAAGGTTATTTTCTCATTTTACATCACTTAATCACTTAACTTCCCATTAGTCGTCGATTTGCTCGAGCGGGCGCCAGTAACGTCTCCATTTGTCCCTGTCGCGTGCTAGTGTAGCCCAATGGCATCTGTTCACTCCGGGAACATGAAGGGCCTCAAACCGATCGTTCATGATCTTGACGAAGAAGTCTGACCATCTGGTAGGTGGGCGGCCACACAGTCCTTTGACATCCCGTGGAATCCAGTCAGTAACAGCTCTAGTCCAGTGGTCGTCTTTAAATCTCATTACGTGACCAGCCCATCTGATTTTCGACACCTTGGCAAATGAGACAGCGTCCCTGATTCTTGATCGTCGACGGATGTCAGAACTCCGGATTCTTTCTCTCATTTGAGTGAAACGTGATATTCCAAGCATAGCTCTTTCAATTCCTCTTTGGGAGACCCCAATAGCTTTCTCATCCTGTTTGCGTAGGGCCCAGGTCTCTGAGGCATATGTTAATGCAGGAAGAACAGTGGAATCAAAGAGATGTGCCCAGAGCCAGAGGTTCTTCATCCTCTTAGCTATTTCTTAGATGCCCTTGAAGGCATTCCAAGCCACTCAGTTGTTAATTGTGATAGGCTGCCTTCTACTTTATATCCCATCCAATCTGGTATACTATTCATGGTTTTTCAGTGATGTAGACTTTGAGATGTCGCATAGCCTGTGTGAATTAAGCCACATGCTCCAGGAATTCAAAAATTTTGTAAGGGGTGATACAGCAGGAGTTATAGTTTTAACTGGATGGTGACTTTGGGTGCTCCAAACAACTCATCCTGGTGTGGGGTCTAGAAGCATCTCTGAAAATTGTTAATCTCTTTGGAGATTTAAGTATGTTTCTGGATTATGGCAGGTTAATCATCTTATTTGGTGCCAGAGGCAAATCATGGGTATTACTGCCAGGATTTGAAAGAACAAGGAGATTGAGGGAGAGAGCCCATCGCTGACTCCATGATTGCTGGATATATTAGTCACAAACCTGCATACCTGAGTTTTCAACAGATCAGTTTCTGGATGAGGTTCATTCCAAGCAGTGGTTTCTGGTTGACTGCCATTTTCTGGACCTGTAATCTTTGTATACCAGCATTTCTTACTTGAAATTGTTAATAATATCTACTTTATAATATTGGTCTCAGGAATATTTTATAAATTACCTAAAATAGTAGTTCCTACTTCTTAAGATTTATAAGTAGTTGCATTTATATCTTTTTGTAAGGTAAAAGATAAAGGTAAAGGCCCTCCCGTTGTTCGTCGATTTGCTCGAGCGGGCCCAGTAACGTCTCCATTGGAGACTTTGTTGTTACTGTTTTTGGCATATCGAATACTTCACGGGGAGCTTGCCAGGCTCTGCCGTGCGGGCAAGATACTCTCGGTAGCTTGTCGGGCTCTCCGAGAGGGGCAGGAATCGAACTCGGGTCGGCCATGTTGTCTGCGTGCAAGGCAAACACCCTACTGCTGTGCTATCACTCCAGCCCCTGTGCTATTGCTTTTGTAATTTTTAAAAGTTACATTCACATTGAAATAAGACTTGAAATGTATTACTGATAAGCTGCATAAAAAATAAAATTAAGTGAAGGCAATTGTTCAAAATTGCAGAGTTGAAATTCAACTCTTAGATTTGTATCATTCATGATACATTATTTCTACTAGGCAGCATTTGATCATGCTTTCAAAGAATAGCACTTTTACACTGTCCTCCCATTGTTCATCAATTTGCTCGAGCGGGCACCAGTAACGTCTCCATTGTGAGACTTAGTGTTACTGTTTTTGGCATATCAAATACGCCCGGGGAGCTTGCCAGGCTTTGCCATGCAGGCAGAATATTCTCGGTAGCTTGCCGGGCTCTCTGAGAGGGGCAGAGGAATCGAACTCGGGTTGTCAGTTTGCAAGGCATATGCCTTACCCGCTGTGCTATCACTCTAGCCCATGATTATAGTGACTTAATAAAAAAATTTAAAAACTCAAAAATTCAAAGATAATACTTTCCTTCCTTCTTAGACTCCTCATGTTCCATCCTTATATTTCAAAGAGATAATTAAACTGTAAGTTCTATCCAACTCTTAAGTACCTATGATTCTTTGGTAGTGCTATAATTTTAGGTCAAATCTCTAACATTTGTTGCTATGTTACATCTATAGCAAGGTTTAAACCCAACAGAAAAGAATTTGAAGCACCATATAAATTAACTTCAAGTATATCCACTGCTTCTCTCATTTCAAAAATAAAATTTCAATAGCAGTCTGCATAATCAACATCTCCTTTGATTTTTCTTGATGAACAACTTCTCATATGTTTGTGCAAAAATTCTGACCTTGTCAAAGTCACATCATGGATAATTATGTCTCAAGAATAACTTTTTATTTGATAGCCACAATGGATTCGTGGACATAAATAAAACATCTAATTTTCAAGTATATATTTTATGTTATTATTTCCTATGCTACTTTCTCTTTCAATTAATCACTCTTCTGAACTCAGGAGTGATTAATAATCTTCTATACACCCAAGACTATCAATATGATGTTATCAAATATAAAAGACAATTGGCAGATATAAAATTCCAGGTGTACAAGTTTCTGCTTCATACTTATTATAAATATTCTCTTATATCTGTCACTGAGAGAGAAAGAAAAATCTGAATTTAATTTTGCTTATACGGTTATGCACTCTGATTTTTAGGGAGTATTTTGTTTAAATTTCTACTTAGGATTTTATTAAGTTTAGTTTTACCTCATATTTTTCTAGTGTAGTAAATTCACATACTATTGTTTGTTTTCTGTGCCTTCGAGTGATAATTTAAGATAGACTTAATAGAAGAAGCTATATGGCTTCTTGTCATTTTGCCCTTTAAATAAAATGACCTTTGTAGTTATCAACATATCTTTCATTTTGGTCAACAAATTTAATAAATGCATGAGAATTAAACAAACATAAGACTATAATTAGTCACATCATAATGCACTATAGTAAGTAGTGAAAGCAATCTTTACTTGGAAAAATCTTAAAATATCCAATAGAAATAATATGCACTGTAGCATAGAAATAATATGCACTGTAGTACTCCCGTTGTTCATCAATTTTCTCCAGTGGGCACCAGTAACATCTCCATAGTGAGACTTGTTATTACTGTTTTTGGCATATAGAATATGCCACGAGGACCTTGTCAGGCTCTGCCATGCTTATAAATATAGAATAGTAAAAAACAAATATTTTCCAGACATAGTAAATAGTGAGCACAACGGTCGTAACAGAAACGAATTCTGACTTACCTACTGCTCTAAGTATTTAATACTCTGATCAACAAACTAATCTTAGAGAGGGTCCTGTTGTTGGTGGACCCCACAGGTGCCCTGGTGGAGCTGCCGCAGGTGTAGATCTTGGTGGTAGTAGAAAATAATATAGGGATAATAATTCTCTCTCATTGAGAAAAATTAAAACAATAGTCTGCATATGATCAGAGTTTAATGCTGGATCCAGTTCAGGACCAATTGTTATTTTGTTTGCATTGTTATCAATTTTTTTTGTGTAGGTCATCCAGTAAATACCACGTAGTATAGACCTGAAAGATAATCAGAGGAATGACTACTAATCTCTCTGATTGTCGTTTCTCAATGTAAAACTTTAAATATAACATCTGTACAGAGTGTATTTATTTGGTCTGCATGTGTACTCCTTCTGTTGGCCTTTGCTATGTCCCCTTGTTCACTTACCTTATACCTGATCTGACACACTTCAAAATTATACAGTAAAAGAAAGAAACTTATTTCTTGACATATATTTCTTCTAGATATTTGTTTAAATTTCTTAATACTGCGGTCTATTTTGAATTGCTGATAATAATTGGATGAATACTTAAAAAAAGAGAAACCTTAGTCTACAGATAAATAATGTCTATCTGCTTTGAGTTACTAATAAATATTTCTTGACTAAAAAGAAAAACTATTTTCCCATCAGAAATTGCTATGCTTGAAACCTGGTAATGAAAATCAGTAATAAATATTTTCCAAGCTTTTACTTTGAACGGATGTCTCATTAAAACTATCAGTCACAAACAATTGTTTAATTGTGTAGTAGAACCATACTCAAAATATCCAATTACATTTTCCTCAATTAACTTTTGCTAGCTGATGTTTACAAGTAATTTAGTGAAATTAGGTGAACGTTAAATTACTGTAGCAATCAGAAGTATATTTAAGTGGTAAAATATAGAGAAGGAACTATTTATTCTTATAAATACACATATTAAAACCACTGCCCTTAGGACATAAAATCAACCCTCCCACCTATTGCTAGTATTAAAGTTCTACATGCTACTTCTTTAGAATGCAAAACTTCCTGATGTATACGAAGTCATTTAAACAAATTAGCTTTTCATAAACAGATTTTTAAGCCATGACCTTTAAAGATATACTCCACTAATCTGCTAATACCCCCAATTTATATTTGTAACAGGTATTTTTTGTTGTAGTTTTTGGTTTGTTTGTTTGTTTATTTTTGCAGTATTTCCTGGCTCTCTTGGAGAACCTGGCAAGCTACCGAGAGTATCCTGCCCACAGGGCAGAGCCTGGCAAGCTCCCTGTGGCATAATTGATATGCCAAAAACAGTAATAATAATGGGTCTCATTCCTCTGACCCTGAAAGAGTCCCCAATATGCCATTGGGTTGCACTATCACACAACAGGGACAAACGGAGACTTTACTGGTGCCCACTCAAGCAAATCGATAAACAACAGGATGACATGCGACAAGTGACAAATGACAAGTTTTTTTTTTTAATTTTTAAAAAAAAAATTTTTTTAATTTTATTGAGTCACCATGAGACAGTTACAAGCTCTCATGTTTGGATTACAATCACACAATGTTCAAACACCCAACCCTCCATCAGTGCACATTCCCCACCACCAATATCCCCGGTACACGCCCTCTTTCCCACCCTCCCCCTCCCTCCATGGCAGACATGATTCCCCATAATCTCTCTATTTGGGGTTTGCAATACAGACCCTGAGAGGTTATCGTTTGGTTCTTAATCTACGTTCTGCACACATCTCCCATCCCGGCTTATTCCTCCAGCCATCTTTTTCTGAGTGATCCCTTCTCTATTCCAGCTGCCTTGTCCCCATTGCTCATGAGGCAGGCTTCCAGCTATGGAGCAATCTATCTGTCCCACTGTGTACCTACTATCCTTAGGTGTCAGCCTCATGTTATGTTGTTTTATTCTCCACAAATGAGTTCAGTTCTTCCATGTCTGTCCCTCTCTTTCTGACTCATTTCACTTAGCATGATACTCTCCATATCTGTCCATTTATAAGCAAAGTTCATGACTTCATCTCTTCTGACAGCTGCATAGTATTCCACTGTGTAGATGTACCAAAGTTTCTTTCACCAGTCATCTGTTCTAGGGCACTTGGGTTGTTTCTAGATTTTGGCTATTGTGAACAGTGCTGCAATGAACATGTAGGTACAGATCTCATTTCTACTGTGCTTTTTTTTGCATCCTTGGGATATATTTCCAGGACTGGTATTGAGGGGTCATATGGAAGCTCAATTTCTAGTTTTTGAAAAACTGTCCATATTGTTTTCCAGAAAGACTGGACTAGTGGGCATTCCCACCAACAATGAAAGAGCGTCCCTTTTTCCCCACATCCACGCCAGCACCGGTTGCTTTTGTTCTTTTGAATGTGTGCCAGTCTCTGTGGTGTGAGATGATATTTCATTGTTGTTTTGATTTGCATCTCCCTGATGGCTAGCGATGTGGAACATTTTTTCATGTGCCTTTTGGTCATTTGTATTTCTTTTTTGAGGAAACTGTTGTTCATTTCTTTTTCCCATTTTTTTGATGGGATTGGAGGTTTTTGAAATGTGCAATTCTGCTAATGTCTTGTATATCCTGGATAATAATCCCTTATCGGATGGGTATTGGGTAAATAATATTTCCCATTCTGTGGGCTCTTTCTGTATTTTGGTCACTATTTCTTTTGAGGTGAAGAAACTTCTTAGTTTGATGTAGTCCCATTTGTTTATGTTTGCTTCCACTTGCTTGGTCAGTTGTGTTTCATCCTTAAAGATGTTTTTAGTTTCAGTGTCATGGAGAGTTCTGCCTACATTTTCCTCTATGTACCTTATGGACTCATGTCTGATATTGAGGTCTTTAATCCACTTTGGTCTGACTTTTGTGCCTGGCATTAGACAGAGGTTAGAATTCAATTTTTTGCTGGTAGCTATCCAGTTTTCCCAGCAACAGGTATTTTTGAAAATTTTTACTTCCAACTAATATTTACCAATTTCTAGCCCAAATGTTATTCAAAATTTTCAAAGTTAAGGTTATTTATTAGTTTCTATGTAATCTCCTTTTCTCATATATTCTTCCTTTATGTAAAGAGTTGCCATTATCTAAAACACACAGTCTTAATCCACCACTTTATTTAGTTGGTTCTAAAATACTGAATTTACTTTTTCAAGCACAAAAAAAAATATTTTTTCTACTTTATATTCAGATTATTGTGGGAATCAATTTCAAGAATTATTTAATAATATTATTTGGAACATATATAAAAATAAAAATAAGCACTAGGGGAAAATCACTGTCATTGACAGTGTCCTCCCATTGTTCATCGATTTGCTCAAGCGGGCCCAGTAACGTCTCCATCGTCAGACTTTGTTGTTACTGTGTTTGGCATATCGAATACTCTCGGTAGCTTGCCGGGCTCTCCGAGAGGGGCGAAGGAATCGAATTCGGGTTGGCCAGGTTGGCTGCGTGCAAGGCAAACGCCCTACCCGCCGTGCTATCGCTCCAGCCCAGGGAAAAATCATTTTTTTGAAATTTATTTTATTTTTATAAAGTTGTTCACAATAGTTCATTATAGATAATATTCAAACTAATCCCACCACTGTGGACATTTCCACCACCATAAGAGGAAAAGTGTGAAGATTTTTGCCTTTCATCCTGGAACCATTTATGCCCTGTAAAAGAGATTACAAGCATGTATGTTAAACCCAAACAAACGTGTGCTGCTTTTGGTACTCAGTGAGCTAGATTATAAGAGCATTCACGGCTGCACATTCCAGGATGTTCTATGTTGCTCTCTTCCAGGATTTTTATTTCATAGTCTCTGGATCTTGACCTTTGATGAGATTATATAGTTCCGAGGGGAGTTTGTGGGTGTAACTGCCAAGCTACTGGAAAACTGGGGCGCTAGGGTGGGGGGAGGCCCAGTTCCATTCTCTAGAGAGCTTGGAGATCTCAAGCACAAGTCCCACATACCTGGGTTTTTCTGCAGGCTCCCTCTTGGATGAGTCTCGTTCCAGCCTGTGAGCAGTGGTCTTGAGCATGGCTGCAGTTGGGTTCTGGAGGTTTTTGGCTCCCGGGCTTCTGCTGGGGCAGGGAGGGAAACTCAATCCGTCCCCCTCCAAGTTGGAAAAATCAATTTCAATCCTTTAACTTATCTTTAAAATGTTCATATATAAACTCTTGTGTTACCTATAGCCATGAGCATATTAACAATATACTGTATCATTTAACATGATAAATTTCTTCTTGTCTTAGATCTTTTTTATTACTTTTTTTGTTTCCTGGGCAGTTTTTCAAATACTTCAAATTTTTCAAATACTTTGAAAATTGTTTGGGGGACAATTATTTTCTAAGTGAGCTATTTTCCCCATTCTGATAGCAGTAATTGTGTATTAATTAAGGTGTTTTGGATTATTTTAAATGTAGTTTACTATTTATTTGTGTATATTGAAGTTACTACATCATTTTGTTTTGGTTTATTGGCTATTTATCCTGAGTTTATTCTTATGTTTCCCTCTTTCAGGGAGGAAGTGGTTAATTAACCTTGCTTTACTATTTTATTTTGACATCATGATTTTGACTCTAGCTTTTATCTTGTAGTTGCTCTAGACTTTACTTTTCCAAAGTTTGGTAAGTATCAATGCATTTCTACTTTCAATGTAATGTAGAATGTAGAATCATGGATGGCATATGGGGCATTTATGTCATAGTTTTCTTATATGACAACTATACATCAAAAAGTCCAACAGAAGTTAGAAGTTTTGCTTTCAATCACCAGAAAATAATTAAAGGACTAAAAATGAGAGTAGTAATAAACTACTAATATAATAAATATTAATCAGGACTTTAACATTACTTTTGTTCTTCCCTCTCTAGTGTCATTGCCCTTTAGCCTAGAGAACTTATTTAAAAAATATTTAGAGGTAATTGATTAGTATAAATTGTCTTAGTTGTTCTTCATCTAAGAATGTCATCATTTCACTGTCATCCATAAAGGATAATATTATCAAATAAATAGAATTGATGGTTTACTTTTTCTTCTATTTCTTTAAAATATTCCCTAGAAGGTTATATAATACATGGAAGCATTTAATTTAACTGTTCTTGATAAAAATAATCACTTGATTGTTAAAGTTTCAAGTACACACTGTATATTGCAGTTATAGGAGTATTGCAATAATTCTTTAATGACAACTTTTTTATGTTAAGGTAGTATGTCTGAATTTTTCCCTAGCCCTCAGACAAGAGACATTTTAAAATCCTGATACAAATAGCCAGATTTACCGGCAAAGTCTGAATTTCATCATTAGTAAACCTAATTTCTCGTAAATCCCCTCTCTCTTCAAATCTCAAATGATAAATGTAATAATAATCTGAGTTGATACATTAAATAAAATTATTATCTAAATATTCAACATAGAACTTATAATTCATTTGTGGCATTTAAGGTCATATTTGGCAAAAACATTAACATATTAGAGGTCAGAGAGATAATACACTGGAGAAGATGCTTGTCTTGCATATGCTGGTCCAAGATTTATTCCCAGCAGCCCATTTGATCCTATAAGTTCATTAAAGAGACCCTTGAGCACATAGCCAGGAGTGAGTCCTGAGCAACACTAGGTATGAGCCAAAACTTTAAAAATTCTTATAATATCAAATACCAAATTATATATTAATAATAATTCTTACTCATTTAGAAACAGTAAAATATTATTTCACATATGACCAAAATTAATTGTTGGATCCAGTTTAGAATCAATACTTATATACATATTTTCTGTGCTTTGTGAAAATTTATTATTATTATTATTATTATTAATTATCAGAAGCAATGGATAACAAAGCTGTTAGTGGTAGGGTTTTATGCATTAAACGTCTCAGCACCATACGCTAGATGTGTTTCTAACTCCCTACACTGTAAGTTTCCAAGAGAAAAACGTGGGCTCACAAGTAGGACTCGAGTGTTTGGTGGCTGAGAGCTGCCTCCCCAGGCCAGTCTACAGCGGCGACCAGGAACAGAGAAACTGGGACTCCAGACTGGTTGGTAGACAGTTTATTTCCCTCTCCTCCATAGTGCCATACGATCTCTCCCCTTACTTCACGATCGTAGTTTTGTCATTTTGGTCATAGTCCCAGTCATCATAGTTCAGTCATCCTAGTCCCCTTGTAGACCTCAAATTCCTCTACTTTGTTCTATTCTTCCTCTTGTTATTGTGTCTCATAGTTCTCTACTTCCAGTCATCATTGTCATCTAGTCCTCCTTCAAAGTTTCTAAGTCCCAAAGTCTCAGTTCTCATCATATAGTCTCCAACATATAGTCCTTGACTTTCTAGTCTCCTCTTACCCCTTACGGCATAGTTTTATAGATATCATGAAGGGTGGAGTTAAGCATTATCATAGCAATAAACAGATGTAAAGCCACTCCTTCAGGAGATTAACTCAAGGGCAAAAATCTCATGGGAGGGTTCAACACTCCAGATTACTAGGAGATCTGCTCAAGGGTGGGATTCTATCCAGGGTGTATTGCTTCCTGCTTTCCTCAGCCAGTAATCAATTCAAACAATCATAGTAAATTTACTTCTTATAATATTTCTGGGCTGGAGCATAGCACAGTGATAGGGCGTTTGCCTTGCGCATAGTCAGCCTGGCCAAACTGGATTTGATTCCTCTGCCCCTCCCGAAGAGCCCAGCAAGCTACTGAGAGTATCTCGCCTGCATGGCAAAGCCTGGCAAGGTACCCGTGATGTATTCATTGTGCCAAGCACAGTAACAAGTCTCATGATGGAGACCTTACTGGGCCTGCTGAGCAAATCCATGAACAGCGGGAGGACCATGACCGAATAATATTTCTAGCAATGTCATTTTGTATGAACACAGTAAAAGACATATTAAGCTTAAAGATTGGCTCTTTCTGGGGACATGTCACTATATATTCCAGACCATAGTCTTTATACTCCAACACTGGTTGATTTTGTTCTGTATGTTTGCCAGACTGAACTGATGTGACATATCACTGTTATTTTGATTTCCTTTTCCCTGATGAAAGTGATACAGAGCTTAACTTTTTTCTTTTTGAGCAACACACGCAACCGTGTTCAAGGCTCATTTCTGGCTCTGGTCTCAGGGATCACTCCTGAGTCTGGCAAACATACAGAACAAAATCAACCAGTGTTGGAGTATATGTGGTGAAAAAGGAGCCCTCATCCACTTGTGGTGTGTATGTCAACTGGTGCAGTTGTTTGGGAAAACAATTTGGACACTTCAAAAAAACTTGTACTTGAACTCCCTTCTGACTGAATAATTTCACTTCTCAGAATCTATCTCAAGGGTCCAAAAATCTATTCAGAAAATACATTTATTTCTGGTTCTGGTCTTTGAGATAATTTCTCTTGGATATATCAGTATCTTTTATAGGTCATTCTATGTTCAAAACTATAGATGTTTGAAAAACAGACTTTAACAATATTTTAATTATTTCAATGTAGATGAAAGCCACAACTGTTAATAAAATTGCAGAGTTGATGTTAATTAGATAATAAAGCTCCAATATTAAAATCAATAAGTATAAAAACCCAACTTTTTCTATGAAAATTGTTATATCTTATCAAAGGGTTGTTACATGCTTGTATAAGAATTTACTGAATTGTTACTAGATTAGCCTTCTATGTTATTGTTTTTATTTGATGAGGAGTTTAGTTATCCTCTGTTTTGCTTTCCTATCCTATTTGGTGGCTTCTACTAGAATTTCACTTTTGAGGAATTAGCAAGGTACTCCTTAAGCCTCCATAATCACGCCCACAACCAGTATCCGCCTCCACTCATTGTCCCAGATGTCTCCGCACCTTGCAGAGGCTGCTTATTCCTCAAGTCTAGTCTTGTGTTATTTGGCTAAAAACAGCTTCATCATGTTGGTGAGTTGCAAGATGTAGCATTAGCTAAAGAAATTAAGTGAAAAATTTTGTACTACTAATTGTTTATAATGCATTATTTATAAGATTAGTCTGAGGTTTGCAGCAATATCTCAAGTAATAGAGCATGTACATAGTTTGTAGAGGTTCTGAGTTCTGTACTACATTTCCACATTTCTTCCCAGCACCAGTGGATATGGCAAATACAAAAACAAAAGATTCTGATAGAAATAAACTTCATATAAATTGTTAAAACACACAAAACTATATATTTACATGTGTATGTTTACTTTTATATATAGCTATGTATATATATGTCTATATTTATATACATAAGATAAAGTTTTTGTTTAATTATATAAGTGTATATACATATATCATATATGTATATATATGAATAAATTATTATTTATATATGGTATCCACTTGAGCAAATCAGTGAACAACTGGAGGACAATGCTACAGTGCTACTGTATACATATCCATCTATAGTAAAGGTAAAGGTAAAGGCCCTCCCGTTGATCATCGATTTGCTTGAGCGGGCCCAGTAACGTCTCCATTGGAGACTTTGTTGTTACTGTGTCTGGCATATCGAATACTCTCGGTAGCTTGCCGGGCTCTCCGAGAGGGGCGGAGGAATCGAACTCGGGTCGGCCATGTTGGCCGCGTGTAAGGCGAACGCCCTACCCGCTGTGCTATCGCTCCAGACCTATATATGTATATATACATACATAATTAAACAAAAAATTATTTTTCACAGTTTAAAAGCTAAAAATATAAAATTAGGTGATGGGTGATTAAATTCTATTAAGGAACAGTATTCTGATTTGCGGATGGCTGTCTTCTTCCTATATCTTCACATAAATGAGAGAAGCTCTCCTCTCTCTCTCTCTTTTTTTTTTTTTGAGCTTGAAAATACTTTTTTTTTTATTAGTGAAACACCACGAGGTACAGTTGTAGACTTACAAGTTGTTGTGCTTGGGTTTCAGTTATACAATGATCGAGTACCCATCACATCACCAGTGCCCATTCTCCACCCCCACCAATCCCAGTATTCCTCCCACCCCTCCCATCCCCCATCCCACCCTGCCTTTGTGGCAGGGCACTCCCTTTTGTTCTATCTCTCCTTTTGGGTGCCGGAGAGGCAAAAAAGTATAGTCGAAGTTACATCTGCACTTGTTTATTCATTGCAGCACTGTTTACAATAGCAAGAATATGGAAAAAACCTGAGTGCCTGAGAAGAGATGACTGGTTAAAGAAACTTTGGTATCTCTACACAATGGAGTACTATGTAGCAGTTAGAAAAAATGAAGTCATGAAATTTACATACAAGTGGTACTACATGGAAAATATCATGCTAAGTGAAATGAATCAGAAAGAGAGGGACAGACATAGAAAGATTGCATTCATCTGGGTAACATAAAGTAACAAAATAAGAAACTAACACCCAAGAGCAGCTGTGATAAATACCAGGTTGTTCACTCCGTGGCTTAGAAGCCAGCCGCACACTGTAGGGGCAAAGGCAGCTCAGATAGAGAAGGGAGCACCAAATAAAGGGTGCTGGGAAGATCTGCCCAGGATGGGAGATGCATGCTGAAAGTTGTCTATAGACAGAACATGATTGCCGCCCAATGTCTCTTCTGCAGACCACAGCATCCTCTCTCTCTTTTTTGTAAGAGAAGTAATCCCATTCATGAACTTTTCACTCTAATGACCTAATTACTTCCTAAGGAACCCACCTCTAAATACTATCACTTAGGATTCATCAGTGTATGAATGTGGAGAAGGCACAAATATGTGAAAATATGTGGAAATGTTTTGGAAATGTTAAGTACTGCAAGTTTGCAATATATCATTTTACTTGTTATTACAAGTTCTCTTCAACAATCTAAGATTTTGAAATTCATAATAGAAGCTGGAATTTGATAGAATTTTTTTGTTAAAATGTAAGATTATTGAAATTAAATTTGATCTTAAAATTAGATCATGAATTAATTAATAGTGATACTGTTAAAAATGAATGGTAGGAACTTTTTAAAATCAGTCTAATACATTTTACTTTTGCTAAAGGATAAAAAATACAATGTGTAGGTCATTAAAAATGGAGTCAATTTGAAGTATAATCATAAAGAAAAATAAAAGGTATAAATAAATAGGAAGAGAATTCAGGATATTAAAATATAAATTTTATTAGATTTATTTTATAATGCATATTATATATTGTTAGAATCCAAAACAAATATTTTATCTAAAAATTGGAAAAAATAATGTTCATAAATTCATCATATACAGTTAAACAGTATAGTTTAATAAAGTAAATCCCATCAAATTCCAGTAGACCAAAGTTACTGTGTCTTGCAAACGAGAAACATTTTCATATACACAAAATTTGTTTGCCACTCCCTTTATTCCTCTTCCATCTTTTCCCCTAGATCTTCTTTTATTTGGTTTTCTTGTGTCAAGTAACACTGTAGCACTGCCCTCCCATTGTTCATTGATTTGCTCAAGCAGGCACTAGTAAAGTCTCGTTGTGAGACTTCTTGTTACTGTTTTTGGCATATTGAATATGCCACGGGGAGCTTTGCAGTGCAGGTCGGATACTCTCGGTAGTTTGCCAGGCTCTCAGAGAGGTACAGAAGAATCTAACATGGGTTGGCCTCATGCAAGGCAATCGCCCTACGTACTGTGCTATAGCTCCAGCGATATACTTTGTCAAGTAAAACACAAAAATGAAATAACTCTCCCCAGTTGTCTTTTTTATCTCATTTATGCATTCCAAGGAAGACTCATTACAATCCTTATAAAAAGAAATGTCTTTTTTTTCTAAACATTCCAAATGTTGAACTTGTTTCTTTATCTGTTCTTATTACTGCCACTGTTGTTGGTTTCTCTAACTAAGTCAAATTTAAAACTTGCAATAAGACTCAGTAGACTCTTAACCAAGAAAGCTTGGAGTCTAGAAATCAAATTTCTTTGCAAAACAAATCTTTGGGTAAAATTTCCATCCTTAAATTTATGCTTGCACACATCTCTTAAACCTAGAGAAATTGGATTCTGTATTTTCTTCAACATTTTTCAATTCTTATTAGCTGATATGGCCATCCATATTTTACTATATCACAGATGGAAATAGAATTTTGAGTTTATTCTTTTTTTTTCATTTTGGGTCACACCTGGCGATGCTCAAAGGTTACTCCTGGCTTTGCACTCAGGAATCACTCACCCAGGTAGGCCATGTGCAAGGCAAACACCTTACCTGCTGTGCTATTGCTCCAGCCCCTGAATTTATTATTTTTTTCATTATTTATTCTTGTTTTTCATTTTTTATAATTTTATTTATTGAATCACCATGAGAGCAGTTACAAAGCTATCAGGTTTAAGTCTCGGTCATACGATGAAACACCCGTCCCTTCACCAGTGCCCATTCTCCACCACCAAAAACTCCAGTATACCCCCATCCCACACCCTCCCCGTACCTGTGGGGCAGATGACTTGCATAATCCTCTCTCTCTACTTTGATCACATTCAATATTTTGACACCAGACCCACAATTATTATTTGGGATTTTACCCCAACACTCAGATCTGCTGAAAAGGCAATAGTAGACAATTTGTTTTCTATTGCTGTTAAGAATAACATATGATGTCGCACGGCTGCAGTAGTCGCTGCATGATTTTGAAATTCCAATAATTTGACACTTAAATCTGGAGGGATTTCTGCCAAAACCTGCTGGGTTCCAAGATTTGTTCCTGAGTCTCTGGGATCATGACCGTTAAGCAGCTTAATCAGGAGGCAGAGAGGCCTTTCATGGGCGGTGACTCAGGGTCTCGTTTGGACAGGTAGGAAAGGGCCGGCTCCACCCCATCCTGTGAGGTCCCATGTGTCTCATCACTGAGGGCTCAAACCTGACTGTCCAATGGCCTATAGAGGATGGTAGCCATGGAGCCACCTAGGGGGAGTAGGTGGAAGGACAACACCCTTTCCCCCCTGGGGTGGCCCAGTGACAGTAACCTACTGTGGGGTCCAGACCCATTTCTGCCAAAAGCCGCTGGGTTTCGAGATTTGTTTCTGAGTCTCTGGTATCATGGCTGTCAAGCAGTTTGATCAGAAGCCAGAGAGGCCGTTCGTGGGCAGTGACTCAGGGTCTCGTTGGGGTGGGGAGGAAAGGGCCAGCTCCACCACCATCCTATGAGTCCCCACGTGTCTCATCACTGCGGGCCCAAACCTGACTGTCCAGTGGCCTCTAGAGGATGGTGGCCACCTGGCCGCCCGGGGGAACAGGCCAAGGCACGAAACCTATTCCCACCTGGGTTAGCCCAGCACCAGTAACCTACTGCAGGGACCCGAAACATTTCTGCCAAAAGCCGCTGGGTTTTGAGATTTGTTTCTGAATCTCTGGGATCATGGCCGTCAAGCAGTTTGATCAGGAATCAGCAAGACCATGCCTCCAATTATATAGCTGAGCCCCAGGTGGTTTGTGGGTGTGTCTCCCACATACCTAACTTTTGGCCATTTACTTTGTTGGCAAACTTTACCCCAACTTTTTGGGGTCTGGCCGAAGGCACAGCAGCAATTTGGGGGTATCTAGAAAACTGAAGGCAACATCAGGCTGCTGATGCACTCGTCTCACAGGTACAGATTGACCTGCTGGCAGCACTATACCCCCTGAGTTTATTCTTAATGGGAGAAAATAACTTTGGTAAGATTGAAATGAGATCAATTTTATTGGACCATAATTGCACAAATAGTTTGAAACGTGCAATGTAATATATGCAAATGCATGATTCTAAGTTTACCCAGTTTATTTTTACAAAAATTTTTAATTAAAAAATAACAGCACTGTTTGAAGCAGAAGTCGTTTCATGAAGAAAACTTGCATTCTGTTCCAAAGATACTAAAGAATTAACATTGACAGATGTAAAAAAAAATATAAAAAATAACTAAAGATTTCTGAACATAGTTTTAGCAATGACATAGCTTCAATTATTTCAGTTTTTTGCTTATGATATCTTATTTTCATTCTTCTTATGTTTTGAAAGCTGAGACAACATATATTTGGAGAGGTTTCAATTATTTGTATGCCATTTTCCAATATAAAATATCAATTCCTTAAGATCATAATTGATTCATGGACCAGAGTGATTGTACAGTGGGAAGGGTTCTTACCATGCATGTAGGCAACCTGGATTTGATCCCCAGCACCAATACCACATATGGTTCCTCAAGTGTCACCAGGAGAGATCATGAGCTCAGAGCAAAGAGTAAACCCTGAATACTGCTGCTTTCCCACCCATGTCCCAACAAAACTAATAAGATTATAATCAAAACATCTTTGTTCTGCCATTGTATATATCATAGTATATAACATAGTGTCTAACAAATTATAATGGAGAGCAGAAAAGAAAACATTTGTGGATTTTCTGCTATTTTTCACATGCTGAGCTTTTGGGATGTGTATGTCATTTATCTTGCAATGTTTTTGAAAGATACTATTGCTACTTGATATATTCAGACACTGATACCTGGAGACTGAGGTAATTGTGCATTCTAGGTTAGAAAACGTTTGTCTCCTTTACCCTTCAATATTATTTGTCTGGCAAAATGTCAGTATTGAATTAACAAATTAATAGGGAAGAAACAAATTTAAGCCCAAATATTTGGAGATCTCACAGGTATTGGCGTAGAGAAATGACCAGAGCATTTGTCATTTGAGTTCCTTTTAGTTAGACAAAGATTTAGAGAAGAAAGTTTATAGATTAGTGAACAAGTAACAAAATATATTTACATAGTCCTTTTCACTCTAAATTCCCTTTATCTGGCATTAAGGAAGCTTCCTCTACTTTCATTACATTGAAAGTACTTTTTCACATGACAATTTTTAACTTCTACTTGCACGGGCAAAGGATTATCACTCAGTTCTTTCTCTTATTCTGCTATTTCCATTGTGATTGTGGATCAAAATAATCAATATGCCAAAGGGGAACAGTTTGGGGCCATTTTGAAACTGAACCCTATCAACATAAAACAGGTGCTCGAAGGATGTAGTCACCACTTGAAACTGTATATGCCTGCTCTACAAGTCCTTAGTCTATACTTTAGTCTGTACTCTGTGATTTGTGTGTAGGAAGAAAGAGTTAAAACAGGCATCAGAAATTATTAATATGTTAAATTTCCAGGTGGCTTACTTACTGTATGTTATACATAGAGCATCTTATCTTTTGGTTTGTTTAACCACCAATTCCCACTTGTAGATGCAGATAGGTCTTTCTTCCTCTGAGTGTGGTTTCTTGTTTCCTCCCAAGTGGTATGCTACCGCTTGATGTAATTTCAAAACCCATTAGTGATGAAAACAAGTGAAAATCATTTCTGTAATCATACTACCAAATCAGAGAGCAGACACATATTGCTTTTCTTTTTTATTCCAAAATAAGGCAAGCAACAAAATTTGTTTCATGGAAAGATTTCATTCCTACAATTTGAAAAGACGTAGGTCATGGAGTCTGTTTTATCAGTGTCTAAAATTTTTACTTTTTTTTTGCAGTTCTCATGAGTCATGATGAACAAGTTCAGATTTTCTTCAAATATCATTTTATCACAGAGCTACTATTCAAGCAGATACTTCCCAAAAGCACTTAATCATTAAATCAGGGAATCAGGGGGATTGGGAGGTATAAGCATCAGTGATGAACTCCCAAACATTGTTGATGTGGCCATGGGAGGAAGCCCCAGGAACACAGTAGTGATGATCTGAGTGAACCACAGTATGACAAGATCTGAGGAGCACCACACCTTTGGGTGTGAAACAGGAAACATTAAAACAGGAAGCTCAGAGGATGGAGTATTGCTGGGAATGGTCTCTGGAAACCTCAACATTGGTTGAGGGCTCCTTGTGCCCCCAAATAATAGAATCAGATTGATCAGAAGTAGAACTAAGTTGAGGGTCACATAATCTGAATTTCTGTTTTAAATAATTAGACCAGATTTAATGTAATGATGTAACCAAAATTATCATGAATTAAAATTGTGAAGTATATTTTCATATGGAGGTATGGATTATCTAAATATCTGAACCAAAGAATCGGAAAAACTGAAAACATTGCATTTGAATTACAATGGCCAAACTAAAAATGTGCCTATTCAAGAAGACAGGCTGTGGACTGGAGCGAAATAGGGGACACTGATGGAGGATGGTTGACACTGGTGATGTGGTTGGTGTTGGAACATATATCTGAAACTACGAATAACTTTTTACATCACAGAGCCTTAATCACTGTCACTGTCACTGTCCTACCATTGTTCATTGATTTGCTTGAGCAGGCCCAGTAACATTGTGAGACTTGTTATTGTGTTTGGCATATTGAGTACATTACGGATAGCTTGCCAGGCTTTGCCATGCAGGTAAGATACTCTTGATAGCTTGCCAAGCTTTCTGAGAGGGGCAGAGGAATCGAACTTGAGTCAGCGGCATGCAAGGCAAATGCCTTACCCGCTGTGCTATCGCTCCAAATCAGAGCCTTAATAAAATTTTTAAATTATTATTAAGTATATTAAAATATATGTCAGAGTATGGGAGTATGTATATAGTCCATTTTATAAGTTTAAAATCTGGATTTAAGGTTTATTTAGTTTCTGAAAATATGTATATATATTATGTATCTACACATGCATATTTCATTTATACATTCAAACTTATTCGGATAGAAAACCTGAAACATTCACTTTCTGATTAAAATGAGATTTAAATTTGTAGAGTGGATATAATATTTTGACTACTACTTAATATTGATAACAAATATTCTTTATAGGGGCCAGGAGAGCTAGTACAGAAGGCAAGACATTTAACTTTGTAGACAGCTGACTCAGGTTCAATATCCAACATGCAATATAGTCCCCAGCGCCCTCTAGGAGTGATTCCCAAGTACAGAATCGGAGGAAGTCCCGCAAACCACCAGGTGTGCCCTCCCCCTTCCCCCCCAAAAAAAAAACAAAGACAGAAACAAAAATATAACAAATAAATTCCTTATAATTTTGACACTGTCCATGAACCTATTCTGAGCAAACTTGTTCTATCATATGAGGTCAGAGTTTCCATCATATGGTGTAGAGGGGCTATTTTTTTGCTTTAAGTTTCCCCTGTTCTCAAAAATAGCTTGAAAATAGAATGCTACTTCAACTGAGCTCAGATACTGAGAAATTTGACCTTTCTTTTCCCTGTATGCTTTTTGATACTTTCTTTCATCTAAATGCTATTGTGTGGACTCATGAAAATAGAAAGTGATGATTATTGCTTATTCATATGGTGGACATTTCTTAATTCTCATTTTGTTACATTTTTATATAAAATCCTTGACTTAGCTGAGAATTTTAGATTAGTAACAGACTCAGGGGCATAAAAATAAGGAGCACCTGATGTGGGAATCTAAACACAGACCTTGTTCCTTCAGAATATTTGCTATAAATTCTGCTGTGGTGTCAGGGTTGAGAAAGCAGAGTTATCCTGCTTTGGTCAGGATGAATCTTAAAATCAATTATTGTGCTCATATGAGTTCAGCCCCGTTTATCAATGTAATGCTTCCCCAAAGCCCTTTAGAAATGAAATAAGCTTTTCCCTGAGTCTCTCCACATGTTTCTTTCAGGAAGTTGGGGAAAGTGGACATACAGCTTGGAATTTGATGATTTAGTGACAGAAATCTTCCTCAGGAAAAGCAAGAATAGGCTATAATCCCCCCAAAATTCCACCAGAGTTAGAAAAATATTTCCCTATTATGAAATATTCTTCCCTGAATGTTTCACAATGATAATAAAATGTGGTATTAGAACAAAGGAACTGGAAATATATTTTAAAAGTTTATAAATTTAAATAGCTAATAAATTTTGTTAAAGGATATAATTCACAAATCCAGTAGCACCTCATCATAGCCTAAAGTCAGAGAATACAATATTTTTATAGGCAGAAAGAGGGGGAGGTTTGGAGAAGTATTAGTTCAAGGAGTTTAGCACCTTGTCATCTGTAGAACACTACCAGAGATATCCCCAAGCATAGAGCTGGTCACAGAGCGTGATCCCTGAACAACACAAAAGTGAGGAGCTAAGATTATTTTTCAAAAAAAGAGATATTTTTTTAAAAAATCTCTTTGAAGCTACCTTCCTTCAAGTAAAGCAAGAGGTTTTATTATTCTGATCACCTTCCAAGGAATGCCTGAGGGATTTATTTTAAATTGCTTTTGGTGATTCCTGAAACTGCAGTTAGATTAGGCTATAAGTCAGGGTGTGGTCCTCCTGTAAAAGAGCTCAATTATAGCCTTATTTAAACAGGCTTGTTTAAAACTTAAAATAAATTAACATTACAAAAGAAATATGGACCTTGGATTAATCAGAATGAAAGTAATTTCCAATTTTGAAACTGAGAGTACAAAGAGAAGTTCAGAAGGAAGGAATTAGGAGTGAGTTATCCTGCCTACTATATATTTAGAAAATATTTTCTTAAATTTCTGAATTTAGATCTGAAATTTATATCTACTCATTTTAATTATTTTTCAGTGTATCAAACATTTTAATTCAACATAAAATGATCTTAGAATAGGAAATATATTTTTCTCTAAAGATTAAGCCTTAGTATTGTATAATATTTGTGAAGATAAGAAACAACATAAATAAAAGTGCACTGTAAATTCTCTAATTGAACAATTTCTTAGTCTAAACTAGGTAACAATCAATTGGAAGAGAATAAATTTGTGTAGTAGTAATATCTGTAGAACTCATAACTAAAAGGGATTTTGCTTGTCAAGAATATTGCAGCTAGTTAATTTAAAATGCATTATTTATAGAAACTTGTTTCATTTATACCATAGAAAATGCTGTAAGTGCTATTTTTAGCATCCTGCTTTATTTCTGGGCAAATGTACAGGCAGATAATATAAAATGACTAATTCTGAGAACAAAATCAACCAATATTATCTTATCTTAGCATTTTCCATGATAGAAATTATAGTTCCCTTTTTTCATATATATATGTGTGTGTGTACACATAAACACACACACACACATATATATACATATATATATATATATACACATACATACTTTCTTGCCTAAGGATCATTAAGTTAAAATTTAGGAAATAAAAAAATTATAAAGCTACGTTGGTTCTATATATTTTATTTAATAATGTACATTAAAAAGTGCCTACTACTTAGAGACCTAAGAAAAACATTTTTGTTCAAGTAAATATGTTAATTAAACATGCATCATATAGAACAAAAAATACTTGGAAGAGAAACAATTAGAATCTGAATATGATTTTTGAAATGTAACTTCTTACAAATAGTTACATTCGGATAGAAAATCTGAGGAATGTTCCTTACCTAAAGCAAATTTAGAGTGTGTAAGCTTATTAGACCAGAGGGAGTTGAACTGTGAAAATAGTATCAAGAGATCTGGCACTGTTGATTGCTACAAAACAGAAATCTTGCATGATATATTTGCAACTGCCACCTTCTTGATACAAAGGCAGATAATTATAGGCAGTCAAACTCAATGGCAGCCTCTATTCCTCTAGGTAAAGAATTATCTGAGAAACTGAGTACAGAATAAACCAGGGGCTCTTGAAACTGGGCACTTCAGTTGAGGACAGCTGGGTGAAAAGGCACCTGGGATAAATAAAACCACTGCTCTCCTCTTGGACTATTTGCTATGGCATTTTCAGGGGAATCAATCTTCTGGTTTTACCTGGTCCAATCAACTTGATTTACATTCATATCTGGACTCAAGAGATATGTGTGAATCTCTCTAGAAGACATAAAATATGTTGGTTCTCTTCGAGTCTCAGTTTCCTCTCTGGGTGATTTTGGCCACCCCCTTTTAGTTTGTAGTTCATTCTTTTCAGCACATCCTAGCCAAAATAGTGATGGAAACAGTCCTATGCCCAGTACAGTGGCAGTGAACATGGAGGCTTTTCTGACTCCCTTGTCACTAGTTTCCTGTCTAGAGTCCATGAGATATGTCCAGACATACAGAAGCTACGACCTTTCCCGAGGTTGCTGCCTGCTCCTGCCTCTTTCATCTCTACCAGTCGGTCAGCTCATACCCTGCTAAAAGTACTCTTCACATTTTCCTGGGAACAGGGAGGCAGCCATGTGGTAAAACATTTTGTGGCAGCAGCTGTGGTTGTGTGTCCTAAGGAAATCACCACCTATGTGTGCTTGCTTTTACATGTCATGTGTAAACAGGAAATATTCTTTATGGTTTCTGTGGTATCTCCAATATTGTATCTACTCAGTAATTGTAGCTCATAGACCACCTAGGTTATCTGTCCACTTGAGTTCCAGATATGATTTCCTCAAATGGAAGTGTTCACATTCAGTAATTAGAGAATTGTATGTTCCCTGGTGTTTTTAAATGTCTTAGAGGACAGTAAAATTTATTACAACCTTAAAATAAGCAGTCAGGGGTGTATCAGAATGAAGGTGGCAGGTGTATAGTAAATTTGGGGGAAATATTTGGAGAGACATGATGTAATCTGCAAAAGGGTTACCCTACTGTCTTCTCTACAGGAAGACTAGACCCCACTCTGTACTCTGGAGATAATTCACAGGCAGTAACAAGCTCTGATAAGATTCAGATAATGAAAAGACCACTAGAATTCAAAGTTCCTTTCCTTGCTGAAGTTCTAGCAAGGACTCTTAGGTCACAGAGTCCCAGATTAAAACAACTTGGAAAGCTCTCCAACATAGTCAATTCCCCAAACTAATTTAGAACACTCCATTTTGCTGTTCTTCTTTCTATCTGGAGATGTGACCATTCTTAGAACATCTTTCCTGAATAGAACCTTTTTTATTAAGTGTTATCTACTGAAATTATTTTCCGTGATGAAAGATAAATAACCTGTACCTTGAGTAGATGTTGCAATGAACTTCTTTTCCTGCAAGTGTGAATAACCTCATCTCAGCTTGGAAATCAAAATTCTCTCACAATCTGGGTTAACTGCAAACTCTCATTAGGTTGTTCAGATCAAGTAGATCTCAGCTGAAGCTTGATGGTTGCCTGATGGAGGATGATTGGACTTCAGTGTCTGTTGCATGCAGGGGCTCATTTAGATTTTTATCTATTCTAATTTCCCCAGACTCCCATCCCAAAAGAAATAACATGGTGAGCCAACCAATAGGAAAGTCTCTACATTGTGACTACTTCTTCCTGCTGTGTGCATCCCCTTTAACTTTCCCTGCGTTCTTCACCAGCAATAGTCTCATGGTTTTTAACTCTTATTTCCTCATTTTATAGAATTTCTTCTCATATTTCAATATTTTACTACATTATGCTAAACTAGATATAATTATTATCCCTTGCTTTTTATGAAAAGCAAAGCAAATCAAAATACAGTTATGAATATATGACACACAGACACAGTTGAACAAACACATGCCTTTTATTCAAGAATAGAATTTTTTATCGAGTATTATTGATGAATTTATGGAAAAGATGGAAGCTGATGTAATACTATACAAATGCAAAAAGTTTCAAATTAAATATGAGCAACATTCTTTCATGAGGAATATTGGAACCACTAAGGAATTTCAATACCAGCTTTAACTTCTGTAGCCTGAAATTCACTGAATTTTTAATGCTCCTATTTTCTCTCTTTGTGAGTTATCCTTCTCACAAAGAAGCAGAGATCTTACATTATATCTTGCTGAGAATTGTGCACCTTTGGTGAAATCCAGTGCAGACCCACTACTGCCTAATAGATTTTTTTTTAACCTCACTCTGATGAAAGAAATTGACTACCTGATTTTTTGCTTACATCTTTTTTAAATCATAAATTCTAAGCACCACATTGGAATGTGACGCATATCGTACCATTTTTAAAGTAGAAACAGTTTATTTCAGAAAGCAAATACTAAAAAGAAATAAGTAGATGACTAACCATCTCTAATTCTGTGACGGGGAATGAGAATGTAGTGAAATTATTAAAAACGTTTCTCTGCTGGTAACTAGCACCTTGAATTATGTCCTACTGAGAAGTAAGTATGGTTTAATATAATAAATAAATTTTTTTATGAAAATATGAATGGCATGACCAATTTTAAGCTGCTTACTCATCTACAGGCATGTTCCTAATTTTATACCTACATCTACTTGGTAGAACACTACATTATGCATAAACAACATAGGGTCACCTTATTGACTCATCCATTTACTCTTTCTACACAGTTATTTACTAAGAACTTCAGACAGTATCTCCATGTATAAAGAAGTACTTGTAGGGTGTAGGGATATATTTCTCTCCTCTACAGAAATCAATACTTGTGAAGTTGATGGTTGACTGACCAATTATCTCTTTGATACAGACTTTCAGGGCCTGAACCAGATATCAGGTAGAGGTAGAATAATGGAACAGCTCCCGCAAAGTGTGAGAAATAGATTATTTGCTTTCTAAGCCATAAAATATATATTATTTTCTTAAATTAACCCCCAAAACTAAGATATTCTACTTGGTAATGAGTCCCTTCTTTCATCGGTACACTCATTCAACTTGAAACCACATTTTGCTCCTACATGAAAATTTTGTAAAAATAAGTTTATTTATGATAGCCAGGGTCAGAAATGAACTAAACTGCCTAGGAACAAATTCCTGAATGAAGAAGATGTGGTATATATCCACAATGGAATACTATTCAACTCTGATGAAAGATGATCTCACCTTTACAACCTTCTTGATGAGACTAGAGGGACTTATGCTTAAAAAACAAGTTAGAAGGAGAAAGAAAAATTCTGGATGATGTCACTCATGGGCTGGAGCGATAGCACAGCGGTAGGGCTTTTGCCTTGCATGCAGCCAACATAGCCGACTCGAGTTTGATTCCTCTGCCCCTCTTGGAGAGCCCGGCAAGCTACCGAGAGTATCTCGCCCACACGGCAGAGCCTGGCAAGCTAGCTGTGATGTATTTGATATGCCAAACACAGTAACAACAAGTCTCATGATGGAGACATTACTGGGCCCGCTCGAGCAAATTGATGAACAACAGGAGGACCGTGACCGTGATGTCACTCATATCTGGAAAATAGAGAAACAAAATAGCCCTCAAATTCTGGTTGCAGAGCTGATATGACTTCATGGGACAAAAGTAGTAGATCCAATAATCTTTTGAAAGGGGTAGTAGTACTTTGCTGGTAGATGAAATGTGGTGACATAGATTTTGAAGAGGTATAATGTTGTTTATATGTATATAAATCATTATGGATATATAAGTGTATATATATGTATATATATATATAGCATTTGAACAAAAGTGTACATATCTTATAAACAGTGCTACTCCAATTTAAAAAAAAAATGTAATGGCATGGCAGTACTGCAGTTGAAAAATTAAGAATAAAAAAATCCATGCAAAAACTGAAGATTAAAAGGGGTTGATCTCAGTATTGCCTTTTATGGTGGTAGTATGGCCCAAATTTATCATTAGAAAGCCAATGTTATTATATGGTGAAGGTATAATGTAGATATAAGTGTTTTGGGGGTAAATACGGCAGTACCTGTGCTCAGAGGGAACTCCTAGAGATGCTTGGGGCACCAAACAGTGCCAGAGTTTGAACCCAAAGCATGCAGTTCAGCCCATTGGGCTTTCTTTCCAGCTCCTGAATCAGAACATTAGGTATAGGTAAACCTTTCTCCTAGATGAGTCTTAGAACCAGATTTAGTATATGGTGATGATTTCATGGATTAAGAAACTCCACTGTTGTTAAATATTAGTTAAGCAGAGGATATTTAATTGGAAGGATATATCTCACTGAAACTAACATTGAATACACATTTTATTCTTATCAGACTGAATGGTGATTTGTATTTTCATGTAAGATTTCTAGTCTCAAAGCTCATTAATATTTGAGTCTATAAATAATTAAAGGTTACTACTACTTGCTTTAAAATTTTGCACATAGACAAAAAGAGCTTACTAATTTTATACATTGATATTTTGGGGTGACATAAAAAAAGGATCAGTGCCTCTTAAACAGTTTGTGATAGGTTCAAGGGAATAATGCCTCAGTCAGATCTTGGTAAGTAACATTAGGCAAATAATATACCACAGTATTCTGAACATTCTGCTTTTTCTCTCCATTTTCTGTTCTTTCAGTTTTATGTTATACTACTATCAAATAGTTGATTCTTCAGAGGTTCAATTTAATCAGTGGTGGAGTTCTTTATACATAAAAAATTGTTCTTTAACACAGGATATAGTTTTTCTAATGTGAACCTTCAAAATTAGTTCACAAACACAAATAAGGATGGATACAATAACTGAAGAGTTTTGTGATAAGGAAATATTTTTATTATTTAAATGTGTTTACATATTACAGAATATATACAAAGTATATACTATATGTAATATATTACAGAATATATAATATATTAATATAAATATGGTACTTACATATTACCAGAATATATACACTTATATGCCTATATGTGTATTACATTTACTGAAGTTATTAATACTACTGGATTGATAGGCTGGAGTGATAGCACAACGGGTAGGGCATTTGCCTTGCACACAGTCAATCTGGCTGACCCAGGTTCAATTCCTCTGCCCCTCTCGGAGAGCCTGGCAAGCTACCGAGAGTATCTTGCCAGCACGGCAAAGCCTGTCAAGCTACCCGTGACGTATTCAATATGCCAAACACAGTAAGAAGAAGTCTCACAAAGGAGACATTACAGGGCCCGCTCGAGCAAATTGATGAACAATGGGAGGACAGTGCTACAGTGCTATTAATCCTCTCTCTCTCTCTCTCTCTACATATATATATATGTATATATCACGATCACGACCACCCTGTTGTTCGTCGATTGCCTCGAGCAGGTGCCAGTAACGTCTTCTTCGTCCTAGCCCTGAGATTTTTTTTTTTAAAGTGCCATATTCAAGGCTTTTTCAGGGTTAGGAGAATGAGACCCATCATTGTTACTGGTATTTGGCATATTGGGTATACCACGGGGAGTTTGCCAGACTCTGCCGTGTGGGCAGGTTACATTTGGTAGCCTGCCAGTTTGACCAAATTAGGAATGAGATGATAAGATATATATATATATATATATATATATATATATATGTATATATATATATATATATACTGAAAAGAGAATGGCTACTTAGTATACTGAGATTTAAAAAAAATGTTTTTTGGGCCCCACTCATTGGTGCTCAGAGCTTACTCCTAGGTCTTCTATTAGGGACTCCTCCTGTCTGCCTCAAGGGGAACAATAGGGGTGCTGGAGATCCAACCCTAGTCAGCACCATGTAAAGAAAATGCCTGCACTATTGCTCCGGTTCCTGTTGATTAAAATTTTTACTTATGCAACTTTTTCTCAAAAGACTTTATCAAAATAGTATAGAGGAATTTTTTTCATTTTCCTTTGCTAACCCCTTTTGCAATAATATGCATGCTTCTCAAATTGATAACTGATCAAATGAAACCATATTTTGCTTTGTTTAAATTATTAGCTAGAAGGAACACTTTCTTATATGTTCTGACTAGGCAGATCACAGATTTTGGCTTTATTGAATACAAAGTTTAACACATTGCTTATTTCACTTTTTTTTTATGTAGGAGTACTGCTATTTATTCAGCCACTGATTAGCTGATTGAATTGGGCATGAACTATACCTTACTTTTTTTTCATAGTTTTATTGATTTATTGTCATATATTTATTTATTGAATCACTGTGGGAAAAGTTACTAAGCTTTCAGGATTAAGTCTTGATCATACAATGATCAAACAACTTGCCCTTCACCAGTACTCACATTTCACCACCAAGAATCCCAATATACCTCCCCTCCAAAAGCTTTTGGTTTCCAAGATTCGTTTCTGAGCCTCTGGGATCATGGCTGTTAAGCAGTTCGATCAGGAACCAGAGAGGCCATGCCTCCAATTATATAGCTGAGCCGGAGGTGGTTTGTGGGTGTGTCTTCCACATACCTAACTTTTGACTGTTTACTTTCTTAGTAAACTTTGCCCCAAGTCTTTGGGGTCTGGCCAAAGGTACAGCAGCAATTTTGGGGTATCTCAAAGCCTGACTGTGCCATCAGGCTGCTGATGCACTCACCTCACAGGTACAGATTAACCTGCTGGCGGCACCATACCCCCTGCTTATTTCACTTATTTAAGAAAGGTTCGTTAAATAAGTGTGATCCAGGCAGTTCTCTCTTCACTAGATTTGTCACAGTAAACTAGACCACCAGGTGAAAAATGTTGCACTCCAGAAAATTTCACAACTATAAATGAGACAAATAATGAGTAAAATGTGCCTAGAAATGAATATGGGAAGAATTTGTGATGTTTTGTTACAGTATAATGGTGCTTTGAAGTTAGGGTGTCAGGCAAGATCTAAGAGAAGTGATTCATCAGTTATTATCTAGTAAAAATGAAAAATATGACAATGTAGACAGTTCCTATGTATTCGAGCCTCAGGTTCCAGCAGGTGCAAAGACCCTTATACTTCTTAGTATAATTAATCAACTAATTAGGTAGGTAGTCAAAATGCAGATAATAGAGTAGAAAAAAATAAAGAAAAGTGAGTCAGTGGGTCTCCACCAAGGAGATCACAACAGATACCCAATTGTGGGTAAAGGTATAAAGGGGTATTTTTATATGTATTAAATTTATAAATTACACACATATATGTATATATCACTGTCATTCCCATTGTTTGTTGATTTACTCAAGCGGGTGCCAGTAACATCTCTATTCCTCCCAGCCCTGAGATTTTAGCAGTCTCTTCTTACTCATCTTTTCCCAACTATTGGAGGCTCTTTTAGGGTCAGGGGAATGAGACCTGTCTTTGTTACTGTTTTTGGCATATCGAATATGCCACAGGGACCTTGCCAGGCTCCGCCTGTGCAGGCAGAATACTCTCAGTAGCTTGACGGGCTCTCTGAGAGGCATATATTTATATATTTCTCTCTATGATTTGTTGCCTGAACAAATTATATTTGTTTGGACCCCATCAAATATGGTGTGATAATTATAGAAAATGGGTGTCTTATAATGTGTGGAAGCGGCCACGTGGTCCAGAAAGCATCCTGGAGTGTGGCAGTGGTTGGGTAGTGGAGGTCGGATGCTGGGGCTGGGTCCCTTAGGGCGGGAGGTGCCTACACTGGTGTTTACACTGGGGTGCCCCGAGTGTAAACAGCCTGCTGTGGAACTCCTTTAAAAAAAAGAGAGAGAAATAGTTCTGTATTCAATCATGGTAGCCTTCTGGCTGCTTAAAAAAAGTACAAAAACAAAACAACCACCCCGGATGATCAATAAAATCAAATACTGCAGGAGGGCATATATTTATACGTTAAGAAGTATTTTCTCCAGGTGAGACCCCAAAACAAACAAACAAGGATTCTCTGCTTATCAAAAATCAAATCTCTGGGAACTGGAGAGACAGAGCAAAAGGCTGGGCCCCTGCTTTGCAAGATTGGGGACGGGCTTCAGTTATATATATATATATGTATATGTATATATACATATATATATATAGAGAGAGAGAGATAGACTAAGATACTTTTCTTATCCTTATGCATCTATGATTATACACAGTGATAAAATTTTCTACAAATTTTCCTCCCTCGGGGCAGACTACTTTTTATCACTCTGACCTTAAATAAGACTAATGTTTAATATTTTAGAACATAAATGGAGTACAGGAGCAATAGTACAGCAGATAGGGTGCTTGCTTTGCATGTGGTTAACCTAGTTCAATCATTGGCAACACATATGGTACCCTGACCCTGTCAGAAGTGATCTCTAAGCACAGAACCAGAATAATCTCTGAGCACTGCCGGGTATGGTCCAAACCCGCCAAAAAAATAAATAAATAAATAAAATATTTAAAAGATAATGAGAAAATTAAATAATATAAATATTTAAAAATCACTTAAAGGACTTCCACAAGTAAGCAGGGTAATATCGACAGTCAACACGTTATGTTCAACACATTTCATCTTGATCTGTACCACTGTAGCACTGTCCTCCCATTGTTCATCGATTTGCTGCAGGCCCAGTAACGTCTCCATTGTGAGACTTTATTGTTACTGTGTTTGGCATAATGAGTATATCATGGGTACTTTGCCAGGCTTTGCCATCGGGCAGGACACTCTCGGTAGCTTGCTGGGCTCTCCAAGAGAGACTGAGGAATCAAACTCGGGTTGGCCGCGTGCAAGGCCAAAGCCCTACCCACTGTGCTATCACTCCAGCCCTTGATCAATGATCAAAAAATTGTTGTTGTCTTTAACTTTGTTAAAGCTACTGTTATATGAACATTACCAAACCCAGTTTAGGGGACAAAATTAGACATACATCAAAATAATACAAGTAAAAAATAACATTGAAAATTGTTAATCCCTTGCCTTTATGTATCTGTGCGTTGTAAATATTTTATTTTGTTTCATTACTCATTTGCTAGTTAATTGACTTAAAACTTTTAAAACTTCTGTCTAAAATTATACTTATTATTTTTTTTCTTTTTT
This sequence comes from Sorex fumeus, assembly GCF_029834395.1. Lineage (NCBI taxonomy): Eukaryota > Metazoa > Chordata > Mammalia > Eulipotyphla > Soricidae > Sorex > Sorex fumeus. The sequence goes on from NW_026606091.1 coordinate 38,295,660, forward strand.
TTTTTTGCTTTTTGGGTCACACCCAGCGATGCACAAGGGTTACTCCTGGCTCATGCACTCAGGAATTACTCCTGGCATTGCTCAGAGGACCATATGGGATGCTGGGAACTAAACCCAGGTCGGCTGCATGCAAGGCCCTATCTGCTGTGCTATTGCTCCAGTCCCATGATTTATTTATTTGATAGTCTAAATAAATATGTGCTTAATCAATAGTAAAGAGAATTATATTTTATGTATTAAAATTCATTGGTTTCATTTAGAAATAATTCTTGCACTTTCATTAATTCATCTTATAATTTTATTGACTTTGTAGTAGTGAATAGTAGTTTCTTTTAATATTACCTTCCTAATATCATAGGGAGAGAACAGTAGGTGGGCAATTAGTTGGAAAAAATTTGGACTAGGTCATTAATTAAAATTTAATTAGATAATTATAGAAGCAATGTATATAAGAGATGGCTTTTAAACTTCAGAGTACTTTTAAATTGTTATCATTATTATTAGTGCAATTAATTTTTTTATATATGTGTGTGCATTGCAGAAAGGAATGCCTGCACATGCAAATTATATTTTTTCTTTGTGATCAGGTAAAATAGAAAATATACTAAAGTGTACTAAAAGGGCAATGTGTGATAGTACTTATTTTATCTACTTCTTTGGCATATGTTCTTTGAATATACACTTTTTAATGTTTTTCAATGTTAAATGTTTAAGTGTTAATGGTTTTATTTATTTAGATTCTTTTATCAGTTCTTCACTCTTTTAACAAATACTGCTTTTCTTAAAAGAGACTTTTTTTCAGTTTTGGGCCACACCTGGCAGTGCTCAGCGAATGTTCCTAGCTCTACACTCAGATATCACTTCTAGAAAGTTTCAGGAGCATAGAGGATGCCAGGAATTAAAACCAGATTGACCACATGCCAAGCAAGTGTCCTACCCAATATGCTATATCTCAGCCACCAAGAGATCTTTTTGAAAAACAAAAATAGCCCATTAAAAAATTTTGTGATTTATTTTTCATTCAAATGTTTGTTTCTTGATAGCTTACCCAGTATTTTTATTTATCTATTGCTTTTTTGGCAATGATCAGGGATAACTCCTCCTGACTCTTTACTCAGGAATCAATCACTTCTGGAGGTGGTCAGTGACCAGCATGCAAGGCAAGTTACTAGCCACTGTACTATCTATCCAGCTTTAGCTTACCCAGTATTTATGTACCATCTGTGTTATTAATGAGCAAAATGCAAGTCACTTTTGCATATAGGTTGAACTAAATTAAAAATTGAAAATACATTAAATCATTTAAATATCTTAGCAATGAAGTTTTACCTTAAAATTATATTCTTATAATTATAAAATAAAAGGCCCTCCCGTTGATCGTCATTTTGCTCGAGCGGGCCCAGTAACGTCTCCATTGGAGATTTTGTTGTTACTGTGTCTGGCATATGGAATACTCTCGGTAGCTTGCCGGGCTCTCCGAGAGGGGTGGAGGAATCGAACTCCGGTCGGCCATGTTGGCCGCTTGTAAGGCGAACGCCCTACCCGCTGTGCTATCGCTCCAGCCCTAATTAAGGTAAAGGCCCTCCCGTTGATCGTCGATTTGCTCGAGCGGGCCCAGTAACGTCTCCATTGGAGACTTTGTTGTTACTGTGTCTGGCATATCGAATACTCTCGGTAGCTTGCCGGGCTCTCCGAGAGGGGCGGAGGAATCGAACTCGGGTCGGCCATGTTGGCCGCGTGTAAGGCGAACGCCCTACCCGCTGTGCTATCGCTCCAGCCCATACCACCCTGAACGCGCCCAGTTATAAAATAATCTCAAAATAATTTGAAGCCTTTGTTGATATTAATTTATGAATGAAATATGTCTTTTAGGACTCCATTAACATCTCAATGCAAAATGTAGCCCTTGTTTAGACAGAAGTAATTTTTATACTGATGAATTTGATTTGGGTAGAGGACCTTCTAAGCAGTACCCAGAGGACCTGCATGTGGGCCACTTCCATTAATTCTTGGCTATCGTGGAAGGCAAGTTAATGCTTGGGTCTCTCAGCCCCAGAGGACTGTGCTGTACCAAAGCTAAAACTTGGGTCTGCTGTATGCAATGCATGGACCATAACCCCTATGCTATCTCCTTGACCCTCCCAAAAGTATTAATATATATGTATATATTTTTTTCCAGGACATGATGTGTGGACTACACTGTCTGTGCTCAGGAGTGAGTCCTAGAGTTATTCAGGGGACCAGATGTGGTCCTAGGGATAGATTGAACTAGAGTTGACTGAAACATTAGCATGCAAGACAAGTGCTTTAATTTTTATATCTTCCAGACCTCAAAAATGTATTTTTATACTGTTTATTCTAGTTTCTTATAAAATCGATCTTATATGTGGTTTTTCATCATGTATTACAGATCACAACTAGAAATCAAAGTTTCTTAGAAAGTTAATTTTGTAAAATTTTTGTCTATATAAGTTTTTGTTTATTTTGGTCATGATCTTCCACACAGAAAAGTTTGATTATCTAGTTAATGTCTAATGTTTCTCTAATAGGCAAAAGGCTCCCTGCTTAAGAAATAAGTAAAGTTAATAATAATAAAAATTATGAAGTATGTTAAATTTTAATAGCAAAAATGATAAAGACTTTACATTTTGTTTCCTATCTTTTTAATTATCATTCGTGAGACAATTATTTACCATACTGTACTCCATGAAATCAAGAACACTTACAAACTGGACAGTGTGTTGTAAAATATTATTACCTATCATATCTATAGGTAGGCAGTTATGATAAATGGTTGCAGAAAAAACTTTCTCCTAATTTAGCAACTGAGGTAATTTTAGATTTTTTAAGCTTAATATTATTGTATAGCAGTATTGAATGTGGTAATATTAATAATTTAAAGTTATATATATCAACTATACATATTAAAAATTAAATCAGAATTTCCCCTAGATCATAGTACTTAATGAAAAGAAAGTTTTTAATATATAATATTGAAAATTAAAATAATTTTGAAAATTTTTCTAATTTATAAACTTATCCTATTTTTTGAAAGGCCAATTGTTTGTTTATTATATCCATGGTATTCAGATATTTTTTAATGAACCAGAATGCTCATTAATCATAATCTATATAGGTTGTTTTATATAAATATCATATGGGCTGGAGTGATAGCACAACAGGTAGGGCGTTTGTCTTGCACAAAGCCAACATGGCCAACTCGAGTTTGATTCCTCTGCCCCTTTTGGAGAGCCTGGTAAACTACCAAGAGTATCTCACCCGCATGGCAAAGCCTGGCAAGCTACCAGTGACGTATTCTATATGCCAAACACAGTAACAAGTCTCACAATGTTACTGGGCCTGCTCAAGCAAATCGATGAACCACGGGAGAATAGTGACAGTGACATCATATAGATGGTCACTGAATATCTTGCAATTTTCTTGCCCTACTTCTTCAAGAAAAAATTATTTTAAATGATAAATTAGAAAACAAACATGTCAAAACAAACTCGTTAGTGAACTGTTTGCATGAGGTTAGCCATTACTTACCTCCATTTCTTCCTGCCTAATTCACAAGAATTCAACTTGCTTTCATCCTAATCCAGAAATAATAGAAAACAAGATTTGTAAAAGCTTTAAACTTTTCATCTCAGGTATTTGTTTTAAGGCTACATGCAATCCGATTATATGGCTATTTTTACTTTTTATTTTGTTGGAGGGTGGGAAAACTTTAAAGTCAAATTGAACTGAAGAATAAAAATCATCTGCATTTTAGATAAGTCAATCATTATGGCTACACTGCATAAATTTCAATGTATAAAGCATGAAGTTTGATGAACTTCATCACCTAGGTAATGGGGGTGAAAGTAAAGTGAGGGTCAGAGCAAGATTCTAATAGTGATACTAAAGAGATGGGGAAGAACTTGAGAATGCCTCCATAGTAACGGGATGTGAAAGCCCACAGTAAACCTTAGATCTTGGCTCTCCTGTTTGCCTGTGAGCAAGAGGGTTGATGGAGTAGATGTAAGTTTCATTTGATAAAGATGGTAGTTCCCTGCAGTGTTGAAACTATGTTAACAACAAAGTAAACATATAAAACATGAAAAAATAACCAAAATTACTCACAATCATGTTAAAGCACATATAAAATAAATTTGCATATACATAAATATAAATAAAATTGTGATCATACTAAATAATCTCAAATACTGTTTCTTTGCATAAGTTCTGTCACAAATAATGCAATAGTAATCTCGTACTGACATTAAAAAACAAAAAAAATCATGTACTAGTTTACTAGAGGAAATACAGATTCTTATTAATCAGATTCCAGGGTGCCAGCCTGGTCAGATTTTGAGGAGAGCAGTCTATCGTTTTTCTGACATGCAGAAAACTACTTTCTTACAACATATAAACATGGTTTGGGAAGAGTGCAAGAGCTTCAGTGTCTCTTCTTTAAGAGAACTGATATCTTTTTGAGGGCCCATCCTCCTGGCTTTGTTGAAGCCAAATTATCATCACTTCCAAATTCCATCACGTTGTATTTACAACTTGAACTTCAAAATATGAGTTCTTTGGGAACTCACTATATAGAAAACATTTGATTTGATAGAGAATATTCCAAGGTGAATCATTAATTTTGAAGCCACTAGAGAAGACTTCATGTGACAAGTATTATTTGACATACAGAAATCCATCAATGTCTAAATAACAAAATGTACTTTGTACTGAAAATTCTATATACAAAAAATAAGTTTTTTTTGAACAACACAATTTGTGAATACTTTTGAGTAACTTACTTTTGAAATCACATTATCTAAAGATTATGAGAAACTTTTATGTAGTCAAACTGTTTTTTTATTTTGTATCAACAAGGGAGAAATAATATGAGAAACAAGAGGCTGATATAGAGACAATAAAAAGTTTAGATGGAGAGCTAGAGAGATATGATAAGTATGAAGACACTAGCCTTGTGTGTGGCTGGACCTGGATCTATCCCCAACATCACACAATGTTTCCTGAGAACTTATGGGCGAGATTCCTGAACACAGAACCAGGAGTAAGCACTGAACACTGCTGAGTTTGTCCTAACATGCTGCCTTCAATACACACACACACACACACACACACACACACACACACACACACACTATATTTAGAGTGAGAATGCAAAGAAATAATAATGTGTGTATTCTTTGAGTTACTACCAGATCGGCTTAACATGTGGCCCATTTTATTACTGACCAACATTTATTTTAAATAAAAATACCACATATGACACAATGATACTACTTTGAAAATGTCTTTATATGTAATATGTATATATAATATATGTATATAGTACACAGAAATCTGTGATATTAATCTTTTTATTTTAAGTTGTCAGGTAATCTTAACACATGTATGTCTAATATCAAGTCTGTGCATACATTACCCAAAATTGTGCCTTTAAAATGAGAAAAATAGCAGCTGTGACAGAACAACCCTCTAGATTTATTTAGAATGGTGCAATTTCAAGACCATGTGTTGAAACCAAACATTTCTGACAAGGGAAATTTTTAATCCCTTTAATAAAAGAATCTTGTCACTGACAAATGGAGAAGATAGTTGCTAAAACTAAGATGTACAAAATTACCAGGAGAATCACTTCATTCCATACATGTGTCATTCAAAATATAGCCTTATTATACTAAGAACATCATGACTGGATGTTAAATTATCTTTCTTGATTTTAAGGGAATGTAACTTTCCTTAAACTCCAAGTTTATAAATAGATGGGGGAAAAAAAGCAAAAGCGTTTATTCCTCTTGTTAATTTCCATGTCTCAAAAATTGGTTAAACAGAGCACTACAATTTTAATCATTAATTTTCAACTAACTCTGTTTGGGAGACCTGGATTAAAGATTGACTGGAACCACTTGGACACCTGAAGCCATAATTAAAAGGAGAAAATTATGAAACATTTTATCTGAAACAGCAATAGCATACTAATTTACAACCAAGAACAGACCCTGTATATTATAGGCCAAAATAAGGTTTTATTCCATTATTTGTAAGTTCATTGACTTCTACCTTTACCTGAAATTTAAGTGCAGTGACAATTGCCATCCTATTTTTTAAACATCTAACGTAGTATGGAAAAATGAATGATTTTTAAATGACAAAGACATTGGGTACAAATAATGAACTATTAGATGGGACTGGAGCAATAGTACAGCAGGTAAGTACACTTATCTTACACAAAACCAACCCAGGCTTAATCCCTACCACCCCATATGATCTCCAGAGCCCTGTCAGTAGTGATCTCTGAGAGAAGACAAGACAAAACCCTGATTACTTCTGGTTATGGCTCAAAACCAAACAAACAAACAATGATTTATTGAGAAAAGTTCTGAGATTGTGGTAGAAAAATGGAAACTGAAATGATTTAATAGACAAAAGATACAAGAACATAATTTAGGTTATCTGTGAAGAAATTTCAAGTGATTAGATATGTGTCTGGGCTGAATAGCACAGAGCGTAGGGCGTTTGCATTGCACTCAGCCAATATGACAGACCCGAGTTCAATTCCTCTGCCCCTCTCGAAGAGCCCGGCAAGCTACTGAATGTATCTCCCCCACACGGCAAAGCCTGGCAACTCCCCATGACGTATTGGATATGCCAGACACAGTAACAACAAAGTCTCCAATGGAGATGTTACTGGACCCGCTTGAGAAAATCGATGAACAACGGGAGCACAGTGACAGACAGTGACAGATAGGTGTCTAAATTGATCCCAGAAAGAGAACAAACAAGGCAAAAAAATGACCAAAACTGCCAAATTTTAACATAAACTCTTATTCCACTATTTGGGAAAAACTACAAAGATACTTTAACCTTATAAAATTTTAGAAGTACAATTCAAATATTGAGAAAAATGGAGGAGCAGGATATTCGTTGGTAGCGTGACTGCCTTTCAATCTTGAAGTTGTCAGTTAAATCCCTGACAGCACCCACATGTTAAGTGTCATTTCAGCAGTATTTCCACTTATTATCCTTGGCGCCACAAGTACACAAGAATTAAAGTATTCAACTCTAGCACTGCATCAGCAGTCAGATGTGCGTGACCCCTAATAATAACTATGTGAGTGTGTATGTTGGGGGGGGGGCAGGGGGTGTTGATAGTGCCGGGTCACTGGGACAATTACAGAAAAAACTTGACACCGTGGTGGAACTCCATTGTTTTTAGCATGAAACCCTACCATTTATAGTTTTGTATTTTTAATTTTCAAGGTACCTGATTTTTTTTATATTTTTTAAAGTAAAATGTTCAATCGCAGTTAGCACTGCAAACCAATTGCATACACAATATAAACAAGTTTCTGACTCAAGATAATATTATAGCAACAGTAATAAAGGAAATTGCAGGGCAGAGAGAGAGAGAGAGGAAAAATAAGAAAAGTAGACAACTGTGTAATTATCACAGGTGATGCACATCAAATATTTGACAATGTTCGTGACAAATTCACAACAAAAATAACAAACCAGGAATATGAGAAACCTAATAAAATAACATGAATATTCAGTGGCTAAAATACATTAGACCAAACCATAAAAAGTTAAACTTTTTTCTCAAAATTAGGATGTCAAATAATATGTACTCTATTTTTTCCTATATTATGGTTGTGTCAGTGTAATTAATAAGAAAAATTACAATAAATACATGAATATTAGAAAGTTAAAAGCAAAACATGTTACAAATGAGATGACAATTAATATAAAAATACAAAACACTGCCAGGAATAATAAGAGTATCGAAAAACCTTGCTCATATGCAAAAACTAAGTTAATTTCTATTTCTACATTTTAGGAAAAAATTCAGCATATTCAGCAACGCCTAGGGACATGAGATGTTAAAGGTAAAGGTAAAGGCCCTCCCGTTGATCGTCAATTTGCTCGAGCAGGCCCAGTAACGTCTCCATTGCAGACTTTGTTGTTACTGTGTCCGGCATATCCAATACTCTCGGTAGCTTGCCGGGCTCTCTGAGAGGGGCGGAGGAATCGAACTCGGGTTGGCCATGTTGGCCGCGTGTAAGGCGAACGCCCTACCCGCTGTGCTATCGCTCCAGCCCACATGAGATGTTAAGGAAAAAATATTCTATAGTACTCAAGAAAGCTAATTAATCTTCATGAGAGAAAACAATATTGAGAGACTCTCATTTTCATGAATCATGAGTTAAGATGTCAATGTTTGCAAAATAATCAATATATTTAATGTAAATCCAATTAAAATTCTAAGATTTATTTGAAAATTGAAAGTACCTAGAATAGTAGGATAAAGTAAAAGGCAAAATCAGATTTCTTTTCCTTTCACTTTTTAAGACTTGCTATAAAGGTACATTAGTTAATAAAATGTAGGGTTGGAGTAACTATACAAACCACTGCAATAAAGTAGAGAAGCTAAGAATAGGTTCATATGTATTTTTGATCCTTGATAATCTCAGAGTTAGAGGTAATGATTCTCAATAATCAAAGTTCTGTGAAAATTTTGACTTCCCCAAATAGTACTAAAAATCAGCTAGCATACAAAATATTTACTCATAAAAGCTCTTTACCACACATTTTATATATTTATATGTTAAATTCTATAATTTTCCTAAAATGTTATTCTGTTATAGTCAAATATCTGTGACTTTTTAGATTTTTAACTATTATGATGTTTACATAAATGTTTAAATTGTTTCTTAGGAAAAGTATTTTTCTTTTAAAAAGATGGCTACTTTAAAATGCCAGCACCATAACTTTTAAATATATATTTATAATTAGTTTATTAAATCAGTGAGGAATATTATGGATACTTAGACTTTCTAAAATCACTGATTTTATAATGTGAATTATTTACTATTAATTCACATTACAATTCACATACACCTCAAAGAAAAGACATTTTAGTAGAGGGTGATGTGAAATTAAATGATTTTGTATTCTGTTTTCCAAAATTGTAATGAATGCAACAAATACAATGCTATTCCTTGAGATACGTATAAAAGATATTCGATCTAATATCACTGTGCACAGTGAACAGTTTATAGTGAGTGATGTTTTTATGCAACCACCTGAAAGCACTAAAATGGGAATTAACGTGTCTAGTGTTTGATTTAATGTCACATTTCAGAGTAGAATGCATGACTGCTTGACTTTAATTGGACTGTGTTTAGTTATAAAAACTATAATCTACATCATTCAGCGGAAACAAAGTATTGACAAACTTCCTTTATTTCTTAAAATATGTAATGGCATATGAATGAAAGGACGACAGCCCAAATCTTCAAATCTTTTATGTTCCTAAAAAATGTATACGTAAAAGTAAATGATTGTATAAAATATCAGCATGCAAAGTGATTTGTAATAGGGTTTTTTCAGTTGCTTTCAGACTTTTTTTTATAGATTATATACTTTTATTTTTATTTTATTTTTTATTTATTTATTTTTTACTTTATATTTTTATTAGTGAAACACCATGAGGTACAGTTATAGACTTATAAACTTTTGTGTTTGGGTTTCAGTTATACAATGATCAAGTACCCATCCCTCTACCAGTGCCCATCTCACAGATCTGTGAATGTTTAATTTTAAAATTAGTTTCTATCTAATTAATTACTTAAAAACATGAATTTAGGAAGTAACAAAATGATTCAAAGGTGTGGAGCCCATGCTTTGTGTACAGAAGGCTGGAGTTTTAATTGCCATCAACACATAGGTACCTGGGTGTGCCCCACACCCTCCCAAAGAAAAAAGGAAAAAAAAGAAATAATTTAACTATCAAAAATCAGTAAATAGGAATAAAATTTGTTCATTATAACTACTTTATACTTATTTTAAAATATTTTACTTTTATATTAATAGCACTGCAGCACTGTCCTCCCATTCTCCATTTGCTCGAGCGGGCACTAGTAACATCTCCATTGTGAGACTTGTTGTTACTATTTTTGGCCTATTGAATACACCATGAGGAGTTTTCCAGGCTCTGCCGTGCAGACAGGATACTCTCAGTTGCTTGCTGGGCTCTCCAAGAGGGATGAAGGAATCGAACCTAGGTCAGCTATGTGCAAGGCAAATGCCCTATCCACTGTGTTATCACTCCAGTCCTCAGATTTGTGTTTAAGTTAGTGTTGAGTTTAAAATTACTATAGAAGATCTCCAAAATAGTCCACTACATAGAATTGATCCATACTCCACATAGTTTTTTCTTCGCTTTCTTTATATGGAGTCAGATTAATGAAAGAACAAAAGCTATTAATGATAAGAGCACTTTTTTATAACAAATATGATTTAAAAAATTCCTATGACTTCATATATATATAAACAGTCTAGACAATATGAGACTAATATTTAATCATAAAAATAATAAAAATTGGGGGTATGGTGGTGCCAGCAGGTCAATCTGTGCCTGTGAGGTGAGTGCATCAGCAGCCTGATGGCACTGTCAGACTTTCAGATACCCCAAAATTGCTGCTGTGCCTTTGGCCAAACCCCAAAAACTTGGGACAAAGTTTGTCAAGAAAGTAAACGGCCAAAAGTTAGATATGTGGGAGACACACCCACAAACCACCTCCGGCTCAGCTATGTAATTGGAGGCATGACCTCTCTATTTCCTAATCGAACTGCTTAATGGCCATGATGCCAGAGACTCAGAAATGAATCTCGGAACCCAAAGGCTTTTGGCAGAAATGCATCCTGTTCCCGCAGTAGGTTACTGGTGCTGGGCCACTCCAGGTGGAAATAGGTTTCTTGCCTTGGCCTGTTCCCCTTGGCGGCCCAGTGACCACCATCCACCAGAGGACACTGGACAGTCAGTTTTGGGCCTGCAGTGACGAGACACGCGGGGCCTTACCAAATGGGGGTGGAACCGGCCCTTTCCTCCCTATCCTAGCGAGACCCCAAGTTGCTGCCTACAAATGGCCTCTCTGGCTCCTGATCAAACTAATTAACGGACATGATCCCAGAGACTCGGAAACAAATCTCGAAACCCAGCGACTTTTGGCAGACATGCATCTGGACACATACAAGGTGGCCGCCACCTCAGAGCTTATTGGAAAGCCAAGTATGAGCCAGTGGTGACAGGGCAACTGCAGTCTCATGGGAAGGGGAGCGGTATTGGCTCTTTCTTCAGGCTCTACCAAAGTCATGAGTTGCCCCCCACGAGCAGCTCCCCAGCACAGCCATGGCACCAGACGCACAGAAACCAATCTCATAATTATCTGGCTCTTTGCAGAAATTCAAAATTGTGAAGCTCCTTTTGCAGCCACGCGAGATTATATGATTCTCATAACCAGCTGTAGAAAATACAAAGTATTTCACAATGCCTTTTCAGCGATTCTGATTGTTTGCGGGGTGGATTCTAAACAATAATGGTGCATCTTTTGTTGAAACAATGAATGTAATCAATGTAGAGAAGAGTTAAGTGGAAATCTTCTACCTCACAGGCATGGGGAGGGGTGGGAGAGGGGTATATTGGGGTTTTGGGGGGTGAAAAATTAGTACTGGTGAAGGGAGAGGTGTTTGATCAATGTATGACCGAGACTTAAACCTGAAAGCTCGGTAACTTTTCCCACGGTGATTCAATAAATAAATATAAGAAGAAAAATAAATAAATAAATAAAATTATGAAAAAAAAGTAAGGTGGAGTTCATGCCCAATTCAATCAGCTAATCGGTGGCTGAATAAATAGCAGTACTCCTACATAAAAAAATAAATAAATAAAATTAAAAAAATAAAAAATTACTTCAGCTCAAAAAAATAATAATAAAATTGATGTGAGAATATCTTCAATTTTGATTCCTGCACTACATTCCCCTGAACCTCTCAGGAGTGATTCCTGAACTCAGAGACAGGTGTAAAACCTGAGCACCACGAGGAATGGCCTCCAAAATTAAAAAAAAAAAATAAAATCCCAAAATCTTCATTGTTTACTTTTTATAAAAAATATGGGCAGCATAACTAGCATATTTTATTTTGTAGCAGCATTTAAACATATAAAGTATCAATTTACAACAATGTTACTATAAAGGAATGCTAAGGGTACATGAGAAAATAATAAGTAGGTATTATATAGGTTTAGGGCAAATGAAACAAATAGGAGAAAGTGACATGAGTAAAACTAATAAATTATATTTTTGTATAAATTATTTTAATATGTGACTTTACTGCCTGTTTATAAACATTATATTAATTTTACCTTTCCCCTTTTTAAAATAAAATAGCTGGCAGTTAGAAAATTTTACAGTACTCACCTAGGTGGCAATATATTTCTAACAGATAATTATTTGAACTGGAGCAATAGCACAGCGGGTAGGGTATTTGCCTTGCATGAGGCCAACCCAGGTTTGATTCCTCAGTCTCTCTCGAAGAGCCCAGCAAGCTACCGAGAGTATCCTGCCAACATGACAAAGCCTGGCAAGCTCCCCGTGCCAAAAACAGTAACAACAAGTCTCACAATGGAGACGTTATTGGTGTCCTGCCCGAGCAAATCAATGAACAATGGGAGTACAGTGCTACAGCGCTTATTGCCTATTTATTTAAGCAAATAATGTTTGTTTTACTTTATTCAAGGATTTCTAAAATTAATATCAAATCTCAGGTTTGTGTCAAACTTCTGAACAATTTCTGTAGGAGCTTGATTTTAAAAATTAGGCAAAACATTGATTTTAGTGTTACATATATAAATGCGATTAAAAGGAACTATTCATGGGTATTGAACATTTAAAATATTATAAAATAAAATTTACCGACTAAACTGTCCAACAGATAAAGCAAACTAGGAATTCAAAAAGAGAAAATACTTGACACAAACTTTTGGTTAGACAACTAAATTACACCAAGTTAAAGCTATTAAAACTTCTTAATAATGATGGAAAAGAATGGAAATTCAAATCATCTCAACTATCAGGACACTCTCCATAGCCTGTTCACAGAAGGTGAAGTTATAAAAGTAAAAAAAAAAGTATTAACGTTCTTTATGCTTCAATTAACTTCATTAATGAAAATACATTATGACTCCTATTTCACAACTGTGCATTTAGAATACAGGGCTGGAAAGATAAATCAGAGGGTAGGGAGCTTACCTTGCATGTGGCTGGCCCAAGTTTGACTCCCATCACCCTAAATGCTCCTCCAAGCCTTGCCAGGATTGATTTCTTAGTACAGCTGGCATATTCCCAAAATAAAACGAAAATAAACAAAAAAAAAATAACTGTGTCAAAATGATCTAGTTTAGATATAGATAACAATATATCGGTATGTATATACTAAATTAAGTTTACCATTAGAGATATCATTTTATTCAACAGAGTAAAATTGATTCCTTTAATCTGATTTCTTTCTCTTTTTTTGGCTTTTTGTGTCACACAGGGAAATTCTCAGGGGTTACTCCTAGCTCTGCACTCAGGAATCACTACTAGCTGTGTTCAGGGGACCATATGGGATGTTGAGGATCAAACCCTAGTTGGCCACGTGCAAGGCAAACACCCTACCCACTGTGCTGTAGCTCTGGACTAATCTGATTTCTTTTCCCTCCTCCCTCTTTTTTTCTGGTAACCACTAACTACTAATTTAATCTTATATTATTACAGTTTTTGAAAAAATATATGGTTCATTTGCTTGGTTTCTATATGTACTTAGATGTGTGGATCACACAGTATTTGATCCCCAAATATGATTTATTTCATTAAGTACAATAATACTTACTCCAGTTCCATTCAGGATATTATAAATGTTAAGATTTTATTTTACTACTGAATATCCTGTATTCTATCATGTGTATGTCTTACATCTTTACCCATTAATCAGCTGAACCCTTTTATCATTTTCAGTTTTGTACTCTTGTAAATAATGCTCTACTAATCCTAGGCATATGCATAAATTCTTATGAATTAATGTTTTGTTTTTATATTTTATAGACAAATGCATAGAATTGGAATTACTGAGAGTATCCTACCTGCATTGCAGAGCTTGGCAAGCTACCCGTGGCATATTTGGTATGCCAAAAACAGTAACAATGACGGGTCTCATTCCCCAGAGCCTGAAAGAGCCTCCAATATGGCAGCAATGGGAAAGATGAGTAAGGAGAGCTTGATAAAATCGCAGGGCTGGGATGAATGGAGATATTACTGGTGCCCGCTCAAGTAAATCGATGAAAAACAGGATGACAATGATACAATGATATATTTCTGTCAACTTTTTAGTAATTTTCCTACTATTTTTCATAATAACTATATACCATTCAACATTCTCATTGGTGGTACATGGGCTTCCTGTCTCTTCAGATAGTCTTCAATATTTGTTCTTTCTTGCTTTTTTTGCATAATTGTCATTCTCAAAATATGACGTAACATCTTATTGCTGTTTTAAATTTCATTTCTCCTATAATGAATATTCTTTCTTGTATCTGTTGACCATATGTATGTCATTTTAAAAATCTATCTATTCAAACCATTTTCATTTTATTTTCTTTGTTTTTTTTTTTTTCTTTTGTGGGCCACATCCAGTGGTGTTCAGAGCTTACTCTTTGCTCTGTGCTCAGGAATTACTACTGGTATGCTTGGTGGACTGTAGAATAATGTTGGTTTGCCCTTCTTTCCTGGCCACTGGGAACTTGTGTTTGTTGATTGCCCCCCAACCTGTCCATTACCTTTGTCTCCTGATCAGACTCTGACTTGTAAATATTGCCTTTATCGGGTCAGAGTGATAGTTCAGTGGGTAGGGCGTTTGCCTTGTACCTGGCCAACCCATGTTCAATCCTCAACATCCCATATAGTCCCCTGAGCAACGGCAGGAGTAATTCCTGAGTGCAGAGCCAGGAGTAACCCCTGAGCATTGCTGGGTGTGACCCCAAAAGCCAATAAATAAATAAAAATTTTAAAAAATATTGCCTTTCTCTTCTTAATATCCTTTGCATGGTTAGCTATTTCAGAGCAATTGCTTTTTTGTATGGATACAAGAAGACAGTTAAAAAGAAAAGCCTGTGGCTTGGAAGCTGATTGATTCCAGATAATATTACCTCCTGGATATCTACTCTCTCAAGTCTCAGTTTCCCTTACTTTCTAGATTTCCAAAGCAGGGTCCCGACGAGGAACTGGATGGACTCAGGGCAAGCAGCGAGTTATGAGCTACCCTGTCATCGAAATGGGCCTGGCAGAAGTGCCCTAATGCTTAACTCTATGTTAAGATCTTGGTCATGGACGGATTCGTCATGATCCAAAAGTAATAACTATATTTGGACCCTGCTGGAATTAGAAATGATGAATCTAGCCTAAGCACTGTAGTCTCGGTCTGTGGTGAGATGTCCCTAAGAGTCACCCTATAAGTCTAAAAGTGTCTATTACTGTGTCCATACAGAATGGTAAATGTTAGGAAGTAGAATTAAAGATATTGATTAAGTTGCAGGTCTAAGGAGAGGAGAAACACACCTTAAGCATTGTCTTACCCTTGTGGGCTACAAGTGGTCAGGAAAACTGGGAAAAGATTTTTGATTGCACTTCCCATGGGAAGGCATGATTGGGGAAGCGTGGTGAAAGAATAAAAAAGAGCAGAGGCGGGGAGAAAGGAATGGATTGATTAAAGGAAAGAGGATTGAAGGCGAAGGATTGAAGAGGAGAGAGACAGCAGAAAGAGACAGAGGAGACGAATACAGCGGGAGGAAGGAATTGCGTGGTTAGAGAGAGATATAAAAAGACAGAGGAGAGAGAGGCGAGAGAGAGGGTTGGAGAGATGAAAGATGGAATAAACGGCAACTAATCAGCAACTGCTTGTTCCTCGTTCTTCCTTTGTCCATCCAAGGCAACAGCCATCCCTGGTGGGGAAGCGGCCCGAGAGCAACGGACGCGAGCGTCAAGAAAGAGCCACCTGGAGAGTCCTCAAACATCCGTTCATTTGTAATCCCCATTCGAGTGGAGGGTTTACACAACCTGTGCCTGGGGATTTTTCACGAGGACCACATAGAGTTCCGGGGATCAAATCTGGGTTTGCCACTTGGCAAGGCAAGTGCCCTACACACTGCATTATCACTCAGGTTACAATTCACACCTTCTACCCATTTTTAAGTTATGATGTCACTTTGTTGTTGAGTCTTATGATTCTTTTACATATTTAAGCCAATTCCCTGTTGGATGTATGATATGCAAATATTTTCCCTTGTGCTTTCTTTTCATTTTAATGAATTTCTTTCACTATATAGAATCTATTTGACGTAGTCCCATTCATTTATTTTGTTTCCCTTTTTTCAGAGTCTACTTCTCAAACATAACTCTAATACCATGTGAAAGAACATATGTCTTGCATTTTCTTGTATGTATTTTATTATTATTAAGGTTTACAATTCAAATATATATTTAATTTTGAGTCAATTTTTGTTTAGGGGCTGGAGCGATAGCACAGCGGTAGGGCGTTCGCCTTACAAGCGGCCAACATGGCCGACCCGAGTTCGATTCCTCCGCCCCTCTCGGAGAGCCCGGCAAGCTACCGGGAGTATTCGATATGCCAGACACAGTAACAACAAAGTCTCCAATGGAGACGTTACTGGCCCGCTCAAGCAAATCGACGATCAACGGGAGGGCCTTTACCTTTACCTTTACCTTTTGTTTATGGTATTTTATGGCAATTTAGCTTCATACATGCATGTGCGCTGTTGAAATTATCCAACAACGTTTTATAAAGAAATTTTTGTTCCATTGGCTCTAAGCTCCTTTGTTATATATTACTTGCCTACATATGCATGGGTTTATTTCTGGTACCTAAATTTGGTTTGTTTGTTTTGTTTTGTTTTTGCTTTTTGGGTCACACCCGGCAATGCACAGGGGTTGATCCTGGCTCTGCACTCAGAAACCATTCCTGGAGGTGTTAGGGGACCACATGGGATGCAGGGAATGGAACCCAGGTAGGCCGCGTGTAAGGCAAACGCTCTACCCGCTGGGCCATCGCTCAAGCCCGGAACCTAAATTTTGATCATTAATATGATGTCTGCTTTTATTCCAGTACTATGCTATTTTTATTGTCATTGTTTTGTAATATAGTTGAAGTTAGGACTGTGGTACTTCTTCTTTCTTCCCCTCACCCACTCTTAGGATTTGTTTTGCTACGTGGGGTTCTTTGTAGCTTCATTAGTAATTTTTTTTTTTTTTTCTGTAATGAACGTCGGGGCTGGAGCGATAGCACAGTGGGTAAGGCATTTGCCTTGCACATGGCTGGCCTGGCCAACCCAGGTTTGATTCTTCCCCCCCTCTCGGAGACCCCGGCAACCTACCGAGAGTATCTCACCCGCACGGCAAAGCCTGGCAAGCTCCCCATGACATATTCGATATGCTAAAAACAGTAACAACAAGTCTCAGACATTACTGGTGCCTGCTTGAGCAAATTGATGAGCAATGGAAGGACAGTGACAGTGACAGTGAATGAATGTCACTTTTAATTAGATGATAAATCACTATGTATAAAAATTAGGGAAAAAGGGACTTTGATAAAGTTGATTCTTCAAGTCTATGAGAATAAAATATATTCCTGTTTTTTTGTCATCTTTTTTACTTTCAATGATATTTTATACTTTATTAAAATAAATATTATACCTCTTTTGTTAAAGAACAAGTTACTGGAAAGAGAAGTCTGAAAAGCAATTCCATTTATAATCACATAAAATTTTTAAAACCTTTAAATAAATAAAGTTTCTTAAATTTTGCCTTATATCTGTTTCTATTTCTGAGATTCTAAATTCAGAGGATAAAATACATGAGAATCTCCTCTTTAATGATAAGCAGAACACATTATCAAATATGTTTTAAAAGTAGATCAAAAGAAATAGAACTGAACTTACTGTTTTATTAGCCCGGCAAGCCACTGAGAGTACCTCGCCCACACGGCAAAACCTGGCAAGCTACCCGTGAGTATTCAATATGCCAAACACAGTAACAACAAGTCGCAACAGTAACAACAGTAAAGACTTTGCTGGGCCGCTCCAGCGAATCCATGAACGATGGTAGGACAGTACAGTGCAGTGCTAGGTTCAAAAATGCAGCATATTCAGTTGTGATAAAAAAATATAAAAGCTCAATATCTCTATTATTGATAATTTAGCTACATAGGATAATTTTCCAAATGTAATATAAATTTCCTTAATATTAAAAAACTTTTGTTTAGTCATTTTATGTAGCCCCAGAGTAATCTTGCTGTGAGAATCCGATTTCAATTGCAGTGTTTACACACTGTTAAAATATTTAATAATTGTCTTCAAAAGAAAGGTTTCATGCTGCATCATGTTCAATTTAGAACCTACATCCAGCTGACTTTGACAAGTAAACGAATGAAAACTATTATAAAAATAACTCAACACTTCAAAACTCTGAACATGAAATATTTTCTTCCCAGGTTGCAACTCCTTTGATCTGCTGACAATGTCAACTGTATTTTCACGGTTATCAAGCAATATTTTTTATTTTGGAAATTATCTTATATTTAAAATAATACAAAATTTGTTGAAATATTGGAAGAGATAATAGTAACATTTTCACTCTTTAGGAACATAACTTTATTTTTCATTTTGTTGCATTTATAATTTTTCCATGTAATGTTTTTTGCTTGTTTGGGGACCACACTTGTTGGTGATCAGGCTTTATTTCTCACAGAGCTTGGTGGAACCATATGTTATGCCTAGGGATGCAAGGCAAACACCCTATCTGCTGCACTATCTCTCAGGCCCCTTCATGCACTTTAAATTTTACTTTCAATTTATGTTATTTTTCAACAGTCACCTTATTGAATACTGACTTTCTTTAGGACGAATTAGGTCACATATTCTCACATTCTCAAAATCTCTCAGAAACTTAACTTTTTTTAAAATGAATATATTTTATTTGGAGGGTTTTTGAAGGGGTGGAGAGGGATAGAGTGAGAAAGAGAGAGTAACGCACTCAAGAGAGAACGCGTACTTCTCCAAGGGAGGAGAGAGCCCCTAGACATATCCCAGCATTAGACACGAAAGCTTGACAGTAAACATCTCAAGAGGGGAAATGCCGGTGGCAGGTGCTCAGGCACCACATGTGCTTGGCCACGTGGGTTCAAGCAGCACAAGGATTTTGGTAGCATATGCGCAACAAACTTAACTTTTTAATGTTGAGAAAAACAAAATATAAATGCTAAGTATCTGACTTTTTTTCCTTTGCCTAGTATGTAAGAAAGATAAATACCTACAAGTTAGGTAAATACCAGAAGAGTACAAGTACATATGTTTAGTAAATGTCTCACAATTGCATGACCAGATGGAGTGACTGAGTGAAGAAGCAACCTCTGGTTATTTGCACAGCATCCCAACGTATGTCTCAAAACTTAACCAAGCAGAATTTTTCACATAAATCTGAATGATACTATTTTTTAGTCTTCATTTAGTTTTATATGTCCACATGGTTTCACTAGTTTGAGTTAATAGTTTCGAATTCATTAAAAAAAAACAAATAGACATGTACTCTGTTAAACAGTAATGTAAGTTGGACTCAGAAATACTGTGTTGATTGTTTTGGCATTAAAAAAATCACTGAGAGGGCCCATTTGGTGTTTCTTTACAGTTAAAAGGTCAACTTAATTAGAGCCTCAGAAACATCACAGAACATAGCTCTCAGACATGGTCAATAGAAAAGAGAAGGAGGAAGTTCAGCGTTTTTTTTCTAAAATGAGAACTCTGTTAGAATGTTGACATTCTGACAATCCCTTACTTTGGGCAAACACCCTGGTTCCCCAACACATTTGAAGGCACCTGTGTCCCCTGCTCTTTCCCAACAAACTGCTCATCCACTTGGAAGGTCATTGAGGGTGTTCTTCCTTCCACTTATACTTGAATATTATATTCATCCGTTTGCTAAAGCAATGACTTCGTGCTGCTCTAGCAAGCAGCCTGTGTTAAGTGGCACTGGGTGATTACAATGCCCATGGCTTTTTACATTTACCACACTCTAGCACTCAGACACGAGCACACTCACAGGGAGCGCTGACTTCCGTTTTAAAAATACCAGCAAAAAAATAATATACAATGTTGATATTTATGATGGTTTTCTGTGGGTAGTTATTGGTTAACTATTTCCCATTAGTTTACTATTATCATATTCTTTTGCTTCACTTTAAAACAAAGGTAACAACACCTAAATGGATAAAACTACAATTTTTACCACTAGGAATACATAGCATTTCTATTCAATTATTTCTTGTAGTGAAAAAAAAGAAAATAAATCTATTTAAGTTTCTTAAAAACTAGCAAAACTGTTTGTATCTTTCTTAATCATTCTCACCTTCAGCAGACTAGAGAAAGAAACTATAAATGCAATAGGGAAATCTATCGGGATATATCAGGCTGCTATTGCCCGGGAGACAAGCCATACATTTTAATTAATTTTGAAGTTTCATTCTGAACTCTGTTCTTGTTTCCCACTAGAAGATTCCTACAGGAAAGAAATTCCATCAGTCAGTTGCACATGGAAAGAGATTCAAACATAATTCAGAGCTAATTAATCACAAGGGAATACATGCCAGAGAAAAATCCAGGCAGCATAACAAAAGAAGGGAAACTCAGATTCTCTTTATTATCAGAATAAAACCGGGAATGGAAGCTAATCAATATAAAGGAGAGAAATATGATGCTTAGTGACACTGGTAAAGAGGAAGAAATGCATTAGACCAAACATTTTGGAAACCCAGGGTACTTTCTCAGATGAAAGCTAAATTAATCTTTAAAAAAAAAACCCTCTATTTTTTCCATAAGAACTTGAAGCTAAGAGTTTGGCTAAAATATAAATTATTGATAAAGAATTAATTTTATGTCTTATAAAATATACTTCAAAATAAACATTAAGGAAACTTTAGGTACTATTTGGTACGTTGAATCTAATTAAGACCTAGACTCAAGAGGAAATTGAATCCTTTAGTTTTAACTAAAAAAATAAATTGTCGCTGTAATTTATTTTGAGCTGCTTAAATTTTAGCTCGATTATCAGATTATTGTCATGTGTGCTTTCCTTCCAAACACGATTTTTGCCTTATAAAAATTCTCTTGACAGACATTAAAATCAAAAGAGACATATCTAGAAGAGCATTTCAGTTTTGAATCAGTTGTGAGCAGCTGATGAGATGAGATAGAAATAACTGGAATAAATTACCATAGGTGAGGGAAATATTACATTAAAAGTTGGAAATTACCCCAAAACTTTAAGCTCCCTATTTTAGAGAGCTGACATTATGTCTTAGAGAAAATGATGATGTGGTTGCTCTTTATTGACCTTTCTTTCCTAAATTGAAACTTGATAAATTTTCTAATATAAGAAAAATATGTTTCCTCTTCTTCTGCTGAGGTCCTTTGCTCATTTAATTTGTGAGAGAAAGACCTTGTGCTCTCTTATGGCACAGAATTTTAGTAGATAAAGCACAAATTAAAAATTTTGACTTAGTGGGCCTAGATTGGGTAAGCTTTCTAATTAAGTAAAATGTTAAATTAAATTTGGGGGTTATACTTTGAGTCTAGATTTAATATAGAACAATTTATTAAACATGGATTATGCATAAGCATTACCTTTAAAATGTCTGCATTTAAAGGAATTGCACTTTTTAGAAATTATTTAGATAATTTTATGTATTCATACAAATGTATTCACCACTGATTAATAGCTAAGTGCATTTCCACTTTGAGTATTTATATTAATAAGATATAGTCTCTCAATCATTATTGCGTCTGTGATTCCCATAAAATAGTTTTATTGCATACATGTACTATCTTTCCTTGGATTCTAGGGTCGTTTTCACATTTTGACTCTTGTAAATAGTGTTGCAATTAATACAGGAGTGCCAGTGTTTGGGGTTGTTTTTATTATTGTTGTTTTAGTATCCTTGAGTAGGACAGCAAGAAATGGTATTGTGGAGTCATATGAAAGCATAATTCTTAGTTTTTTCAGGAGTCTTCATATTGTTTTTCAAATGATTGAACAAGTGAATCACCACCACTGGTGAATAAGGACTTTTATTTACCCAGACTTCCACAGCCAACACTAGTTGTATTTTTGTTCTTTTAGATGAATGTTATTCTCATTGGTGTGAGATGATGTCTCATTGATTCAATTTACACTTACCAGATGAGCAGTGATATAGAGCATCTTTTCATATACATATTGGCCTTCTAATGTCTTCCTTGAGGAAATTGCTGTTCATCCCCTACCTCTATTTATATGGGATTGAGGGTTTTTTTTCTTGTAAAATTTTATGAGTGTTTTATAATTCTTGGATATCAGCCCTCATTGGATGAGTGATGGGCAAATATTTCCCCCAGTCTGTGGGGTGTCTTTTTATTCTGACCATTGTTTCTTTTGAGGTGCAGCAGTTTCTAATTTGATGTAATCTCATTTGTTTATATTTGCATCCTTTGCTTTGTCAGTGGCATTGAATCCTTTGAAGATGTCTCTTGACTGAATGTCCTATGTGATTCTGCTTACCTTTTCCTCAAAATATTTTATTAACTAAAATCTGATATCAAGGACTGTGATGTATTCTAAATTGACTTTTGGCATGGCATGAGATGGGGATCTGAGATAACTTTTTTTAAATGTTTATACACCATTTCCTTATGAGGCATTCATAGCATTTATATTAAATTCATACTTTACATTCTTGGCAACTTTGCTGAAGGCTAACTGTTCATGCAGCTATTGGATCTGTACCTGTGAACTCCCAGTTCTTTTCCAATATTCTCAAAGTTTGTTTTGTATTTTATTTTGATCACTTGATCACTTGACTTCCAGTTAATCATCGATTTGCTCTAGCGGGCACCAGTAACATCTCCATTTGTCCCTGTCGTGTGCTAGTGTAGCCCAATGGCGTCTGTTCGTTCTAGGAACAGGAAGAGCCTCAAACCAATCATTCAGGGTCTTGACGAAGAAGTCTGACCATCTCGTAGGTGGGCTGCCACGCAGTCTTTTGACGTCCTATAGAATCTAGTCGGTAAGGACTATAGTCCAGCTGTTGTCTCTAAATCTCATTATGTGTCCTGCCCATCTGATTTTCGATGCCTTGGCAAACGAGACAGCATCCCTGATTCTTGACCATCGACAGAGATTGGAACTCCGGATTCTTTCTCTTATTTGACTGAAACATGATACTCCAAGCATACTTCTTTCCATTCCTCTTTGGGAGACCCGAATAGCATTCTCATCCTGTTTTCATAGGGCCAAGGTCTCTGAGGCATATGTTAATGCAGGAAGAACAGTGGAATTGAAGAGATTTGCTTGGAGACGAAGGTTTTTTGTCCACTTAGCTATTTCTTCAATGCTCTTGAAGGCGCTCCAACTGGTCTCTTCATCCTGCTCAACTCAGGTGCCAGATCATTTGTCATGTTGACTTCTCGACCTAGGTACACATAACTGTTGTATTCGGAGATGGTTCTTCCATTGAGAGTGAATGGAGCATCAGGAATGAGGCTGTTTCTCATAAACATTGTCTTCGTGAGAATCAGCTGTAGTCCGACCTTTCCACACTCACAGTCAAAGTCGACCAGCATTTGTGCCACTTGGCTAATGTTTGTTGTTATTAGAACAATGTCATCAGCAAATCGGAGGTGGTGTAGTTGCTGAACATCTATCTTCACTCCCTTTCCTTCCTATTCCAGTCGCCGCATGATGTTCTCAAGGGTGGCACTGAAGAGTTTAGGTGAAATGGTATCACCCTGCTGAACCCCTCTCTTGACATGGATGATCACTTCTTTGTAGAATGGTGAGATACTGGTAGTGAATCCGCAATACAGCTCACGGAGGATCCTGATGTATTGATTTTTGAATACGCCGTTTGACTAGGGCTTCAATGAGTGCTTCTGTATCAACAGAATCAAAGGCCTTCTTTAAATTCATGAACTTTACACAGAATGGCATCTTGAACTCCCGAGAAACCTCAATGAGCTTGGTTATTGTGTGGATATGGTCAATCATGTCGAATCCTTTGCAGAACCCAGCTTGCGTGCATGGTTGTCCTTTATCTAGTGTTCTGCCTATCCTATTCAGGATGACTCGAGTGAACAGCTTGTAGACAACAGACAACAGGAAAATCAGGTGATAGTTGTCAATGTTGTAGATGTCTCCCTTCTTGTACAATAGTGCAGTCCTGCTGGTTTTCCATTGGGACGGAACCTTTGCATTCAGACAGGTAGCGTATGAAGAGCCGAGCCAGCGTATTGATGAGTACTGACGGCAGGTTCTTCAGGTGTTCAGGTCTGACCTTGTCTGGGCCGGATGCTGTTCATTTCTTTACCCACAAAATGGCGTATCGGATCTCAGAAGGGAGAAAGTTGGGAACAACATATCCATCCTGCGGAATTTGTTATGTGGGCAGGTGGACATGGTTATTGAAGATATCTGAGTAGAAGTCATGGGTAATCTTCTCCATTGGCCCTCTGGAAGATATGATGACCCATCAGGACATCGGAGGGCAGTCATCTTAGTCTTGTAGTTGGCAAAGAATAGGCAGACATTATGAATGCTTTTCCTGGGTTCTGCTGCATCTACCAGCACTTCTCCTCTTCTCTCTTTGAGGTCTTCCTTTATCACATCTCTGCACTGCTTGGCAAGCTTGGACATTCGCTTGTGGTTGCCTGAGGTATGCGCCAAACCACGTTGGTGAATAATATCAAGAGTTTTCGAAGACAGGTACTTTTTTGTGGCTATCTCAGTCTTGGCATTCCTCGTACAATCATGGAGGTGCTGAACCAGTCGATCGTATTCCTTGTCAATGTTGTCAACAACAGCATCTTCCCATGTTGCAGCAATAGTGCCAAAGAGTTCCCAGTTGGTGGTAGTTCTGTGAGTTCTCTTCTTAAACTTTGCAGCCATTTCTCCCCACTCTGTGAAGTAGAAATTTGCATGAAGTAAACAGTGGTCCCATCCGTTTGGAATTTTGGGACAACAGCAACATTAGTCAGGCAAAACCATCGATTGAATTTGATATGGTCAATTTCATTGTGGAACTGTCTACTGGGAGACTCCCATGTCCAGTGTTTAGATTCAGCCTTCTGAAACTGTGAGTTACCATGGATTGTCTTGGTCAACATGATGAACTCAAACAGTCTGTCACCCTGTTCATTCCATTCTATGCCATGTGTCCCTATGTGGAGTTCTATTTTATTTTATTTTTGGTATTTCATTGACTCAATTACTATAACTTTACATACGATTAAAAGTTGGGAAAAGAAAAGGCCACCTATTATCTTTTTCCCCTAAGTTTTCTTTGGCTACTTGGGGAATTTTAGTACTCCATATAAATTTCAGAATGACCCAGAACCATGACACATTATAAGACATTTCTTAGCCATTTGTTCCTCTCAGAGAGCCTGGCAGGCTACTGAGATTATCCCACCCACACTTGCAGAGCCTGGCAGGCTTCCCCACGGTGTATTCAATATGCCAAATAAAGCAATGACAGTAGTCTCATTTCCCTGAACCTGAAAGAGCCTCCAATCGTTGGGAAAAGACAAGTAAGAAGACGATGCTAAAATCTCAGAGCTGAGAGGAATAGAGATGTTACTGGCGCCTGCTCAAGTAAACCGAAGATCAATGGAATGACAGTGATACAGTGATAAATTTCAGCAGCAATTAGTCTATGTCTTTAATAAATGTCATGAGTATTTTTATAGGAATTGTATTGAATTTGTGCATTGCTTTGGGTAGGGTTGTCATTTTGACAATATTGATCCTTCCAATCCATGAAAGGAAATAGGTTTCCATTTTTAAAAATGTTTTTTTAAACAATGAATAGTAGCTTTCTCTGTATGAAGCTTTCACATTTCTGTTAAACCAGTTCCCTGATTATTTTTATTTCTCTTCTATTTTATTGTTTGCATTTAGAAATGCCATGTATTTTTCTGCATTGGTTATTGAAGACTGCCACCTTACTATACAAGTTCATCATTTCTCATAGTTTTAACAGATGCTTTCAGGTCTATGGCTGAGTGTAGTTTTGCCTTTCGGAAATATTGATAGTTTTATTTCTTCTTTTCCAATATGAATAACCTTACTATATCTTTTTTGCCTAATTGCTCTTATCAGGCCTGTCAATACTATATTAAACAATGTATAATGACTGGAAATGTTATCTTGTGCTGATCTCATAAAGATGGAGAAAGAGAAAGATGTATAACTATATGATTAAAGGCCAACTAAGTGGCATGTTAATTTTTTGACATGATTTACTTTTGAATGTATATTTCCTTAGTGAAATATTCTAAAAATGTTGATAACATTATTTCACTATTGTAGTAGACTTTTAGCAGTATTGCACATTTTAGGAAATATATATATATTATTGAGTTGTCCAAAACAATACTATAGCTTATATATAGATATTCCAGGGAAGTTAAGATCCTGTATACTTGGTTTGATTTGGCCTAGATTACAAGGAAAAATAGTAAAGTACTGTGAGTGTGAGGGAAATTATCATAAGCAAAACAAAGAAGTATCTTCCTATTTTAAATTTTTACTAATTTTTGATAAAAGTAATTAATTTTATATAAAATATACTGTTAAACAGAACAAAGCCAACAAAAGGAGCCCACACTAAAATCTTCTGAATATAAGAGTCACCCAAAAAGAGAGTTGATCCATGGAGATTGATTTCCCAAAAGCTATATGATACCCAATTATAATCGATAAATGTCCTCAGTCTTCTAAAGGAGGGAAAACAAAAAATTTCTTACAGAATTACTATTTCACCTCAAAACCACAAATTACAAATCAAGTCAACTCCACGTTTATCTACTCCTGGTTAAGAAGAAAGTAAACAGAAGCAAAATTTATAGAAAGCAGTTTGCAAAATTCTGGAAAACAAATTATTTTATATTTTCACTTATGTCACTTAAAAATTTATACAGCGACATGTCTAGATATAATGGCAATTGAAAGAAGGTTTCAGAAACAAAACTCTCTAGAGTAAAAAATAAAGTTGAAAAATAAAGAACAAAAGTTAGATGTGATACAGCGTATAAATTGGAAAAATATTTCAATAATGCAAAATGCACTGCTTTTAAATTTCTAGATCACTTGATCAATTAACATCCCGTTACTCATTGATTTGCTCAAGAGGGTGCCAGTAATGTTTTCATTCGCCCCTGTCATATGCTAGTGTAGCCCAATGGCATCTGCTCATTCTAAGAACATGAAAAGCCTCAAACCGATTGTTCAGGGTCTTGACGAAGAATTCTGACCATCTCGTTAGGTGGGCGGCCAGATCATCTTTTACATCCTGTGGAATACAGTCAGTAATGGCTCTATTCCAGCGGTCATTTCCAAATCGCATTGTGTGTCCATCCCATCTGATTTTCGATGCCTTGGCAAAAGAGACAGCATCTCTGATTCTTGACCCTCAAGGGAGGTCAGAACTCTGGATTCTTTCTCTCATTTGAGTGAAGCGTGATACTCCAATCATCACTGTTACTGTCACTTTCTACCATTGTTCATCAACTTGTTCGATCGGGCACAGTAACGTCTCCACTGTGATACTTGTTACTGCGTTTGGCATATCAAATACGTCACGGGTAGCTTGCTAGGCTTTGACATGAGGGCGAGATACTCTTGGTAGCTTGCTGGGCTCTCTGAGAGGCGCAGTAGAATCGAACCTGGGTAACAGCTCTTTCAATTCCTCTTTTGGAGAACTGAATAGCATTCTCATCCTGTTTTCATAGAGCCCAGGTCTCTGAAGCATATATTAATGGAGGAAGAACAGTGAAATGGAAGAGATGTGTGTGGAGCCGGAGATTTTTCGTCCTCTTAGCTATTTCTTTGATGCTCTTAAAGGCATTCCAAGCTGCTCTCATTCTCCTGCGCAACTCTTGTGCCAGGTCATCCATCATGTTGACTTCTTGACCTGGTTACACATAACTGTAGCACTCAAGATGTTCATTCCGTTGAGAGCAGATGGAACTTCAGGAATGAGACCATTTCTCATAAACATTGTCTTCGTGAGATTCAGTTATAGTCCAATCTTTCCACACTCACGGTCAAAGTCGGCCAGCATTTGTGCTGCTTGGCTAAAGTTTGGTGTTATTAGAATAATGTCATCAGTGAAGCAGAGGTGGTGTAGTTGCCGACCGTCTACCTTCACTCCCATCCCTTCCCCTTCCAGTCATCACATGACGTTCTCGAGGGTGACACTGAATCAGAAAAGGATTCAGCCAATTGAACATATCCACATGATAACCAAGCTCATCGAGGTTTCTCGGGAGTTCAAAATGCCGCTCTGTCTAACATTCATTGATTTAAATAAGGCCTTTGATTCTGTTGAGATGGAAGAGGTCATCAAAGCCCTAGCCAAACAGGGTGTGTTCAAACTCAATACATCAGGATTCTCCATGAGCTGTATTACGGATTCACTACCAGGATCTCACTATTCTACAAGGTACTGATCATCCATGTAAAGAGAGGGGTTTGGCGGGGTGATACTATTTCACTGAAACTCTTCACATTTCTAGAGAAGCTAAACTAATGTCAGGACAAAATAATAAGTCTGTAAGAATGTTATTAGTAGGATTTGCAAGAAATACTATTTTTCATTTCAAAACAATTTAGTAAAAATTTTAATTGACTGGAAAACAAGAATTTTAATAGACCTTAATAGCAGAAAAAAATAAAAGTATGGACAATTATAAGAAAAAGCAAGAGTTAATATGATGGAAAATACAGATTATGTTTATTATAGAATCACATATAACCTAGGATGAATAGACTTTCATGACTTTAAACTAAAAGAACCAAGCAACAAAATAACACTCCGTGATAATGTTCTAGTGAGGGACTAAGAGCAATTAGATTCATAGAACAGAATCTACAGTTTGTAGATTACGTGTGTTAGTAGGTGTCTGAAAGAAGGGTGAGTAGAAATTATTATTCAATGCCAGTGCGTGTGTTTTTTTTAAGTTTCACAATATGAAACATGTTTTGGGATGGATGATAGTTATGATTTTACAATAATATAAATGAATCTTATTTAATGTAAATGCTGTTTAACTGCACACCTAAACTTACTAAAGCGGTGTCTTTTGTGTTGTGCATATTTTAACACATTTTAAAGGCTAAAACTAAATAAAAGCACACAGGAAAAGCTAGCAGTATATAGTAGTGCTTTATTGGCACCTTTCAAAAGAGAGTATTAATTTATGAAGTGTACATTTTTGAAACTTATGTACTCAGTGAGTCAATTGCTGACATTTAGATTAGATTTAAGTAAAACTATCAGTTTACATTTAAGTAAAACCATCAGTTTAGGGGCACGGCCACGGCTCCAGCAGCAAGAGGACTTAATCCAGAGCCCGGCAGCTTGTGGCAGAACAGTGAATGGACTATGCGTTTAGCTACGGTGCCATGCCTTCCCGGGAGGGAAAGGGTGTCTCTCCCTTCTACCTTTCCCCCTCCTCCCCCCAGGGAGCAAGGTAGCCGACCGCTGCCTCAGCTTATTGGAAAGCCAGGTATGAGTTGGCAGTGACAAGGCAACTGCAGCCTCATGGGAAAGGGGGCGGTACTGGCTCGTCCTTCACGCCCTACCGAGGTGACGAGTTGCCCCCCATGAGCGGCTCTCTGGCAGGGCCATGGCTCCAGAGGCACAGAAACCAATCTGGTAATTATCTGGTTCTTGGCAGAAATCCCTCCAGACTTAATTAGTAAAATATCAGAAATGCAAAATTGCACGGCTGCTACTGTGGTCATGCTACATCATTTGGTTCTCATAACCAGCTATAGAAAACAAATTATTTCACAATGCCATTTCAGCAATTCTGATTGTTGGGTGGAAACTCTAAACAATAATGGTGCATCTTTTGTCGAAATAATGAATGTATGTAATCAAAGTAGAGAGACAGTTAAGTAGAAATCATCTGCCTCACAGGCATTGGAAGGGGTGGAGGGGTATATTGGGATTCTTGGTGGTGAAAAATAAGTACTGGCAAAGGGAAAGGTGTTTGCTCATTGTATGACCAAATCTTAAACCTGAAAGCTTTGTAACTTTTCCCACAGTGATTCAATAAATGAATACAACAACAACAACAACAACAACAACAACAATAAAACCCATCAGTTTAGATTTAAGTAAAACCTAGAACATATGCCCAGAAGTTATGACTAATATCTAACCTTGGATGTAGAACAAGTTCGATGAAACCAGTACATCACTTTAAAATAATTAGGATTTTTCTTTATTCTGTAACATGTCATTGTATACATAAATGAAACTCGCATGGAGACACTTACCTATAGGTGGAAAGAATGAATTTTGCAGTGGAAGATATAGGAAAAGGACCTGAAATTTCCTGTCCTCATTACAAAGGGTTATAATGCAACTATGACATAGCTTCTATGATACAGTTAACCACAATGCACAATGAGAAAGCAAGGCAA
Organism: Sorex fumeus; assembly: GCF_029834395.1. NCBI lineage: Eukaryota > Metazoa > Chordata > Mammalia > Eulipotyphla > Soricidae > Sorex > Sorex fumeus. The sequence continues at coordinate 38,326,079 of NW_026606091.1, forward strand.
GAAAGTAGGTTTTGGTGGAGACTTCTGGAAATAGAGTGAATGTTCCTTCAGATCCTTCAAATTTAGACTTAATTTAATCTATTGAGGGTTACATAATTCTTCCCTATGGTTAATTTAGTAGTAAAGTAAAATTATTTGTAACTTCGCACTGAAAATATACAATAGTCTTGTAATTTTCAATTTTATAAAAATTAATACTTTACAGTTTTAAAAAAATGTTCTAGAATATCAGTTCCTCTTTTTAGAATCACCATGGTATGAAATCCTTAACTGGAAAACTGTATATTTGACAGCACATTCAAATTTTCTCCAAAGAGAGATAACTATCCTGATTTTTCTAAATTGAGTAAGGTATCTTTTTCTTTCAGAGGGCTTTACCATGTGCAATAGTCCGTACTGCTGCTACAGTAAAATTCAGTCAAATTACTTCCTCATCTACCTTTAAAGAGTATAGATACCGTGAAATGAAGCTTGAAATGTAGGGTCAGAGAGCATGGTCTCCTCTGAATATCATTAATTCCACTATGGCTTTAAGATAAATACCAGATATCAGATAGAGAGTATTGAATGCATCAGAAAAAAGTGGTTTTAATTTGAAAACATAGGAAAACTAAAATCAGCCACTTTTCAGCAGAACAATAGCCTGCTGGATCTTTGAAAGAAGTAGACAAATAATCTCAGATACTTTTTTTCCAAGTTAACTAATAGTTTACAGGCGATAGCTTAAAACTAGTTTCTGAATACCTTAGATTAGAAATAAAATCAGTATTTTAGAAATAAGGTACCATGGGATTTATTCAAGAAAAGTAGATGAAAGATAACACAATATATATCAGGGGAAAAGATAATTATTAGTTAGAGAAGATAGGAAAGATACTGCCAAAGGGAAAAATAACATGGAAAATAGCAGAAATCCAAAAGAATACTGAGTACTCATAATTAAAAGGTAAAGGTAAAAGGTAAAGGCCCTCCCGTTGTTCATCGATTTGCTCCAGCGGGCCCAGTAACGTCTCCATTGGAGACTTTGTTGTTACTGTGTCTGACATATCGAATACATCACGGGTAGCTTGCCAGGCTCTGCCATGCAGGCGAGATACTCTCGGTAGCTTGCCGGGCTCTCCGAGAGGGGCGGAGGAATCGAACTTGGGTCAGCCATGTTGGCTGTGTGCAAGGCAAACGCCCTACCGCTGTGCTATCGCAAATAGATACATTTTCTGTGTACCATATGGTGGTATTAGTAGCATTGGTAGCTGTACTGATTCATGCAATAAGTCCTCCTGGGATGCCTATTGGGTATTTGCCCTAAGTATATGGAACTATTTCAATTCATATATGTTATGAGTTATGTATTAATTCAACTTATATAAAAATTAAAATTTATGTTTATATCATATTTTATGTGATGTACAAAACATGGCATTAAATTCATATAACTATAACATACTTTATTTCCATTTTAAATATGAGAAAAATGATATCCCTCAAAGTAGTCAGCCTAAGATGTCTCATGTAGTAACTTTTTGAGCCAGAATTCAAATGTGATATGTTTGATTCACAAATGCCACTTAACCTCTCAGTGTGAAACTGAAAATGTAGACGATTCTTTTCTCCCATGAATCCAATGTTTAATGAAAATTTGAAATATCTACACCTGTATTCTTTGAAAATTGTATGGGGCCGGAGTGAAAATACAGCAGGTAGGACTCTTTCCTTGCACTTGAGCTGACCTGGCTATGATTTCTGGCATCCCATATACCCAAAGCACCACCAGGAGTAATTTTGGACTACAGAGTCAGGAGTAACCGCTGACCATTCTCTGGTGTGGTCCCCAAACAAACAACATCCCACCACCAAAAGAAAAAAGAAAACCACAAAGCCAAAACTTGTATCATTTTAAATATTTGCAAAATAGCTATTAAAAACAGATTGATGAAATGTATTTTCTGGCAATGACTGAGCTATTTTATGACTAGTAGCCATGAAATATTGTAAGAGCAGATTAATTGAACAATGATTCTCTCAACCCTATATCTGCCTTAAATTCCAATCAATACTGTATTTTGAAGCTTCCAATTGGGGAAAGGGGAATCTAAATTCAATTCTCATATTTATTTTCATTATGTAATCATACATTTTTACTGTTGACTTTTGTTCCATCCAGTAACTGAATTTCAGGAACTGTATATCAGCAAAATAGCGTTTCTAATCTATAGCTCCTTTAAGAAACATTAACGAACATTCGTTTATCAAGGTTTCTACATTCGTAGAAAACCTGTCCAGTGGAGTTGGAGAGGAAGAATACAAGGATCTAGGTGCTTGCTTTGCAAGCATCTGACCCTTGATTCAAGATGCCTGAAGCCCCATAAGGGAGAAATCTGGGCAAAGAGCCAGGAGTAAGTCCTTAACACCACCATGTGCAAGCCAAATAACCCAAGACATTGCCTTGTTGTTTTTTGTGCAGAAATAACTTAGATATCTGCAAATGCTAACCTTTGTAAATGTTAACATTTACAAATATTGGCTTATCCTCCAAATATATTACTTATTATTGAAATAAAAATTGTCAATAACAGAAAATAAGCATATTCAAGAAGTTTTGTGAAGATTAACAAAGAAAACAGGTAGTTTTCTACCAAAAAAAATATTTCCCCCCAGAAACTTCACCTGTGACTTCTTGATTGAATTTTGAACGTGTAATTTTTTTTTCTGTTCAAGAGAACATTTCTACACTACTAATATGAGGCTAGACTTTTAGATATAACTGTGGACTGAATTATGTAAATATTTGGATATATTACTCAATTTTTGACATATCCTCTTTATCACTGAAGTACGCATTTATAGTAGATGATAACATATTAGTATGCTAAAAGCATGAACTAGGATATTATGCTTCAATGTCATTAATCCTTTACCTGTTCCTGTACTCGTTTGTCATGTAACTCCACATTACCCTTTCATTATGCTTATTTATGACTTTTTTGGCCAATGGAATATTGGCAGATAAAATAAACATCACTATGACAAAGATCACCAACCTGTTTCTAACATACCTTCTTACATCTTTGCAATCTCTTCGAAAATACCTAGATGAGTGTTTACCCCCTGGAGAAGGATGCATGACATTGATTGCTGGGAAAATTTTCATAAGCAAATCTCTGCCTAGATCTCCTGATATTTGAGGACCATAGAACGCTAAGGTTCTATAGATTTTGTTGCCATTAAGCATTATTGTGCCCACATATAACTATCAGAGGTTTTGTAATTGTGTAGATAAATATAATTACCCATATCAATGATGGCTATAATTATTTGAGGGAAAAGAAACTTTTACAACAAAAAATATTTTTTTCTGTTACACTATAATATGCACCTATACATTTATAATAGCACTGTTGTCCCATTGTTCATCTATTTTCTCAAGTAACGTCTCCATTGTGATTCCTGTTGCTACTGTTTTTGGCATATGTTTTGGCATATTCCTGTTGCTACTCTTTTTGTATATGCCACAGGTAGCTTGCCAGGATTTGCCGTGCGGGTGGGATACTCTCTGTACCTTTCCAGGCTCTCTGAGAGGGACACAGGAATCGAACCTGAGTCACCTGGAAGGCTACCCGTGAAGTATTCGATATGCCAAAAATAGTAACAACAAGTCTCACAATTTGTTGTGAGACATTACTGGTGCCCGCTCGAGCAAATTGATGAACAATAGGATGACAGTGCTACAGTGCTACATTTATAATATGGAAAACATTTTGGGTGTTTGGAGAGAAAATTATCTTCAGAAGCTTATCCAGAAGAATATAAAATGTGATGTCAAAAAATAAAAAAGCTATGGACTAGAATTTTTTTTTAAAACAGCAAGGGAGGTAAGGTAATGTCTTATTTCCACAAAACAACATTCTTGAGAATGAATTGAAAATTGATTAGGAGAGAGGCAGGAGAGAGAATTTGTGAAAGCAAGGATAATAAAGAAAGCCAAACAGAGGTTCATATATTTGTTCAGGCAAAATGAGGTCTGCATTACGATTGTCACAGGATGTTAGAAGTCATAATTCACTATCTGTAATATATTTCTGTATATTCCATTTAAAAGTGATGCCAAACCTAGAAAAGGAAGCATGATTAGGGAGATCTGGCAGCAGCCAGAAAATATGAAACTTATGATGTGTCGACAGTGAGAAAAATAATCAATCTTGCTGGTGATGAGCATTGTTGCTCAATAATACAATCTGACATTGAAAATGCTACTCTTGGTTCATACAGAAAACAAATGCTACTTTTAAAACTCTTGCATACATTTTCATCAGACTCTACTGATTTGTATGCCTAATTCATGTTAAAGTCAAGTCTGTAACTGATGAATTAATTGGTCAAATTCCAAGCTGCAAAGAAAATCATGAAAGAAAATCTGTTAAATTAATATTTTGAGAATAACAAAATTTATAATCAAGGTATATTTAATTTTTAAATTTTGTTTTGGGGAATACAGCCACCAGTGCTCAGAGCCTACTCTTGGCTCAGTGCTCAAGAATTATCCCTAATATTACTCAGGGACTACATTTGGCACCAGGGATCAAAATGAGCAAAAGCTATAGACAGTTGTATGGTTGTACACACTGAAGACCAACAATATGGTGAAAAAGAGGGGCTGGAAAGCTTTGGGGAAAGATGCAATACTGGAAAGTATTGTGAGAAGTTAATATTGAAATATAAGAAGGTTTTAGAAAGAAAGTTGTTTTAGTCCATGGAAGGAAATCAGAATGTAAAAAAATAAACAAATGTCTTTAAGGTATAAACATACCCAGTTTAAGAACAACAGGATGACTATCTGTAGGATAATATTGGCTTGCGCTTTCTCCTCTGCCACAAGGAGTTTACTATTACTGAGTAATGACCATCACAATGCTCCCAAAGTGTCCCATTTCCTTGGTATTCATCTTTAACTTCTCTGTGCTGTTTTCTAAGTAAATGACACTTTGAGGGCTCACTCAGGATGGGAGATGCGTGCTGAAAATAGACTATAGACCAAGTATAATGGCCACTTGGTACCTGTATTGCAAACTATAACACCCAAAAGAAGAGAGAGAGAGAGTAAAAGGGAATGTGACTGTCAGAGAGGCAGTGGGGGGATGGGGTTGGGATGACAGGAGGGATACTGGGAACAATGGTGGTGGAGAATAGGCACTGGTAGAGGAATGGGTACTCTAACATTGTATGACTGAAACATAATCACGAAAGTTTGTAAGTCAGTAACTGTATCTCATAGTGATTCATTAAAAAAAAATAAAAGAATGTAAAAGAAAGTACCCAGAACAGGTCTCCCCAAAGTGCTAAGAACTGGTTTTAGATGTACCACTTGTCATGTGGGTTATAACAAGTCATTATAGGTTAATTGAGACCTTTGCTATTCCCTTAATTCTCTGAAAGAATGAAAATTTGAGAAATCACCTAGAGTAAACACTATTTCTATAACATATTTTTAAGTTGTTCACAATAATTTATTACATTCAGTATTTCAATAACAATCCCATCACCATTACACCGTCTCACCAGCATGATTTTATATTTTCCCACCACCACCCAAGTCTGCCCCAAAGGCAGATCCTAAATAATTTATTTTGTGTTGCTTGGCCACTAAAAATGATCCAAGTAGGTTTCCTTAGAGGAAAGTATATGAAACTTGTTGTATCTCAACTTGGAACCATTAAGCACTGGTATAAGAAATTATTAACATGTTGCAGGTTGGAACTTATGTGCTAGTATATATATTTTTGAACAAGGTGGGCTACCTTCTAATTTATACTTCATCCAATATGGTGTGTGGTGTGCTACTCCTGATACATCAGTTCTATAGAGCATGAGATGTCGCTCCAGAAATTCTAAAGTTTTAAATGCAGTGATAAGGGCTGGAGCGATAGTACAGCGGGTAGGGCATTTGCCTTGCACGCAGCCGACCCGGGTTCGATTCCCAGCATCCCATATGGTCCCCCGAGCACCACCAGGAGTAATTCCTGAGTGCATGAGCCAGGAGTAACCCCTGTGCACCGCTGGGTGTGGCCACCCCCCAACCTCCAAAAAAAACAAATGCGGTGATAGAGCTGGAGTTAAATTTTGAACCAGATGGTGACTTCGGGGCCTGGAAGCATCCCTGAAACTTGTTGCTCTCTTCTGAGATTTATTTGTGAGTCTCTGGATCATGGCTGTTAATGAGCTTATATGGCTTAAAAGACAAAGTTTATGGGAAAAACAGGGAGATAGGAGGTGGCGATAGGGAGGTTGCCCATTCCTCACTCCATGTGAGTCTGGAGATTTCAATCATACAAACCATGTGCCTGGGTTTTTCAGAAGATTCATTCTCATATGTGAGGGGCTTATCGCAAGCCTATGAAGATCAACTTAAGCAAGGCGGCGATTGGGTTCTGGAGACTCATGACTTCCAGGGCTCTGTTGAGGTGGGTGCTGGACTCACCTACCCCTTCTGAGGTGCCCCGACGAACTCTGGAGCAGGGTGAAGAGGCATCCCTCTCCATAAAGTATTTTTAAGAGAAAATTCTTGTAGTGTTCTCATAGAAAAATGTGTGCTTATAGAACACCTACATTTTGTGATGATCCTACTGTTGTGTGATTTCTCGCTTCTGATTCCCTAAAACATAGATCTTTAGCTTACTTTTATCTCAAAATATATACATTTGTCTCCCCATCTAAAAGAGAAATCTAATAATCCATTATATGTACATATATATATATATTCTATACACAGGTAATGTAATTCATCTTTAGTCCAAGTTAATATATCTGATTCTTTTTATTACTCAACTCAAGAACCAAGAGAGGAAGAGTGGAATTTCCATATTCCACCACCGTAAGAGTAAAGACATCTTTAGATAACATCAGAAACATCAAGGGTGTGTAAGTAAGACTGTTATAGATGGCAGGTTAGGATTCTGAAACTAAAAAATATTTGTAGAGTCTAACTATATATATAGTTATAAATATATAACTTATCGGGGCTGAGCATCCTCCACCCAGATCCTCCATATTCCAGTAGGTGCGGTCACACCCACCAACTGGCCCCCTGGCGCTGTGTAATTCCATCAACAGCCAAAGACTCAGAGACTATAAAGCCCAGATCCCGGAAGAGAACAGCGCAGAGTCTCCTGCCCCTGTGCCTGGCTGTCCTCGCCGGGGCCTCTTGGAGGGGAGCAGGTTGAGTTTCCCTTCCAGCCCAGACCAGGGCTCTGGTAGCCGAAGACCTCCAGAACCAGCCACCACCATGCTGAGACCACTCTCCACACACATGAAGGTACTGGCAGAGGAACAAAGGCATGAGGGTCCTGGGACTGAGATCTCAAAGTTTACTCGGATCGGGGCTGAGCATCCTCCACCCAGATCCTCCAAATTCCAGTAGGCGGGGGTCACACCCACCAACTGGCCCCTTGGTGCCGTGTAATCCCAACAGTGGTCAAGACTCAGAGACTATAAAGCCCAGATCCTGGAAGTGCAGCCGCATTTGCGGCCACGCGACATCTTATTATCTCATTCTTACTTTAGACAGACTGACAGTCTACTGAATGTAGCCTGCCTACATGGCAGAGTCTGGCAAACTCCCCGTGGCGTACCCAATATGCCATATACCAGCAACAATGATGGGTCTCATTCTCCTAACTCTGAAAGAGCCTTGAATATGGCACTTTTTAAAAAATCTCAGGGCTAGAACAAAGGAGACATTACTGGGGCCTGCTCGAGGCAATCGACGAATAACAGGATGGTTGTGATTGTGATGGAACTATATTTATAGAGAGAGTGCACGTTAGGTACTGTACATAGAATATAATTTTTATAGATTTAGTAGAATGGCTGAGCATTTTGCTACATTTTGTATTTGAGAAATACATTTTGGTATGGACATGATAATGACTGCTTTTAAGGTCTTTAGAACATGTTTGATTGTGGGATAGGGAGCTAGTACAGCAGATAGTTTTCTTGTCTGCATGCTGCTGCTCCTGATTTAATCTCTGCCACCACAGATGGACCTGGAACACTGCCAGAGTGATCACTGAGTTGGTAATGAGTCCTGAGCACAGCAAGATGTTGTCCAAAATAAAACACAACAACATAACAAAAAATATTCCTCTAAATCAAGAATAAGGCACAAGCAAAAGTTTGGTTTTTAAATGATATGACAATAGAGGGCTGGAGTGATAGCACAGCGGGTAGGGTATTTGCGTTGCACATGGCCGACCCAGGTTCGAGTCAAAGCATCCCATATGGTCCCCTGAGCACCGCCAGGGATGATTCCTGAGTGCAGAGCCAGGAGTGACTCCTGTGCATTGCTGGGTGTGACCCAAAAATAAAAAAATAATAAATTATATTACAATATAATAGTACACAATAAAAGCAGTGATAATTCAAATAATATGAAACAATACATGGAATATTTTTAGAAGAGGTATAGGTAGTAGCTTTACATAATGAAGTTAATTAGCTAAATCTAGAATTTGCAACAATTTCTTTCCTTTCTGCTTCTCTTCTTTAATTCCTTCTTTTATTAATCAGAGGTACAAATTTGCCTAGAATGTATTAGAATCTTTTAGCCAGGCACTTGTGTGTGTGTGTGTGTGTGTGTGTGTGTGTGTGTGTGTGTGTGTGTGTAGGGGGGTAAATAGTTTTCCTTCGATGTTTCTAGTTTTTTAATTCATATCTTCCTTAATAAAAGATGGATTAGCAGACAGAAAACAAAAGAATAATGCATAATTATGCATTATTATGTACCCTGTATAAAAAAAGAGATACCTAGAAAAAACAAGTAATCATATAAAGACATCAGTTTAAATACCATAAAATTTAAAAAGATTTTGGAGAAAGAAGTTAGTGTGGACATTACCAGGGAAAGAACAATAAAATAATAACCTTGTATTAGGCAGGCTTAAATACTCTTTTTCTCCATTGACAGATAAATTCCTAGAGATGTGATCATTCTCCACTTCCTGGTACACAAAGAAACCCTTGCAAGTTTTATAAATGTAACTGTCTCTTACAAAAGCATCCCTTTACTTAAATTTCAGAGATTTCCCAGTGTCTGCATGTTTAAAAAAAAGTTCATAATAATTCTTGTGCTAATGAGACATATTTTAGGGTGATAAATTCTGGTTCTCTTCACAACTAAAAGAGAGAGCAATTCAAAGGAGACTAGTACAACTATGCAGAATGCTGATGAAAGAATGATTTAAAAAGAGACAATGATACATTATGTCTAGAATTCAACTAAAAATCACAAGAAGCAACAAAGCAAGAGAAGAATTCTGAAACAGCAAAAAGAAATTAGCAAACCGGACTCATATATGATAGAGCAATTGAAATTTTCATCCAGAGAATTTCTATATAAATATTATAGTTAATACATTAAGTACTCTAAGAAGAATATTACATGCCTTGCATAAACAAATAGTGTAAAAATATAAAATATAAAAGAACTATCATAAAACTAGAAACCGAATGTGAACAAGATGTTTTCTATAACAAAAATTAAGATTATCTATGATAATTGGTAGATTAGATTTAAAGAAACATGAAAGTATCGACAGTAACTTACAAACTGAAATAAAAAGTAAAAACAGTGAAATTAAAACAAAATATAAAGTACTGTGAGAAAATTTCAAAATGTGTGCATAACTGTAAGGTCAGAAGAACAGAAAGAAATATTTGAAGCAATAATCTCCAAAATTTGTTCGAAGTTAATTAACACAAAATTACGGGACTAAGAAACTTAGGAAACAATCACCGAGCAGAATAAAAACTGGAATCTTCTTATCTTAGACATACCATATTTAAATTGGAGAAAATCAATGTTTAAAAATAAAATATTTAGGAAACCATGAATTTGGGTAACATGTTTACATAGAGAAGAGAAACGATTAAAAATATAGTGACCATCTAGTCAGAAACCATTCAAACAAGTGAAAAAAAAACAATGAAATATTCTTCGTGGAAAGAAGGAAAAAACAGCCAAAGTGCAATTGTCCTGTCAGCAATAGTGGTTTTCAGAGGTGACAAAAAGGCTCTCGAGAGCAAGTAAACCATGGATTTGCCTTGTGGAAGGCTCACCCAGATTTGTTTCTCATCAATGCACCACGTTGTCCACCACAGCCCAGCCAGGAATCGTGTTGTCTTGGGGGGGGGGGAGGGGGGAAGGGAACAGAGACCAGTGTAACTGGTGCATTTGGTTTATCCTTCTCTTATCTGTAGGGGGTTCTATGTGAAGATTCATGCAATACAGCCTAGTGGCTTCCTGTCCCCAGAGGGGCATAAATCCAGTACTTCCAAACTCCGGGGTGATCTTTGATTCTGGAAATGTCACTATTTCATCTGCTGGCCACCATTTGGTCTTGAGCAAACCTTACATGATGGATCTTAGAAGAGTGTTTTGCTTTCACATTGTGAAGCTTTTTCTTCTTGTTTTAAGGCTAGTGAGTGAAGGGGAATAAAAATATCTAAACTCAAATATCAATCTAGAACCTAGTAGACTAGTACTAGTTGATAATCATAATTATGAATATAAATTAATTTTCAGCCCAGTGTTATGGGCCGGATGAAACAGTATTAGGGTCTGTCAATGGACTGCTGCTTAGTCTCAACAGTGGGGGATAGGAGGTGGGCACATAGTACCAGGGAGATGTAACTCAATTGAAACTGTGCCTGCCAACCATATGCTCCAATCATTTTAGCTATCTCCCTATCCCTGGTTGATATTCTTGTGGCATTTCTTTTATTTTGCTGACTAAGGACACATCTGATTTTTCAGGGCTTACTGCTTGCTCTCTGCTCAGAGGTTATTCCTGGCAGTGCTCAGGGGACTATATGAGGTGCTGGAGATTGAACCTGGGTCAATTGCATGCAAGAATATTGCTCTGTCTACTTTCTGGCCCCAGTAGTTTTCTTTTAAATCACAATAGTTCAAAAATTTATCTCCTGCATATCAGTTGATTAAAATTTTAATAATTCTCAATATCACTCCAAATTTTATAGACATAAAGATCTTTACCTAAAAGATGTCACATTGCTTATAAAACAAAATCTTCAGTTTCTACCCATCCTTTTTAATAACTTGTGCTTTGAAAATAATTGTAGAAATTATAGGCAGAGTTTACACACTTCTACATGATGGAGTTACACATGTAAGATATTTTTATTATTTCAATTTATTATGCTATAATTTGTCCAAATAACACTTTCATCTTGGAGCAAAACCTGTGTAATAAAAGAGAACTTCTGACTTTCTATGAACTTAATTTAGAGAGGAGATTGATATCTCTGTGTGCAAAACTTTATAACTTAAATACAAAATAAATTTAGAAGACAATTTCTGTATTGGAAAATTAATATAAATGGTATATAAATTGGATATGTTTCTCAGGTCTGAAGCAGGGAAAAAAAATGAAATGATCCACCCACAGCAGGGCCCAAACCTCGAGTCATCAAGCCTTCAGAGCAGACTAACTATTGAATAACCTCTGTACCACCTACCTTCATGTTGGGAGGCTCCCTATCTCTTCAAAGAAAATAAACCCCCAAAACAGTTCTTAAATTTTGTTTGAATAAAGGTATTTCCCAGTGAATTGAAGAACTCAGTAGAGGTGCCCATACCCTTGTGTCTAATTCAAATCAAGATAAATAAAGTGTATTAAACAGAAATGACAGGAACCCTCAAAGAAACTGACAATTCAGGTTTGTGCTGATGATATGGGAAGAGCCTGGATCAAATAGGTCACCTGTAAAGGCCAGAGTTCAGTAATTTCAGAAAAATATCTATCATATAAGATGAAAAATGACAGCTCCTAAGAGATGAGAGGCTTTAAACTGAGTCATTTGGGCTGCAGGGATAACTGATTCTCAAGTGAAGACAAAGGAGTGGCCTTTCACTAAAAATAGACCTCTGAATCTTCTCAGAAATTTCTCAACAGCCCAATTCCCATAGCAAACAGAGAATGCCACCAATTGACAAAAATAGTGTGCAGAAGCAGAAGGGTCATACAGAAGCAGTGTTATCTGTTCTATAATAACCGAGAACTTATGTTTCTCATTTTCTCATAGAAAAAGATATGAGGAAAAAAATTCTAGTTTCTTGGTATCATTATGATTAAACGTTATTAAAAAGGATGCATGACTCAATGTATTGTGGTATAGAACTGTTGGTACTTTGGCAGTGTATATGGTAGAGGAGGAATGAAATTGTACCTCTAAAATATACATTCATCCCTTTAAAATAACAATACCATAATAAATAAAGACAACTTCAATATAAAATAATTTCATGTGAGTATATAGCTAAAAAGATTATGTGTATATATATATATATGATACATATATACACATAGTGACTACATATACATTTGCTTTGACCTAAAAAATTTTATCAGGAAATCTCTCAATATAACAGTCCCAATTCACATGTTTATTTCATCAGTGATTGAACTCCTGGTTTGCATCTTTTGTCTTATTTTTCATGTAAGCATAATTTTGCATTATTTTATCCACTAACACTTTGACTTTTTCTTACCAATTTAGCCTAAACAAACTGTTCATTCTTTAATCACTTCTGTTTATACTGCAGATATTTTTATCGAATTAATGTATTATTTAGTTTCTTATTTAGTATAAGAATTTAGCAGACATAGAGAATATCATTTAAACAAAATTTTATGTACCAATGGTTTTTATAGATAATCTAGAATATAAATTTATGCACATTTTTAACATCTTTAAAAATGTAAAGCTTAATAGTGTAGGGATTTCTTCAGAAGTCAACAGTAGAAATTTATCAAAAAGAGAGAAGTTTTTATTTTACTTCAAGAATGGAGTTTTTTAATTTGCTATTTCTATATTCATTTTCCTAATCACTATACTTCTTAATCACTGGCTATACTTCTGAAATGAAAGTTCTGGGAGCTTTAAAAGTGTGTTATTAATTTAAGTAAGACAGAAAATATTTGAAAAGTACTAAGAGGGGTAATAAGGGTATCTCACAGCTGGCAAACTACTGATTTATGAACTTCATTATACTTTTATTATACTTTAAAACAAAGATCTGAAACTTTGTGCTTAAATTATAATTTATCTAGCTCAGATTTATATGTAGATAAATTCCATGAAATAGTCATGTTAATGATCTTAGACAAAGAGAAGAATCAATACAAAAGTCCAAGTTATTTTGCTTTGTTTCTGTTATATTCTCTTTCATTTCCTTTCACAAGAAGGAAAAATACACTAGAATAATTGAAACTAAATTATTCATGCTTTCCCTACCACAGCTAATTTTTCAATATAATAACTGGAATATATTAACTATGAACACAATTTCTCTATGAATAAAGATAAAAAGAACTGTACCTTTTCTTCAGTACCACTTCTCTGGATATTCCAGAAACTTCCTAAATATAATATTGTAACTGTCCAGCAATTATTTGTTTGCTGTCTGGGAAAAAGATCTTATGAGAGCTATAAGGATAAAAATATAATTTCCATTTTGACCGAAGAATAAAAATGAAAAATAATACAAAGATAAAAATTACAAGGCTGCATAAATTATAATAGAGCATTGTACTAAAAAGACAAGTACTGCAAAATTAATAATAACAATAATAATACTTCAGGAAGAATTGCATATGGAACATAATGGGGATAGGATACTATTGGAGAAAATTTTACTGCATGATTAGAAAATACAGAAGATTTCTGCTGGAATAAGAAAGTTTGATTCACTCTTCAAATTTCTATGGATATTAAGTCACTGGTTGTCAGATCACTATCAGTAAGTATGCATTTTATCTTTTTTTCTGCATAGTAGATTTTCAGTTGTTTTTGACCACTAGTGACTTGTCTTTTAAACAGGTGTAAGAGATTTGTAAATTAGCACAGAAGGTAAGATTTCAAGCTCCTCTTCCCAGTTTGTGTCTTAGTCATCACAAGTGGCAGAATGACCAACTCTTGTCATCTGGAATTGTCCTGCTGACACTGCCATCAAAACAGTGTACATCGGTCCAGAAAAGGTTATGTTACAAAATGCCAGCTCCCTAACGTAATTGCTACCCTTTAGAAACACTCTTCATCTGTTCATGCTAGGGTAGAAGTTTAAGGAGGGCAGGGGAGATGATTACACAAACCGGGACTTAAACTAGTGCCATGTATAGGGAGGGTGGAATATAATAAAAAGTATAACAAAAATATGTATAAACAATAACAGAAATGATGAGAACAAATGTAAAATAAATCTCCCAGGGATTATAAAAGAGTAACCACCATTCAGTAATCATAGTCAAAGGAGATTAGTAGAAGTGGAGAGAGAACTGAGGAGAGCTTATACCAGTAAAGTCAGTTGGGACTTTTGATTTTCTCTAGCTTTTAGGCTCAGAAGTTTATACCCCAAACACTCTCTAGGTTTTCCTTGTTTTAATGTTTCACTGTTGCTTCACTTAATTTGCCAAACAGAAGGTAGCACCCGATACAAACACAAAGGAGCAGATTAAGCAAAAAGGAGTACATTAAAAATATAAGGATCAAGAGCTGAAATCAGCAACCATATACAAAGTGACTGCCATCACGTAAATGGAAAATACAGAAAACTACAATAGAACAGGAAATGCTGCCATAGTTAAGCTGTGCAATAATCTGCATCATTCACTCATGTTTTATTTCCAATATGCCAAATGATTGGAGGCACATAGACGGTGCCCAACATGGGCTCGTAGGATAAATAAATATTCTATTTCATGCTGATTGGAAACCCTAGCACATTAACTAATTTATTTACTTTCATTGTTGGGGAATGAGGAGAGTAGGTGCTACAAGTTTAATAAAAGTATATTTTCCCACTTTTTCACAGAGTTTTGATTTGTTTTGCCTAAAGTACTGCAAATAAGTTTAAATGGTCATTATCAAATGACTTTTGTATTTCTAGGGTGTAAAGTTTTTGCTGTTTTTTTGAAAAGAAAATACAAAGCCTGCATTGCTGCCTATATTTCACTTGCTCTTCAAGATTCAGTCTTCATCTTTCTCATCTAACTCTGCCTCTGGAAACTGACCTATATTGATTAAAGAACTGGCTCTTTTACCTTTTGGCTTCCTATTAGATTTGGCCAAAGGGAGAGCATCATTAAGAAATGTCAATAAGGATAAAGGGATAAGGTCAGGGTAGGTATACCTCTGGCACTTTCCCTGCAGGTCACCTAGAGTTTGCTGTATTCTTTGACAAGACCATATATAAACCCACCCTTTTGCTATCTCCATTTTCTTTTGCTGCCTAAAGGGAATACAAGTCTTACTATTACAAGCTCATAATTAAGACATTGCATTCGTGATTTCCCTACATATTGCAGAAATGTTTTTCTATACTTTCTGAAAATTATGCATCTCTGTTTGATACTCATTCCCTGTCGGGGGCCTAATAGTTACATGCAATAATTATTTATATATTTTGATATTCTGTACTTTGTAGACATATTCAGTATATTTATAATTGAACCATTTGAGACATAAAAATAGCATCATTAGGGCTAAAGCAATAGCATAGTGAGTAGGGGACTTTTCTTGCGTAAAGCTGACCCAGGTTTAATCCCTGGTGCCCCATGTATACCCCAAACGCCCCAGGAGTGATACCTGAATGCAGAGCCAGAAATAAGCTCTAAGCAATGGCATGTATGGCCCTTAAATTTTAAAAAGTATCAATAAACGTATAGTATATTTTATTAAAGGATCTTCTATGTCATTCATTTATTAAAATTTCTATTTTAATAGCTAAACATATTAGAAGACACTTAGGTGTAACATATTTATATATATAATAAATAATTGTTGCTGCAAAGTATAGAATATAATTAAAGATAGAAAAATCTTTTGGAAATTTTCTTCAAAAACTACAGAAGAGAGAAATAAAAGGGAGAAGTAAACTTTACCATGAAGAAAATATGTTTAAATACTGTATGAAGCCAGGTGATGAAGACTAATAATTACAATTTAATTTCTGTTGGTAGTAGATACCCTTGTATGACTTTATGAAAATGACTTTAATATATGTTATGGTCATCCAAACATAACCTCAGTCCAATTATGAAATAAAGGCAAATAAAACCCAACAATGGACCTATTGATTTTTCTCTTCTCAATTCACCTTTCTCTGGGTAGTACCTCTGTTTCTGCATCTAGTGGTGCTTTATCCAAAGAGCTCAGTATTTGCCACTCAAAGGTATGTGTTCTTCATGCTTCCTTACCTTCAGGGATAGGTAATTTTGTCTCTGTTTTATTATTTTTAAAATATGCACTACCAGTGACACAGTTGAAGTGCTAGTTGAAGTACTTAATCTAATTAAAGTGGGCATTTTTATTCATCCTAAATAGATAGTGGGTTATCTGGGTGGGAAACAATAGCAGATCAAAGGCAGTCTCTGACTAGGCAAGGCAAGTTCTTTTCCTAGGTAGGCATCTACTCCCAGACAGATGGAAGGATAGGAGATCTCACAGGTGCATATGACCATGGCCAGGATGACAGGTACAGTCCTCAGGAGACCCAGTGACAGAGCAGCAAGCCCAGTAGGAGGACACAGGTGGTAGATTCCAGCTGCAAGTTTTAGACTAAGTGTGCAATGAGTAGAGAAAAGAGCAGGAACAAGACAAGGTCATCAGACACTGGAGTGAACCAGACTCATAGCTACAGGACACAGGATGTTGAACACTGGACGCATCATTGAGAGACAGAATGAGGGACCTCATTCATATATGAGGGAGCCAGAATCATCAACTTGATCTATACAATCAATTTCAACTTCTCAAGCATCTGAGTTTTGTATGCAAATTTTATATAGTCCTTAAGAATCCACAAGGTCAGGAATAAATTCACTTTTCCGCTAATATCAGAGCCCTCCCAAGAAACTCCATGCAACACTTCTCCTTAGAGATTTCACCCTCTTAAATCTTTAAGAGGTAGATGAGTGAAGGTTTTTCTTTCTCCTGGCAATGATTCTGGACCTGCCTATGAAAGGGAGTGAAATCTTATGGTAACATGGTATTCATGAAGCCCAGTATTATAGCTATCATTGAAAAGAGTGATCAGATAGATTGAACAACAATGTAAAAAAATATTTAGGCTCAGTTTTTAATTCAGGATGTGATAATGAATGATTTAAAATTTTGCAACATTACTGAAGGACTGGTAACATATTTTAGGCATTTCTGCATTTTGTTGCCATTTTAAACAGTACTACATTGTCCAATATACAATAGTCTATAAAACATGTAAAGTGACTGGACACGGTTTTAAGAAATTTATGTAAAGCATATATGTACATTATTTGTTATGAGATGTAGGATTAGAGTCTTGACAAATTTGAAAAAAATGTACTTAATAACTTTATGAACTGAGAGTCTGATGTGTAGAGTACAGTGTTTCCCCAATTTATGTCTATGAAGGTAAGCAATTTTTTCATGATTTTTTAAATTAAATTCACCATGACTTAAAAGTCATTCATGATTCGGTTTCAGGAACACAATGTTTGAATCACTAATCCCTTCACCAGTGTCCACTTACCTCTTCCCTCCACTAATTCCCCCTGTCCTTCTTCCTTACCCCTTCCTTCCCACCTACCCACTTGCCTCTATGAAAGGTACTTTTTTTTTCTTTTTGGGTCACACCCAGCGATGCACAGGGGTTACTCCTGGCTCTGCACTCAGGAGTTACTCCTGGCGGTGTTCAGGGGACCATATGAGATGCTGGGAATCTAACCCTGGTGGGTCGCGTGCAAGGCAAACGCCCTACCCGCTGTGCTATATATCCAGCCCCAAAAGGTACTTGTTTTTTATAACTTGTTTTTTTGTTGTTTTGGGGAAACACCCAGCGTGCTCAGGGCTTATTCCTGGCTCTACTCTCAGGGATCATTCCACCTGTGCTCAGGGGAATATATGGGGTGCGGGAGATTGAATTAAGGTTGCTTTGTTCAAGGCAAACATCCTACCCACTATATTCCAGAACTTAATTTTTTGTTTTTCCAATAACTTTAGACACTGTGGTTTACAGTACCAGTACTGTTGCCAATAGTGTTTTATGCATAGGAGTTTACCCCATTTCAGTCCCATCTCTTCCTTCCTTTCTCTGGTTGAACTTTTCCCTCCTCTGTTGTAATGCTTCCTCCGATTCCCCGCCCCGCCCCTTCCGTCCCCTCTATATTAAAGGCTTCCTACTGAAGATCAGTTCACATGTTCTTCATTTCTTTTGTTGTTGGGCATTTGTTATTCCACTTTTATGAGTCATTATATCCTGCATGTGAAAGAGATTATTCTGTCTTTTGTCACCCTCTGACTAACTTCATTCAACATGACACTCTGCAGATTAATCTACATAGCGGTGAAGTGAATGATTTTATCTTTCATTGTGTACATGTACTATAGTTTTTTTTATCCATTCATCTATTCTTGGGCACAGGGGTTGTTTCTATGGGTTGTTAATTGTAGTTTGTGGTTATTGTTACAAGGAACAAAGGGGTTAAAGTGTCTTTTCTCCTTTATTTTTTTGGCCCTTTGGGTAGGTGCCTAAAAGTGGAATTACTGGGTCAAATGAGAGCTGAATTACTAGTTTTTTAAGAAATGTCCAAATTGTTTGAGGGGCTGGCCAGTCAATATTCACACCAACAACAAATGAGGGTCCCATTTTCACCTGACATGGACACTGGTTGCTTTTCTTTTTGATGTGTTCCAGTGTCATTGGCGTGAAGTACTATCTGAATGCTATGTAGATTTGTATTTCTCTGATAACTAGAGCTGCATAGTATTTTTTATGTGCCCTCTGACAATGTGTATGTCTTTTTTAAGGAAATTTCTTTTTTTTCCCTTTTTTTATAGAGTTGGATTTTTTTTGTATAGTTCTATTGGGTGCTGGAGCGATAGCACAGCCTTGCACATGGCTGACCCAGGTTCGATTCCTCTGTCCCTCTCGAAGAGCCCAGCAAGCTACTGAGAGTATCCCGCCCACACAGCAGAGCCTGGCAAGCTACTCATGGCATATCCGATATGCCAAAAACAGTAACAACAATTCTCACAATGGCGACATTTTACTGGTGCCCACTCAAGCAAACCGGAGGACAGTGACAGTGGCAGTGACAAATGAGTGATGAGCAAATAATTTTTTGCAGTTTTGGGGTATCTTTGTATTTTTGTCACTACTTCTATGTAGGTCCAGAAGTTTTTTTAATTTAAGGGAGTCCTGTTTTTTGTTCTTTGTTTCTGCTTGCTTGGCTAATGGGGTTGATTCATTAGGGGTTCGAACAATAGCACAATGGGTAGGGCCTTTGCCTTGCACACAACTGACCCAAGTTTGATTCCCAGCATCCCATATGGTCCTCCCAAGCACTGGCAAGAGTAATGAGCCAGGAGTAACCCCTGTGCATTGCCGGATGTGACCCAAAAAGCAAAAAAAAAAGGATAATTCTAGCTTCAATATCACGAAGAGTTCTGCTTACATCTTCCTCAATGCAACTTATAAATCCATGTATGATAACAACATCGTTAATCCATTTTTATTTTACTTTTGTGCAGAACCTTAAGAGGGGTCTCAATTTATTATTTTGTATGGGAAAAAAATCTTTTCCCACGATCATTTATGGAAGAAACCTTCCTTGCACCACTTCATATTTTTTGCTCCTTTACCAAAAATTATCTGTATATATAATTGAGTTTACGTCTCTGTATTTTCAGTTCTTTTCCATTGATCTGAGAATCTGCCTTTATTCCAGTACTATGCAGTTTCAATTCCTATAACTTTGTAGCACAGTTTGACGTTGGAGAGAGTAATGTCTCCCATCTTCTTTTTCCTTTTGATTTCTTAGGTTATTTGGAAGGATTACTCTTCCATTTGAATTTCAGGAGTGTTTGTTCTATCTCTTTCCAAAAAGGGGGGAGGGGCATGGGTACTTTTATGTGATTGAATTGAACCTGTATAATGCCTTGAGAAGTATTGCCATCTTGACAATGTTAATAATCCTCCCAATTCAAGAATAGGGAATGTGTTTCCTTTGCCTATTTTGTTTTATTTCTTTTAGTTTTGTAGTTTTCTTTGTACATATCTTTCAACTTTTTTATTAAGCTGATTGTGGTGCTTAATTTTCTGAGGTACAATTGTGAAACTGATTTTAGTTTTTAAATTTCTGTCTCTTTTATGTCATCATTTATAAACAGAAAAGTCATGGACTTTTGAGTGTTGATTTTGTAATCTACCATGTTACTGTATAGGTCTACTGATTTGTTCTTATTCTTTTAAGCTGATATAAATTTATGTATGTAAATTTTATGCTTGTAAATACTTTCACATTTTTAGACCACCTCTGTATTTGTTCAGTGTCCTAATAAGTAACCATTATCTTCTTGCCTTACTACAGCAATTCAAATATCAAAAATAACAAAACTCAAATCTAGTATTTCTATATACTTTATCATAACAAAGTTGCTATATTTTTAAGAGATTGTTAAAAATAGTGGTTTGAAATGTATTCAGTTACAATTGATAAAAAAATTTACTTCCTGGAGAAGCATTTTATTTTGAGATAATTATAATCAACAGCCCCACTGTCCTGACCCAATAACTGATTAGGTACTATTTCATCTTATTTACTGAGAATACAGGGGTTGGAATGCCATTCTCTTCTGAAAATTAGCATTGTGAGTGAAGATAGAGTAAAGTGATTTTAAAGTTCTTCAGTACTTCATTCTTAAAATTAAACATAAGAACCTGCAATTTTTACACTTCATTAAGCTGTTTAGAGAGTAATTGCAGTGTTATTAAGTTACCTTTCTTGGTTTATATCAAATTTTGATTGTGGAATTTAGCAGAATCTTCTCGTCTGTTCCACCTTTGACTTAAAAACTTTGAGTTTCATCAAAGCAAATACGTAGCAAGTTATCAAGAAATACTTGGAGGATGTCTAGTTTAATAGCATTTTAAATTTCGATAACTAACCAATAAATAATTGGTTGAACATGTTGAACAGGTCATGCATTAACATGACAAATATTCTGTTTAAGTAAGTAGCATATATAAATATGTACAAGTTAGTATATAACTTACCGATAATTCATACTAATATTTATTTTTATAACTATATTATCTATTTACATTAAACCTTTTTGTTTTTAAAGTCAGAATTTCATAGGTTTACTGTAATAATAAAATTATAACATTTAAAAATGTATACAGAGATAGATTTTATGGGTGCACACCAGGAGGTGCTCAGGCAATACTCCTGAATCTGTGCTCAGGAACAGGGATGACTCCTAGAAGTACTTGAGAATTCATATGGCATGCCAAGTCATGCCACATAAAAGGCAAAATCCTTAAATTGTGTATTCTCTTCATCTTATTTAAATATTTTAAATTAATGTTAAATAAGTTACAAAATATTTTTTCACTGAATTGTTAGAATACAGAAGAACGGCCTCTATTGTGTGAAAAAATAAAACATCAATATAATTGTTTTAAAATTATGCATGTTAATTAGAATAACATCTTTGTTAATGGTTCGGTATTTCTGAATTTTTTTTATATTCTATTCTCTTTTTTTAATTAACTCACCAAGAGATAGACATTTGCAAAGTTGTTCATTATTGGTTTTCAGTCATACAATGTTTCAATATCTAAGCCAGTATACTCTTTCCACCATCAATTTAGCCAGCTTCCCTTCTTTTATCCTTCACAAGCAGTCTACTTAATGGCAAGCACTTTTTTCTCTCTCTTTCTCTCTCTCTCTTTCTCTCTTGTATTTATGAGTTTTTAAAGTAAAGGTTTATAACTACAAGTAAAGGTAAAGGTAAAGGTAAAGGTAAAGGCCCTCCCGTTGATCGTCGATTTGCTTGAGCGGGCCCAGTAACGTCTCCATTGGAGACTTTGTTGTTACTGTGTCTGGCTTATCGAATACTCTCGGTAGCTTGCCGGGCTCTCCGAGAGGGGCGGAGGAATCGAACTCGGGTCGGCCATGTTGGACGCGTGTAAGGCGAACGCCCTACCCGCTGTGCTATCGCGCCAAGTAAACATTTTTTTCTTTTAAAGTATATACTTATAAATAACAAAATAGTAAACTCTTTAAACTAGTTGCATGCTCATTTGTGGAATGTAAAATAGCATAATATGACACCGAAGTACAGTAGAGACAAGGGTCAGGAATATTGTTCCATGGTTGAAATCCTGTCTCATGAGCTAGGGAGAAGGAAGCTGGAATAGAGAAGGAATCACTAAGTCAATGATGGTTGGAGAGATCGTTTGGGATGGCAGATGTGATGTGTGCTGAAAGTAGATAAAGAACCAAACGTGATAGCCTCTCAGTATCTGTTTTGCAATCCACAATGATGGAAAGTAGAGAGAGAGTATGGGGCTGGAAGAGCGTTGGGATGGGGCAGGGGGATACTGGGGACATTGATGCTGATAAATGTGCTATGTTGGAGGGATGAATGTTCAATCATCATATGACTGAAACTCAAACATGAAAGCTTTGTAACTGTATCTCACGGTGATTCAATTAAAAAAATTAAAAACAGTTGCAGCTATAAGTACTCCTGAACTACAAAAACAAAACTTTATATTAATCCATGGTTACATGAATACATTACTTTCTCTTGGAAATGTTTTCCACATTTAAATAGCTGTTTACTACTCATATAATATTGATTAATGAATTTACATGAGACTTATTCATTTTCACAAGTTTAATTAACAAAAAATATAAATGTAAACATGAGATATAAACAAATCTTAAAGTTTTTCTTAATAACCAGTATGTCTTTAGGTATTTGCATACAAAAAAATAAATAAATTTTGGAAGGGCATGTTTTGGCCATATCTGGTGATACTCAGGACTTATTCCTGGCTCTTTGCTCAGGAGTGACTCCTGGTAGGCTTGGGGTAACATATGTGGTGTAACGAATTGAACCAGGGTCAGCCATGGAGAGATAGTTCAATGAGCTAGAAATATGCTTTGCATCAAAGACCTGAATTTAATTCCTGTATCCCGAGGAATAATTATAGAGCACTAAGTATAGATTAGGCCCTGAACACCACCACACATGGCCCAAAGAACAAATGAAAAAAGGAAGAAAGAAAGAAGGAAAGAATGAAATGGAGAAAGATTCCATAGATAGATAGATAGATAGATAGATAGATAGAGATATACATTTTAAAGTAAGAATAGGTAACAGGGTGGTTTATAAATACTGGTAGTAAAATCCCAGAAAAAAAAAAGAATCTCTGATATAAAAATCAGGACAGTTACCTTTGTAAAAAGAGAGGCATTATGATTCATAGGATGTGTTAGTAATTTCTTGACACAAGTGACAGATATATGGGTTTCACTTTATAATGTTTGTAAAGTTGTACAATGTTATTTTATACAGTTGTCTATATATACATTATTTTATAACATATTTTAAATATTAATGAAGCCACTTCTTATTTGTATTCAGTTGAGCTTATTTAGTAACTAAAGCTACACATATTTAAAACTGCAGTCCTGAATGGAGTATATTTTGTGGGCTATAGACAGAAAACTTCAGCCTGTGTCATTCTTATAATAGGTCCACACTTAATTAAGAGATTAGTTAATATTAATTACTCCACATAAAGACTGCTTTCCTGCTAAAACAGTAAAATAGTGATGTTCTCTCCACTAACCTAGACACTTTCATTCCATCAGGTGGGTTATTATCAGTTTGGAAGTTTAAAGTACCACATTTTATATATATTATATATATACATTATATTTCTTTAATTATTTCATGATATACAATATATCTCATGAAAAACAGGTTGACACTTCAATATGAGGACCTAGGGATGTGGTGCTATCAGGCTCTTTTCTTCTGGATTCAGTTGGAATCTTACAGATTTATGACATTTTCCCATTCATGCTAGTGTTTCATCCTGAAGCTCATCAGAGATTGTGGAATGAATGACCTCTCTTTCTGCTACCGTAATCACAGTCCTTCTTTCCCCATATTTACATGAATTTCTACAAATGACCACTCCAATTGAGTAGCTATACTTCCTATATGGGAACATCAGGATTCTCAAAAGCAAAAAGAAAATGGTGATACAGTGGAAGCTGTCATCACTCTTACAGGCAAAAACTGAAAATGACATAATGCCATTTCAAGCCACAGAAAATATTCGAAGATTAACACTGTTCCCCTTCCTTCTACCAGATTATTTGTCCTCTTTCATAGAAAATATTTGGATCCAATGTCCCCTGAATTATTAGCCTACTATAGTATCAGGTTCAGTATTGAGGCTTAGAATATCTTCATTTTCCAACTGTCATTGTCATAGACATAGACATTGCCATGACAGTTGGAAATGCTCACTTTGAATAGAGCTGAGTGCCAAAAGTAGGTAAAGGGACATACATAATAACCTTTGCTGCAAGACATAATGACGAGGGGGGGGGGGAGAGAGAGAGAGAGAGAGAGAGAGAGAGAGAGAGAGAGAGAGAGAGAGAGAAGAAAACTATCTGCAGATTGGGAGTAGACATTGCAAAGAGTAAAGCTGGGGACATTGGACACTGGTAGTGGTGTGAGGGACAGGCCCACAATGGACCACCAGAATTAATTTAGCTTAGCTTAACAGGAACCCGCATTGCAAAATAACTGTTTTTTCTGCCCCTGAGCAAGGAATTCAGATACAGGTGCTCCGAGTTGCAAGTCATGAGAAGGATGGGGGTCAGATCAGATAACCAGATGCCTCTCACAAGACCCAGGACTGCCCTAAAAACCAGGACGTTCCTAAGCACTGATGCAAATGCTGATCTTTAAACTATAGGCTAAGGAGTGATGTGCTTTAAAATAGATTGGTCAGGAAAGTGTGGGTTGTTACAAATCTATTGGTTCTGCTGTAATGGCCGGTGAAGGCCTATATAAGATCTCCTTTGGAGAAACTCGGTGTCATGCCCATCCTGCAGAACCTGTGTGTTTGCGTAGGTAGCTCGACCCTGGCTAGCCAGTCTTACAATAAACCCTGCTTGCTGTTTGCAGTCTCTGAAGTCTCTTTGTCCTTAAAGGGAGATCATGATCCGTGTCCTAACAGTGGGAAATGTACACTGGTGAAGGTACTGACTATTGGAACCTTATATGGACATGATCCCAATCATGGACAACTGTAACTCTTTTATATCACAGTGATTGAAAAAAGAATATCTTTGTTTTAAATGAGTTCAAGGTATAAATGAGGTTCTGTAAGTACATGCATCTCCCTCTGATCCAAATAGCTAAAAATTAAAAATGCAAGTTGTCTGTTCTCTATATACATGGCATTGTAAATATAGTGTGAAATGAGATTTAAATAAACAATGAAAGAGGAAGGAGGTCCAACTGTTAGGTGCACAGCAATCTTTAGTTAATTGCAGTGATAAAATTCCACCAGAGAGAAGTTCGTAACCATCCGTCTATATTAATCAAGTTCTATGAATACTCTATGATTCTTCTTAAGTTCTTCCCACTAAGCTCTCAATTCTTTTATTTATATGAGAAAAATGAGGTATGAATGTTTGCATATATAAGTAAGTATACATGCAATTATACATGTATGTAATTGGATTTCCTCCATCGTTTCTGTCTCTAGGAAGAGCTCTTTGCATTTTCAACTGCTTTTATCCTTTATTTTTCAAGCTATATATTTGAAATCCTTGTAGATTTTGTATATCAAATTAAAATCCACTCCATTAGACAGAAGCCATAGTCACAAATTTCTTTGAGACAAATTGCTCTACCTTGGCCTGAGAATCAAAGGCTAACATTCTAAAGGACTCTTAGAAGCCTGTTATCTAAAAGGAAAAAGGAATAGGTCTCAGAGTAATGCCTATGATATTCTTAGAAATCTTTTAGACCAGATGAAAGAATTTGTGAAACACCACCTTGTATCAGATCTAATCATAGAGTATTATAGTTGCACCTTTGGATTATTGATCAGAAGAATATATTTTATTGATACAATTTTGTATCTAATCTTTTCTCATTTCTTATTTTGATATCTGAGTGAAAGCTTTACTCAAATATTTAGTATTTACATAGAACTGTATTGCCTAGCTTCTATTGAAAAGTTGTGTTAATTTATTAGTTAATTCTCTCTATCAGTTGATATGTTGCTTTATTGAAATTTGTTGTTAGTTTTAAAATTCTGTCTAGAAGAATCTTTACCATATATCTAATTGAATTGGTCTAAACTATTTTATTCTACACTATCGTAAGAATAAATGTGGCCTTTCTACCATTACATAAAACAGTTCAATGTTTTCCCACTGAGATAGTGATGTGTGTACTGCCCACCAATGAGTCCAATTTCACTCCAGCCACCTCCACCCTCAACCCCAACCCCAGGCTACCTCTATGGGAGGTACTTTTTTTCTCTCTGTCTCTCTGTCTCTGTTTCTGTCTCTCCATTTGGGCATTATGGTTTGCAGTAAAGATGCTGAGAGGTTATCATGATTGTTCCTTTAACTTACTTTCAACATGCAGTTCGTATCCAGAGTGATCATTCCAACTGTCATTGCCATAGTGGTTCCTTCTCTATCCCAACTGTTTTCTCCCCCAGCACCTGAGGCAGACTTCCAATCATGGACCAATGCTCCTGACCCACAGAATCGTAAAAATAAATTACCCAATACCCATCAGATTAGGGGCTAATATCCAAAATATAGAAGGAACTAGTAGAACTTTATAAGAAAAAAACTTAACCGCATTGAAAAGTGGGTAGAAGAAATTAACAAAAAACTTCCTCAAAGAAGAAGTACAAATAACCAAAAGGCACATGAAAATATGCTCTACATCGGTAATCATCAGGGAAATGCAAATCAAAAAAACAATGAGTTATTATCTCATACCAGAGACTAACACACACCAAAAAACATAGCCAGTGTTTGTGTGAATGCAGGGAGAAAGGAACTCTCTTTCATTAATGGTGAGAATGCTGAGTGGTCCAGCCTTTTTGGAAAACAATATGGGCATGCCTCAAAATTCTAGAAATTGAGCTTCTGTATGACCCAGAAATGCCACTTCTGGGAATATCCCTTGGAATACAAATACACACCCAAAAAAATGCCACCTGCACGTCTATGTTTATTGCAGCACTATTCACAATAACAAGAATCTGGAAACAACTGGAACAGATGACTGGATAAAGAAACCACAGTACATCTGCACAATGGAATACTATACAGCTATTAGATGTTAGGTCCCTAGGGACCCTGAGGGAGATTCCAGAGTTAAAACTCTATAAATTAGTAACTCTCCCTTTCCTGCCCCCTCTCCAGCAGAGCTTTAGAGTGAAACCATTCCTTATTCGAATGCAAATTCTGAAACCATTTGTTGACTCTTTCCTGTTGGGATGTAAATTCGGGAACCATTTGTTAGGCTTTCCTTATCTATTACCTCTGTTAGGAACTCTTCCCTTATCCACTTCCAGAATGCAGGACTGAGAATCAAAGGAAACCAGGTGATAACCAAATGTCCTAGTTACCAGATGCCCACTAGCTACAATGTCTATGTACGTAAATGCTGATCTTTGAATCTATAGGCTAAGGAGTGAGGTACTTTTAAATGGATTGGTTAAGAAAGTATATGTTGTTACAAATCTATTGGCTATGAAATGCGCGGGCTTTGCTGTAATGGCCAGTGAAGACCTATATAAGATCCCCTTTGAAGAAGTTCGGGGTCTTGCCTCACCTAACTGACCTGCTTGTCTGTGTAGGCGGCTTGATCCTGGCTAGCCAGTCTTACAATAAACATTGCTTGCTGTTTGCAGTCTCTGGAGTCTCTTTGTCTTTAAAGGGAGATCACGATCCACGCCCTAACATTAGGAAAAATGAAGTCACTAAATTTGCTTATGAATGGATGGACATGGAGAGTATCATGCTGATTGAAATGAGTCAGATGAGGAACAGCATAGAATGATTGCACTCATTTGTGGGGCATACACACACACACACACACACACACACACACACACACACACACAAACATATGTGAGACCCAAGAACATTAGAAACACAGGCCAGGAAAATTGGTCCAGAGTTGGAAGCTTTGTAGCTTATTTACTAAGTCATGTCCCATCCACATAAAGTGTCCTTACACTATAAATGGTCAATTAAAAAAATTCAGGAGTGGCTGAGATTAGTACCAGGAATTCTGCTCCATGACTTGAAGGCCAGCCACACGTGCTAGGGGGAAAAGGAAGCTCAGATAGAGAAGAGAGCACCAAATAAAGGGTGTTGTTGATGTCGGTGGGCCCCACGGGTGACTTATGTGAAGTGGGGAGGAGAAAGACGGCCACTTTCTCCCCACCCACCTCTGCCACCCGGAACCCTGGGTAGGCTAGGACCAGTAAAGTCTGCAGTGAGCACCTGCTCGGCACAGGCCTAAGCCCCGCCAGCCACACGAGGTGGCCGTCAAGCCACACCTGAAGTCCGCTTGATCTTCTCGGCACGGGAGTTAATCCCCGCCACCCGATTGCTCGGGGAGCCACGGACTCAAGCTGGGGCGAGAATTTGCTCTTTGCAGGAAAGGAGAGACCAGTCCCAAGCCTTACCCGAGGTTTCTGGGGTTCTTGTCTCGCTCGCAGAAAAGAATTTCAGGAGTAGACGAGCAGTGAAGTAACAGGTTTTATTTGGAGGCTTTTGGAGAGGGAGAGAAAGGGATAAGCAGATAAGCCGGGGGGGGGGGGGGGTGGGGGGGGAGGAGAGAGAGAGGGTAATGCGTCCAGAGGGAAGGCGGGCTTCTCCGAGGGTGGAGAGAGCACCAAGTGGACTCTCGAGCTGGTTCTTATAGATCATTCTGACTCAGAATATTCTGGAATCTCCTTGGGGCTGAATCGCTGGAGTCAACCGGATTGAAAAGGGGTTCGAGAATCATCTGACTTGGAATATCCTGGAATCTCCTTGGGGCTGGGTCGCTGGAGTCAACCGGATTGAAAGGGGGTTCGAGAATCATCTGACTTGGAATGTCCTGGAATCTCCTTGGGGCTGGGTCGCTGGAGTCAACCGGATTGAAAGGGGGGTTTTTGGGAAGGAGGAATTTCATGGGGAGGAGGCCCATATCTTCAGGATCTGGGTGATGTCGGTGGGCCCCACGGGTGACTTATGTGAAGCGGGGAGGAGAAAGACAGTCACTTTCTCCCCACTCGCCTCTGCCACTTGGGACCCAGGGTTGCTGGGTTCTTGTCTCGCCTCGCAGAAAGGAATTTCAGGAGTAGACAAGCAGTGAAGGAAATAGATTTTATTTGGAGGATTTTTAGGTATGGAGGGAGGGAGAGAGAGTGAGAGAGTAAAGTTAGACACGAAAGCATGAAAGTACACATCTCAAGAGGGGAGATGCGGGCGACACATGTGCTCGGGAACCGCATGTGCTCGGCCACGTAGGCGCAAGCAGCACATGGGCTCGGGCAGCAAATGCGCGCGCTTCCTTTGTTCAAGGTGGCCTTTATAGGGTTCCTCCAACCTGCCCCCACGTGGGGCTTCTTCCCAGGTAAGTGTCCTGTTGCTAAGGAGGTTGCCAGGGAGGATGGGAGTGGTGATGATCTTCTTTGAAATTCCTTTCCTGGCCTTTTGTTCCTAGAGGAGCTTCTTTGGGTCTGTTGCTGGAGCCGGGTGAGGGTCTTATCAAGCCTTAGTTCCTGTTTTCCTATTTTCTGCAGGGCTGGCTTTTGTCATTGCCTCGGGAGGGGGCCCTCCCTGTCTACCTGCCTACATCATGGGGATGTCTTATCAAGTCCTTATTCTCTGTCTTCACAGGGTGGGTTGGTCCTAGAATTCTTCTTCTATGAGACTTTGTTTCATTGCAGAGAGCCTTTCCCTATCTACCTGCCTACATCATTGTGAGGAACCTCCCAGGGCGGGAGAAGCATGCTGAAAGTAAACTATAGACCAAACATGATTGCCACTCAATGCCTCTCTTGCAAAACACAGGACACAAAAGAAGAGAGAACAAGGGGGAATGCCCTGCCACAGAGGCAGGGTAGGATGGGGGTATGGGGGGTGGGAGGGATGCTGGGACCCGTGGTGGTGGAGGATGGGCACTGTTGGAGGGATAGGTACTTGATCATTGTATAACTGAAACCCAAGCACAAAAATTTGTAAGTCTATAACTGTACCTCATAATGTTTCACTAATAAAAAAAATTTAAAAAATACAATTCCCTGGAAATTAAGGACTCTATTATAAGATTCTGAGGTTTCCTTCTAACCAAAGTCTTAAAATAAGCATTATTCTCTGTTGTGTGAATATTTGTTCAGTCGGAGGCGCTGAGACAAGGAATGCAAAAGAAATTTGTGTCATAGAGGACCCAGGTTCCCTCAGACTTGTGACTAAGGTAGAGAGCTGGGAAATCTTTTATTTATCATGGTACCTCTAAAGGACACAATGCAGTGATGTCATCAAAAGAAGTTACAGAAAGATCATTGAGGCAGCAAAACATACATTGTTTCCTTGTATCTGCAGGCCAGTAAGTTAGGCCTTAGGGAAAAAAGATACAAAACCAAAACTGAAACCTTTCTTGGGCTACAAGCCCTTCAATTTGCATTCCAAAGACAAGGCTGGGTAGCCACCCTGAAATCTACATCCTAAGGACAAATGACTGGCACCTGAAATCTGAGACTAGGCTGGGCTGGAGCCAGGAAACTGTAAGACAAAGATCAGGCCTTGCTAGCACCTGAGTTCTGCTTGTCAAAGATCAGCCAGGCTTCTGTGAGTGTTAGGGCGCAGATCGTGATCTCCCTTTAACGACAAAGAGACTCCAGAGACTGCAAACAGCAAGCAAGGTTTATTGTAAGACTGGCTAGCCAGGGTCAAGCCGCCTACACAGACACGCAGGTCAGTTAGGTGAGGCAAGACCCCGAACTTCTTCAAAGGGGATCTTATATAGGCCTTCACTGGCCGTTACAGCAAAGCCCGCGCATTTCATAGCCAATAGATTTGTAACAACATATGCTTTCTTAACCAATCCGTGTAGAAGTACATCACTCCTTAGCCTATAGATTCAAAGATCAGCATTTACGTACATAGGCATTGTGACTAGTGGGCATCAGGTAACTTGGACATTTGGTTATCACCTTGCTTCCTCTGATTCTCAGCCCTGCATTCCGGAGGTGGATAAGGGAAGAGTTCTTAAGGGAGGTAACAGATAAGGAGGGCAGGAAAGGGAGAGTTACTAATTTATAGAGTTTTAACTCTGGAATCTCCCTCAGGGTCCCTAGGGACCTAACATTCCTCCCTTTCTCTATTTCATATTGAGGAATCTTCCTCAGTGGGCTCTTCATACAGAGGAGTAATTTCCTCAGTGGGCAGGGTCCAGTATTGTTACCCAGAATTAGGAGGATTTTCAAGACTCAAACCAATTCTCCCAGGCCTCCCTTTCTCTCCGACGTTGTTCAAGGCCCTCCCCGAGCTTGGCCGTGAAGTCTCAGACCATCCCTGTGTGATCAGTATAGAGTAGCAGCATTTTTCTCCCAACATCACACATAAATCCCCATTCTTCATTGCCTTGGGAGGGGGCCTTCCCTATCTACCTGCCTACATCCTATTGCCCACCCCCCCAGAGATTCCACCACCTTGAATCTTTAAGGGAGAATGGCAGAAGGTCCATCTTCTGGAGCTGCTTCATGCTGACAATGGGGCGCTGGCCCTGCCTACACAAGGGGTGAAATCTCATGCTACCTCAGCTTTTTAGTGGCCCTCAGCAATGAATTGGTTGGGTTCCTGAAGTTATCTGAAAGAAAAGATCAGTTCGATTAGACTGAGGGATATCACTTTGAAAGGGTTAGACCCTGGAGGAGTAGAAGTTCCTTTCTGACCCAGTAAGGACAGAGTTCTCTACCCACAGGTTTGGCTGATAGAAAAATGACTTCCTGTGTCCAGATTTTTCTACTGGACACAGAAACACCAAGCCATTCTCTGGCTTTCTCAGTGCAGATTGGAAAAGCTTCTGCCCATACACTGAAGCTATCAATAAGAACCAACAGATATTTATACCTTGAACATATGAGCATTTGATCATTTGCATAAAGCCAAGCTGCGATCCTCCTCTAAGTTCCTTGATGCTGAACAGGTGTTAGGAGAGAAGGATCAAGATTTCCACTAGGTTCATTAATGGCACAGAAAGCACAGTTCTGAGTTACTTCTACCTTACTTGCTATTGAGTCCCTTTAATAATATTCCACTGCATTGGTCCAGGAGTTAGCAACTTTCCTTGTTGGTAAATCATCAACTAGCTTTCTTTTGGAAACCCCCAATGTCCACTATGTCCACTGTTCTTCTTCTGCAGAACATTCTGGCTTAGAGGAAATACTCTCTGGTGTTAATCCCATGATGCAACAAAAATTAAGAGCTGTTAACATCCTTGTTCTCTCCAAACGACTGTTCACAGAAAATGAGATGCAATACAAAAAGTATAGAAAGAAAATTCACAGTATTTTAGAACGAGCTATTAATCCATTCTAACTTAACCAGTTTAGATGCCCTTTCTTGACACTTTGGCCAATTCACAGACTGGGGGAAATCAATTCTGCACTTTGGGATGAGCTTCACCCTAGTAAAGCTCTGATCGAACTAGTGACAGCATTCATTTCTCTCCACCTTCATTTTAAAACTTTGCAAGATAGCTTAACAAATCTAGCTTGTTCTTTTGCATAAACACAGTAAGATTAGAGAACTCTCCATTTGGGATACCCCATTATTTACTGAGAAGTCCTGGGGATCGGCTAAAGACAGGAGACACACCAATAGTGGCATTAATCTGATTTGGCACGTCAGAGCTACCCAGGCCTGGCCAGAAGATGTCCCACGACGAACTGGATGGCCTCGAGCCTTCGGGCCTCATTTTCCACAGAGATGTCCTGGCAGAAAGGAGTCCATCCCATCCCTTCTTCAGGGCTGGGAGAAATCCTGATTTCCAGGTTTTTCCTTGACGCTGAGAGTAGGCCCAGACTGAGATAGTCATTGCAGAGTCCTGGATTCCTCATTCTCCATAGCAGTGATGATTTCCGGTCTTTCCTTGAGCTGGCCTGCCTGTAGGGTCGCCCTGAGGTTTGTAGGGTACTTGAAACAGTACCCGTTAAATCCCTGCTCCTGTCATTTAGACAGATCCCCTGACTGTTCCCTGAAAGAGGGCTTTGGGGTCCCATAGTTGGTTTTTCCTGTCTGCATGAGGGGTAGACCCTATTACAGAGAGGAAAGACTTATCTGGATTTATGCAAACCAACACAGTGCCATGAAACATCAAAAAACATACTGAAGGTACAAAAGAAGAGAAAAGCAAGCATTTCACTTTACTCACAGAGATGTAATACACCCATTTGCTGTGGGTCCTAGTCAGAGAAGCTAAAATCTGTAGACATAAAGCATACCGTTTAACATGTTTTTCAATCTCACATGGAAAAACTTTAACTTCCCATTAATAAGAGCACTGTACCAGGAGTCCAGTGTACAGTTTAACATGTCTAATTCATTTAACCCCATGTCAAAAACCCTTGATGTCCTGCAACTTTTGAAAAATTCAATTATCTTAAGAGCACTATAACAGGAGTCCAGATAATCCGTCCAGTGTCTTTCCCGTAGATCTTACAAAAAGGTACTAGAACAATTCTGCATGTGATTTAAAGAGTTTCTTACAACAAAACAATTTGATCAGTTCCTTTTCTTTAAAACAACCTCAAACCTTCTACACATTCCTTTACATACATTCTGTAACTTTCATTCATTTAAAAATCAACTTCACTTTAACAGAATTCCTTTCCTTTTTTCTCCACTGATGATATCTCCATCCATTATCTTTCTGATTTATGACATACATCTATAGTAGTACAATGTACAATGTGATCTCCCAAATTTAGACACAAGTTACCAACCATCTCACTTAACATGACAAAGCTGTACTCTGCATTGCTATTTCAGAAGCATTAGATCAGTTCTATAGATATTCAAAAAGCCTTTAAAATGCTCACAATTAAAGCTCTTACAAGGTATATTCACTGGGCAAAAGATCACTTTACATTAGAAATTAACCAGGAGACATCTTAAAATTCTGATTTACAGGAAAACACAAATACAAAAAGATTAAAACACTCATAGATTATCATGAAACAGAAAGCATTTCACATTTAGGTACAAAGTTCTCAGGTCAGGACTAGGTTGATATCTGGAGACAAAGCTTGGCATGAAATAAAATTATCAAAATAATAGCATGCACTTTTAAGCAATAGACAGGCTGATTAACAACATAGTTAGTAAAATTTCCCACATTTTCCATGCAATTCTCCATTCTCAGAAACTATTACAGAAGGCTGACATCTGAGGTGAACCCATTTTATAACTCTTAGTAGTTCTAGAAATTTTAGTTAACCAAGAGTCTCAGAGATCATATAGAGCACTGGTAGGACAAACTTTGCAATCAATTTTATAACTCTAGAAACTCAAGTTTAAACTAAACCATTACTTTTTGAACCTGTTTTCATGTGTCATAGCTATTTTAACTCCTTCTAGGTCAAATATTCTAATCCAATGCAGATACAAATATGTACATTAACATAACAGCATAAGACCTATAAACAATCAATTTTTATAAAACATGATAAAACTTCCTTTGGCTTAATTTCAATAGTTCTTGTACCTTAATTATTTAAAATCATGAGCTTTCTATACCAGACATTTTTTAAAAATTCCACAAAAATACAAACATGCTTTCAGACACAGAAAAAGCCCTTTGGATTTTTTTTTTTTAACCAAACTTTGATATCAGTATAAGAAAATATTTGAATTGCTGTGTGAGCACAAAAAGGATGGCAACAATCTATCTTTCCCACCACCCGCGTTCGGTAGTTTCCCCCACTCCAGGGAGGTAGATGGAGATGGGCAAGAAAAGGAAGGAAATCTTATGGCCAGGTTGCTTGATTTTAGTTGCAGTTTATTCCAATCCTCTCTCCATTCACTCCCGTATCTCTCCTGCCTCTCCTAGCCACCCATTCTTACAGTCTCATTATATCCCATAAAAGGAACTCAGGTTCTCTCAAGCATGTTTTCCCCTGTTCTCTCAGACCTAGTAGAGAGCCCCAAAATCTCATGGTACTTCTAAAGGGGCAAAAAGGAGAAAGAACATTGAGGCAGCAAAACATACATTGCTTCTTTACATCTGCAGGCCAGTACCAAAGACTAGCCTGGCTAGAGCTGGGAATCTACATCCCAAAGATCAGGCCTGGCTAGCACCTGAGATCTGCTCTGTGAGATAAGGGAAGCTGCCTCTTGCAGTATACTGAAATTATTTACTGAAGGCAGTTTGAAAGGGAAAAATGTTTAACCTCATCCAAACTAGTCAGGACATTCTTCTAGGACAGATTCTTACTTAACAGATCGACTCACAATTTACAATACAAGTTCAGTGTCCTGGAAGGATCTGATCTTACAAAATAACAGATTCTGACTAGGGTGAAAGCTGATTATCTGGTTGGGGAGGAGAGCATAGAGAAGTGGTTACAGAAAAACAAAGGAATGGAAGTGACTCAGGAGCACTGTGATGGGTGTAACATGATAAACCTTAGCTCCTTCTGTCAAGGAGGAATGGACAAGTCCAATTGTTATCCTATAAATTGCCACAGTTTAGGAAAACAAGGAAACTTAATTTTAATGGCTTCTGTACCTCTGTAGTTTGTAAAAGCGGCCTAATTTTTCATTAAAGTTAGCTGAGGCTTATAAGATAAGGTCTTGCTTTCTCTGAACTCTTATTTCACTTAAGTTTCAGGCTCTAGTTCCATAGCTCTTCTAGATAGTACAAGATTCTTAAGTTCAAAAGGATTTCAACTGTTAATCACATAATCATTAACGTTCTTCTAATAAGAAATCAAGATTGAGAATTCTGCTTTCTCTGTAGGCTCAAACTTCTGATAAGAAATCTTCGTTTAAACCAACTTGTCTAGCAAGTTCCAAAAACAACTGCATTCCTTAAATCACTGAGTTGCATATCACTGACTTCTCTAGAATTTCTACTTCTGATTTCAGCCTGGTCCCAACACTCTAGCGTTTCACATAGAGAGACAGATAGACAGACACAGACAGACAGACAGACAAACAAGACAATGAACTGACTAAAACACCACACATACATGTGCACATATCTGTAGTTGATCGATCAATCTGACCCTTCAAAAAAATGGCAGGGAGAAACTGATGGACTGAGAAAGGAAGGGACTGTCCCCAGGGCGAAGAAACCTTATCGCTGATTGGGAACTCTGCTCCCCATTTCCCAGTCTCCCGCTTGTTAAAAATGGGTCAAGAAAGCGCTTTTGTTGATATAAGCCGGCAAAATAAACTATGACAAAGATGTTACCATATTTTGGCCAAGGCTAAATCTGAGGCAGGGAGCTAGTATCATGATCTTGCATTTTCCTGCCTCCTCTGCTTTGATAATCCTATTTCTTTTGTTACCTATGAAGATCTGACTGCAGAATGATCTGGTAATGCAAACTGCCATTCACTGTATATCCTTCCCAATATTCTAACTTATACTCAGGCCACGTGGTGTTACAGAGGTCAACAAGATATTCCTTATCTAAACTATCTACTTGGAAGCTCTTCCGGTGTTTTAAGAGCAACCCAAAGGAGAATATTTAGGTACTGATGTAGAATTTCCCATATCTCCTAAGTGTCAGCAATAACCTATGAAAGGGAGGGAAAAGAAAAATCTAGGGTAGGATAAGTCCTTAGCATGCTCTCCTCCTAATAGTTTCTAGTGTTGTGGTTCTAGAGAGAGCACGGACACGACCACAACTGCATGCCAGCCCATCAGAAAAATCTCTCTTTAAAGGATGTCTCCTTTAGAGATTTCTGAGTCACCCTAGGAATCCCTGGGTCCTGCCTCCCGAGCGTCCACACAACCATGGCTTACACGTGTGGAGCCATACCTAGAGTGCCATGGGTTTCCAATAAGCCTATTAAGGGGAGAAGAGAAAAGTTCTGCCTTTCTTAGCTTGCCACATATTCCAATGTTCCCTGCTGACACTTTCTTCCACAAACTTCTTGTCTGTCTTTTTACCTTTTTTTTTCTCTGCTTCACTTTGCCTAGGGCTAAACCTGCTGACTGCCTCCATTAGCATTTGAATTGACCTCTAGCTGATTCTGCTGGTTAGAATGCTTAAGAAAGGGATTTCTAACTAGAAATTGATCTGCCTTAGTTTACCAGGATCTTCTCACTAGTGGGCTCTCATCCCATAGTGGACGGTGATGCGAGACAGACAAAGGAGGGGTGCCTCTTTGCAGAGACCATTCAGATGCTTGCCTGGCCGGAGGAGAACTTAGCCTTAGTGGTTCAGCGTTGTGACTTGCGACCGGTAGCTATACCAGTGCCACCATTGACCGTATGTTCTCCGTGGAGTCGCAGGCAGCCCACTCGAGCTCCGTGACTTTAGAGGGACTTTAAGAGTGCCAGGTCGTGGAGCTACAAAATCACGCCCGATAGGAGGACCTATCAGGGTGCTCAGACACACA
The DNA here is from genome assembly GCF_029834395.1 of Sorex fumeus. NCBI lineage: Eukaryota > Metazoa > Chordata > Mammalia > Eulipotyphla > Soricidae > Sorex > Sorex fumeus. The sequence continues at coordinate 38,363,614 of NW_026606091.1, forward strand.
CACATTCACACAGAGGTTATCACATTCCTCCCCCAGTCCCCCTAGAGATTTCCAAGGGAGCATACCTTCACAGCAGATCTTCCACAGATTGCCTCCTTTATCCGAGCCACAAGGTTTGGAGAGAAGGAACCTCCTGGGGGCCAATCCACACCAAAGGAAGGCCATTCTGATGAACAATAATTGGCAAACTTACCTTTCTTGATCATCAAGCCCAGATTCTGAGCTTTCCTGTGGATCTCAGAGAAGTGATCAAGAATTAAAGCTTTGGGGGTCGATTGATTCTGACCCATATTAAACAATCTCAATAAACAGAACTAAGAGAAGGATAATAAGACAAATACACACACTAAGGACACACGCACAGATCACACTCCTGCACTCGCTCGGACCGGTCCACTCTCTCACACGGGTGCGCACCACACTCACCAGTCACCCTGGGACTCCCGAATATGCCCAAAGGGCGTGCACGTGATTTTCACCTCCGGAGGGTTCAGCTCTTCCAGGTCTTCTCCCGGCGCCGGATTTTCCAGAACAGATGAGGCCTCCAGAACAGACAGACGAGGACCCGAGGAAACCCTATGTCCCCCCAAGTCCTCCCAGTCAGGGTTGGCCACTTCCCTGCCGCGGTCCAGAACAGACGAGGCCTCCAGAACAGACAGACGAGGACCCGAGGAAACCCTATGTCCCCCCAAGTCCTCACAGGGTTAGCTACTTCCCTGCCGCGGTCCAGAAGGGGACACTGTCCCCCCACAGAACAGACGGAATATTCCCCAGAAATTTTTTTTTTTTTTTTTTTTAAGGCCTTTTCAAAACCCGCTCTCTGGGCCCGTTTGCCGTCGGGAGATCTCACTGGGGCCTCCAAATGTTAGGGCGCAGATCGTGATCTCCCTTTAACGACAAAGAGACTCCAGAGACTGCAAACAGCAAGCAAGGTTTATTGTAAGACTGGCTAGCCAGGGTCAAGCCGCCTACACAGACACGCAGGTCAGTTAGGTGAGGCAAGACCCCGAACTTCTTCAAAGGGGATCTTATATAGGCCTTCACTGGCCGTTACAGCAAAGCCCGCGCATTTCATAGCCAATAGATTTGTAACAACATATGCTTTCTTAACCAATCCGTGTAGAAGTACATCACTCCTTAGCCTATAGATTCAAAGATCAGCATTTACGTACATAGGCATTGTGACTAGTGGGCATCAGGTAACTTGGACATTTGGTTATCACCTTGCTTCCTCTGATTCTCAGCCCTGCATTCCGGAGGTGGATAAGGGAAGAGTTCTTAAGGGAGGTAACAGATAAGGAGGGCAGGAAAGGGAGAGTTACTAATTTATAGAGTTTTAACTCTGGAATCTCCCTCAGGGTCCCTAGGGACCTAACAGTGAGAAAAGGAAAACTGCCCCTTTCAATATACTAGAATTATTTACTGCAGGCAGTTTGAAGGGGAAAAAGATGTTCAGCCTCATCCAAATTAGCCAGGAAACAAGAGAAATCACACCCATTTTCATGGATCCCTATGTTCCTGCCCATTGTGCAGTACAGTCTATAGGGGCTTACCCTCGCAACTCAGTCCAGCCCCAACATTCTCTCTATGATAATTAATATAATTTTCGTAACAGTACAATGACATATAGTTTGTGATTAGTTTTGAAAAACTCCAGTTATACTGGTAGTAACAGTGGTTTGTTTAAGATATTTATAAAATCTTCTTTGGATTCTTACAAAAGTAAGAGCAGAGAATTGAGATGAAATATTTAATATTAGGTCTTCACGTTTCCCTAAATTTTTTTATTGCAATTACTTGTAACATAGATCCCTATAATCTTTATGTCTTTTTATGTCATTATTTTCACTGTGGAAATTTTATGATCATCAAAATCTGCTCTCTAAGGGATTTCTTAAGTAAATGGCCTTACCACCAAATACCTGGACATGGGCATTGAATTTCTGTTCTCTATCATGAGCAAAATTTAAGAATAATAAATGGGTAAGAAGTAGACAAGAACCTGGACAGATACTGACAGAATAACTCATACTACTAATAGCAACAACATAATTTCAAGTGTAGTTTTTGATGTTTCATTTACACACTTCAAATCTTATGATTTTCTTCTTTATGTTTTTTTAAATGAATGTTAAATTATGATGAAATAAGCCATGTTAATGTGATTTCAAACAATTACAGTGGAGCCATAAAACAAAGTCACATCAGTTTAGCTCAGTTGGCATTAATGTAGTCAATATGACAGAAAACTGCAATTCTTTTGAGGTCAAGCTATCAACTTTGATACTTTTTGCTTTATTTTTACATAACTATAAACATGATTCATTGTAAACAAAACAAAAGTTTCAAGGTAGTTATGCTCAAGGCTTTTAAGAAAGAGAAAATTTGAATGAAAAAATAAACCTGCACAGAATTCAGGTAACAAGACTAGAACACATAAAAATAGGTGATAAATTATATTTGATCATGTAAACAGCATATACAAAACTTAAAGAAGAGGTAGTACCTGTAGTCTTTTAGAACATTTACAAATAATAATTTGTTGACAGTATTCAAGCCAAACGAAACTATTGTCATCAACATAATACTAGTAAGATTTATAAGGCATAAAGAAGGAACATAATTTTTAAATAAAATGCACAGTTATAACAAAGTCAAAGGATGATAAGAAAATGTTATGAAAATGAAAAATCAACAATTATCAAGCAATTTATTTAAATTTATAAATCTTATTAAAATAAAAAATAATATACATCTATTAATTCTAGTATTTAATACCTTATATTTTCAAATACCTTATACATAAAAACCTTTCCATAAATTGTTGGGATCGGGAGTTCCCTAGCCCTGGGAGGCGCGGAGAGACCAGATAGACACAATTCCTGCAGGAGTAAAAACGGGGTTTATTTAGACCAGCATGCTGGGGCTCCGCAGCATACCCCCAAAATGGGCAGTGGCTGAGAGCCCCCAACTTCTTCAAAGGGGATCTTATATAGGCCTTCACTGGCCGTTACAGCAAAGCCCGCGCATTTCATAGCCAATAGATTTGTAACAACATATACTTTCTTAACCAATCCATTTAAAATTACCTCACACCGTAGCCTATAGATTCAAAGATCAGCATTTACGTACATCGATTGTCAGCACAAGCAAGGTTATAGCTGGAATCATTAAGCCTTAGGTAATCTCCCTTGACCATCCTCCTTTTGAGTTACCCAAGTCTGCAGGGTGCTTTAGTGAGACAATACATTCCAGGAAAGGGCAATTTCCCCCAACCACCCGCATCCTGAGTTATCCTTTACCCAAATCTGCAGGGTGCTTTACTGAGACAATACATTTCAGGAACAGTAAATACACCTGAATCCTGTCACACTTGGTTTAGAAAGAAGTTATGCCCTGTTCACTTTCCAAATCCCCTCTCCCCCAGGTGCAAAGCAGCCAAGAAGTTTTACAGAAAGCAATGTTGCAAGTTAGCTGAAGCACACAAAAATTTGATGCCCTAATATGGATTCTTTCAAAATAAATTACTAGATTACAGTGTTAACTACTCAAAAAGGTAACCGTTTAAAATAGTAATAATTTTAAAATAATCATTTAAAAATAATTGTCAATAATTTTAGACAGATATTAAATGAATCAGGAGCACTTTCAAACTCATCTTTTTGAGACCACACACTACTCTAAATCAAAAACCAAAGACATAAAAAGCAAACTAGTTACAATTTTCATGAATATCACTGTCACTATCACTATCACCCCGTGTTTCGTTGATTTGCTGGAGCGGGCACCAATCACGGCTCCATCTGTCCCTGTCACGTGCTAATGTAGCCCAATAGCATATTGGGGCTCTTTCAGGGTCAGGGGAATGAGGACCATCATTGTTACTGTTTTTCGCATATTGAGTACACCACGGGTAACTAACTTGCGGGTGAGGATACTCTCCGTAGCTTGCTCTCTGAGAGGGATGGAGGTTTTTGTGGCAACCTCTAATCACCTTTACAGGTGTTCCCAGTCAGGCATATATGTGGGCAAGATACTTTTGGTAGCCTGCTGGGTTCTCTGAGAGTGAGAACTAGACAATAAGAGATCGTGCAGCTATGATGCTTCTGGGAGGTTGGTTTTATAGTCTCTGGATACCTTGCCATTGATGGGGTTACACGGCAGTTGGTGGGTGTAACTCTCTAGCTACTAAGGGGGATCTGAGTGGAGGAGGCCCAGTCCCAATCTGACCAGGCTTGGAGATTTCAGGCCCAGGTCCCGCACACCTGGGTTCCTCTGCCAGTTCCTTCATGCGTGAGGCTCGTCTGAGCATGTGGACAGTGGTCTCAGCATGGCTATGACTGGGTCCCAAAGATTTTCAGCTGCCGGGGCTCTGCTCGGGGCAGAGAGGGAAATTCAACCCACCCCCCTCCAAGGGGCCTCATTGAGGACAGCTAGGTGCAGGGGCAGGAGACTCTGTGTTGTTCTCTTCCAGGAGCTTGGTTTTATAGTCCTTAAAAATAAGTAAATAAATAAAAATAAAAATAAGTAAACATCCTTAGCAAAATATTAATGGATTAAATTCAGATATATATGAAACAGAGTATACACCATGGTCATATGGTATTGCTTCCAGAAATGTAAGATTCATTCAGCTCCAAAGAGATTAACTGAATTTACCTTCTGAATGTAGTAAAAATAAAAATTCAAATAATTGTTTCAATGAATACAGAAATAATAATTAAAATTTTTCAGCACTTATGCAAAATTACACTTGTAAAAAATGCAATAGGTTATCAACTAAAAGTACACTGTAGCACTGTCTTCCCGTTGTTCATCGATTTTCTCAAGAGGGTACCAGTAACATCTCCATTGTGAGACTTGTTATTGTTTTTGGTATATCGAATACGTCACAGGTAGCTTACCAGGCTTTGCCATGTGGGCGGAATACTCTCGGTTGCTTGTGAGGCTCTCCGAGAGGGGTGGAGGAATCAAACCCAGGTTGGCTGCATGCAAGGCAAACACCCTACCCACTGTGCTATCACTTTGGCCCCAACTAAAAGTGATATAAAGAAAAATATAAAATGCATACAGCTGGGTTAAAGAGATGATTAGTACAGTGGGTAGTTCACTTGCCTTACATGTGTTAGACTGGGGTTCTATTCTTTGTATAGCATATGGCTCCAACAGCCCACGAGGAACAATCTCTGAAAGTAGAGGCAAGAGAAAGCCTGACCACCACTGGATGTGCCCTCGACCGCTCCCCACAAAAACTAATATCATACTTAATGATAAAAGATTTCGTCGATTGCCTCGAGCAGGTCCCAGTAACGTCTTCTTCATCCTAGCCCTGAGATTATATTCAAGGCTCTTTAGGAAAATGAGACCCATCATTGTTACTGGTATTTGGCATATTGGGTACGCCACGGGGAGTTTGCCAGACTCTGCCGTGTGGGCAGGCTACATTTGGTAGCCTGCCAGTTTGTCCAAAGTAGGAATGAGATAATAAGATGTCATAATAAGATGTCGCGTGGCTGCGCAGTTCCGGGAGCTGGTTTTTATAGTCTCTGGGTCTTGGCCGTTGATGGGATTGGGGGTGGGGGGTCAAGATAAAAGATTTAAAAAAAAAACCTTACTCCAAAAAATAAGCCTAGATTTCAAAATGGGCTCCTATAGCAAAGTATCACATACTGGGTGGCTTAAGGAACAGATAAAGCTAAGATCAAAGTGCTGTGGGATTTGTTTTTAATCTAGTTTATAAGTATACCCCCCCCTTTTTTTTTTTGTATCTTCACATGGTGAGAATTAAATACAGAGAAGGCAAGAGATAAATCTCAGTTTCTCTTTTTATAAAGTTATTAATTTCTTCATTGGAGCCCCACCCTGATAACTTCATGTAAGCCTAATTTTCCTCTAAAGTTTTTCCAAAAGGTTCCATGACCAAATGCTCTGGGAATTAGGACTTTCACAAAGGAATTTTCTGAGAAACAGATGCATTTAATCCGTAAGCACAATTATGCACATTTTACTATTTTTTTTCAATTTTACCCTGACATTACTAGTATTTACAGTAAACATTTATTTTTGTTTGTTTGGCAATCATACCCAGCTGTCCGCAGGGCTATTACCTGGGGGGTTTTGGAGAACTATATGTCATGCCAAGGATTGAGCCATGTTGTCTACATGTGAGACAAGTGCCTACACACTATAGTATCTCTGGCCCTTTACAGCAATTTGTAAAAAAATTATTAAACTCAAACATATTAGAAAAAAAGCATAAGTCTTTTCCCCCAATCTTGTTGCTTCTCAGCTTTGTTGAGTTATGAATTACAAGTAATATTTTATAAGTTTAAAGGGATATTATGTGAAATTAGATACACATAAAAGGTAAAGGCCCTCCCGTTGATCGTCGATTTGCTCGAGCGGGCCCAGTAACGTATCCATTGGAGACTTTGTTGTTACTGTGTTTGGCATATCGAATACTCTCGGTAGCTTGCCGGGCTATGTGTTGTAAAATGTTTACCACAGTAAAAAAAGTAGTTAACAGATTTCTTCACCTCACATAATTATATTTAAGATGTGGACTCAGCAATTTTCACTGGAGTATTTTAACAATGGGATATGGATTATTTACCTTTAATTTTTATTTATGAATTATCAAAATAACCGTCCTTTCCAGGGATTCACTACAGATTCAATGCAAGTCCCACCAAAATATTCCTCAAGGACTTAGAATAAACTACTAAAATGTATGCAGACTCATATAATTTCTGATTAGCCACTACCATTCTGGAACAAAAAAAGAAGAGCCATATAGCATTTCCTGCCTTTAAATTATACTCTACTAATACTTTGCTCTAAATTGAAGTTCTTTTCATCAAAATAGTGATGTATTAGAGCAAAGAAAGACTCTCAGATCAATAGACCAATAGAATATAGTATAGACCCAGAGATAAGCAATGCAAAATTCTTAAAAAAAAATTATGATCTTATTTAGATTCCTAAAAATTATTGTTTTTATAACTGGGAATATTCTCATTTCCTCCACCTTCATGTTTTCATTTCTTCATACCTTCAGTCAGCAGCAATAATCTGCTTTTTTCTTCTAAAGTTGTTCTTGCATTTAAGTGAAATAATAGTTACTACATGAAACAGTAAAAACAACACTATTGATAAGAAATAAATAGAAAACAAATGCTGCTACATGCTGTGCTCTGGAAAAAGTTACACTTTCTTTTCTTTCCATTTTTTAACTTATTTTATTCAGGTACGGCAAATTCCAATTTCGTTATTAATATATTCATTCATCCATTGTTCCAATAAGACACTCACCTTCCTCCAACAAGACACTCACCTTCCCTCTACATTACACTTCTGTAGGACCCAAAATGTATAACATAAATTTATTCATAAGAAAGCACCAGCAATATCCTAGCTAGCTAAGGAATTTTCAGTAAAATTACTAGTTGTTTTCTTCAAAAATATTAATGTCATGAAAGAAAGAAAATTTGAAGAGCTATCCAGCTTGAAAGAAGTGAAACAGACATGATAGCTGAATAAAATTTCAGATCGTAGATCAGATCTCATATTACAAAATAACTATAAAGTATATCCACTATGGTAATTAAGGAAATTAAAATATTCTACGTAGCACATCAAAGTATGATAAAATTTTATTCCTAAATTTTATTATTGTATTATAGTGTTTTAGATGCACAATAAAATTTTCTTGATCTTAAATATACATTGGAGAATTTTAAAAAACAAATAAGCAAGTTTGGAAGTGTTAAAATTTTATAAAACTTAAAAGATTATCTTATAATTTTTATTTCACAGGAAAAAATAATAAATAAACATTGAGTTGTTCCCTGAAGTAGTGTGTTACACTGAAAAAGCTAATAAAATTTAGGACCTATCAGGATATGACCTAGGAATTGTTACAAAATGAACCCCATATATCTTTAGTTTAAAATGCACAAACTATTAATGATTTTTAGCTTCTACTAGCTTGCAAAAATCTTGACATGTATAGGTAGAAAAAAATTAGTTTTCTCCATTCCTAGTTTAGATAGTATAATTATACAGTTAATCAAAATTTAATTAAAATTCCATGTCACTGGTAAAAAGAACATAAACACAAAATTTAGCAAAGACAGATAAATCACTGAGACACTAGGAATTGACTGCTGGAGGAAAAATCTTGAAAATTGTAACTAAACTAAACCATCTATTAACTTCAACAGGAATTGACTACTTATAATTTATTTGCAGGGCTGTCTGTGAATAGCGAAGGATAGCCACGGCATCATTATCACATCTTGCAGTTATTTACCTGTTAATTGATAATAAAGTGTGGTGATAATGCATAGACCTAAAAAAAATAAAGTGGGAGTAGTATCTGAATAGGACGTGAAAGATGAGACTATGGAGAAGATGCAAATAAATAATTTGTCTCTACAACTTTCCTCTCTCTGATTCGTTTAAAATGGTAAAAGTATACTTGAAGTTTACTTTTGTTGTTACAGTTCTCTTATGATAATTACAGAGAAAGTTCAAGTGTTGAAGCATTCATAATGCATATATATGTAGATATGGCTAACATTATCTTCTGTTCCTTTTTTTAAAGTATTATTATATAACACTGAAACTTTGAAAGCAAAAGTATTTTTTAAATTGTAGGTGTACTAGATAACTCAAGAGATTTGTGATAGGTTCTCTTACCTTTGATTTCTAGATCGTTGCTTTAAATCTGTTTTGTTTATTAACTGTTGGCTGTTCAGAGGGCAATGAATTAATGAGCTCAGGAGAGTGCTATAGTCATTTGTATTATCTACTATCTTATTCTGTTTGTGAGGAGAATCTCCAGGCATTCCTATCTTGCCAAGCAAAGCACTAAAGTTAGAATAGGTAGGTTCAAGATTGAGAAATAATCAATTTTTGCTGTATATCATCAACCACTAGCTTGCATGGTTCGTCTTAACTTCTATAACTTTTAAATTTGCACCTAAATATCTGTGTTTTTTTAAATTGCTATTCCACTGAGTTTCTAAACATTAACTTATGCGACCCAAACAACAACCATTTATTATGGATATACTAAAGGACAAATACTGCAGTTCACATTATTTCCATTTGATTTTATGTAATTCTCATAATTTATAATGAACTATTTTTTTTATGAGTTGAAAAATTTCCCCAGTGACATTGTGCAGCATTCCTAAAACATTAGTTTTTTTTTTTTTCGTAAGTGCTACAACTGAAAAGCATTTAATGAGTAAGGCAACTAATGACTGATCCATATTTCTGTGTCAAATTCTGTTTAAGGGACTGGAAAAACAGTGGTTTCTTGACAAAGTTGACAAAGTTACAAAAAATAAAACCTTGATGCTTATATATTGGAGGGCAGGAAAGATAATAAATATAACAATAATAGTATTTAATCTCTTTAGAGGACAAAGCAATAGTACAGCAGGTAGTACACTCGCCTTGCTCATGCCCCATCTGGATGCCATATATGATTCTACCAGTAACACCAGCACTAATGCCTGGGTGCAGAGTCAGGAATAAGTGCCTGAGCACTGCCAGGTGTGCCCCCAAACAAAACAAAATAAATTCATGTAGCTAATGATCTTATAACATCAACTAATAATTTTAGTGAAAATGAAAGTGAGGCATATTTTGTGTAGAACTCTAAATAAGGTGATAATGAGAGTCCTGAATAATGACTAAGCACCTGACTACACGTTAAAGCTTTCCAAGATTTACAACAAAGATTAATTACCCTGACTGAGAAACACACTGAAAAATAGTAATCAGGAGAGTAGCTCTTCTAAATAGATCACATAGGCTTTACCATTTTGCCTGAATGTGGTGATTGTAACTCACCCAAAACTAGAAAGAATGACTGAACAGTTGACTAACTCTTCTCTAAAGAGACTGCTAAAAGGGAAATAGAATGGCAAGTGGCTTATCAATCTATCACAATCACGATCATGATCATCTTGTTGTTCGTAGATTGACTCGAGCAGGCACCAGTAAAGTCTTCTTCGTCCTAGCCCTGAGATTTTAAAAAGTGCCATATTCAAGGCTATTTCAGGGTTAGGAGAATGAGACCCATCATTGTTACTGGTATTTGGCATATTGGGTACACCATGGGGAGTTTACCAGACTCTGCCATGTGGGTAGGTTACATTCAGTAACCTGCCAGGTTGTCCAAAGCAAGAATGAGATAATAAGATGTTATGTTATATTCTTGGCCGCAGGCTTCCGGGAGCTGGGTTTTATAGTCTGTGGGTCTTGGCCGTTGATGGGATTACGCGGCACCAGCAGGCAGTTGGTGGTTGTGACCCTTGCCTACTGGAAGATGGAGGATCTGGGTGGAGGATGCTCAGCCCCAATCCAAACAGGCTTGGAGATCTCAGCTCTGGGACCCGCATGCCTTTGATCCTCTGCTGGTACCTTCATGCGTGTAGAAAGTGGTCTCAGAATGGTTGTGGCTGGTTCTGGAGGTCAATCTATGGGAATCAGAAAACAAGAAAGAAAATTGCCTCTAGACTTTGATGAAGATTTTACAGAAAATAATAAAATGATTACTTTGTCTTTTTCAGCTCATTATCTAAGTAACAGATCTAAGAAAGTATTGACCCACCAAATGTTATGCTTCCAAGCAAAATTTGTGTTTGTGGGGTATATTATGTTTAGCTATTAGCTGGGCTTCCTCTGGTAAACTGTAATTTCAGTTTCTAATTTTAGGTCATCCTAAAAGCTCTCTAACAAGACAGTAATAGCTGAACAATTTGCAGATAAATATAAAACAAGTACCTTCTTGAACAGAGGTTCTGATAGTGCACCTCCATACCCTCACTTAATCACTTAATCCCCGTTTTTCATCAATTTACTCGAGCGGGTGCCATTCATCCCGGTTGCGTGCTAGCGTAGCCCAATGGTATCTGCTCATTCTAGGAACATGCAGAGCCTCAAACCGATCATTCAGGGTCTTGACGAAGAAGTATGACCATCTTGTAGGTGGGCGTCCACGTGATCTTTTGATGTCCCGTGGAATCCAATCAGTAATAGCTCTAGTCCTGCAGTTGTCTGTAAACCTCATTACGTGTCCAGCCCATCTGATTTTTGATGTCTTGGCAAATGAGACAGCGTCCCTGATTCTTGAGCGTTGAAGAAGATCAGAACTCTGGATTCTATCCCTCATTTGAGTGAATCGTGATATACCAAGCATAGCTCTTTCGATTCCTCTTTGAGAGACCCAAATAGCGTTCTCATCCTGTTTTCGTAGGGTCCAGGTCTCTGAGGCATATGTTAATGCAGGAAGAACAGTGAAATCAAAGAGATGTGCTCATAGCTGGAGGTTCTTTGTCCTTTTAGTTATTTCTTCAACGCTCTTGAAGGCATTCCAAGCCGCTCTCTTCCTCCTGCGCAACTCAGGTGCCAGGTCATTTATCATGTTGATTTCTCGACCTAGGTATATATAACTGTTGCATTTGGAGATGGTGGTTCCGTTGAGAGCGAATGGAGCGTCAGGAACAAGGCTGTTTCTCATAAACATTGTCTTCGTAAGATTCAGCTGTAGTCCGACCTTTCCACATTCACGGTCAAAGTCGTTGAGCATTTGTGCCGCTTGGCTAATGTTTGGTGTTATTAGAATGATGTCATCAGCAAAGCGGAGGTGGTGTAGTTTCCGACCATCTATCTTCACTCCCATGCTTTCCCATTCCAGTCATCACATGATGTTCTCGAGGGTGGCACTGAAGAGTTTTGGTGAAATGGTATCACCCTGCCGAACCCCTCTCTTGATATAGATGATTACTTCTTTGTAGAATGGTGAGATCTTGGTAGTGAATCCGCAATAGAGCTCACGAAGGATCCTGATGTATTGAGTTTGTACGCCCTGATTGGCTAGGGCTTCCATAACCGCTTCCGTCTCAACAGAATCAAAGGCCTTCTTTAAATCAATGAATATTAGACAGAGCGGCATCTTGAACTCCCAAGAAACCTCAATGAGCTTAGTAATCTTGTGGATATGGTCGATGGTACTGAATCCTTTTTGGAATCCGGCCTGTTCACATGGTTGTCCTTCATCTAGTGTTCTGCTAATCCTATTCAGGATGATTCGCGTGAACAGTTTGTAGATGACAGACAATAGGCAGATTGTCTGTCCATACCGTAGGCAGCTATATTTGGTATACATACTTTCATAATTCTCCTATGATCTTCAAAAGCCACACTGCTCAGGGGATTACTTGAAATACACTTAAATGAAGCTCTCAATTATGCTATTCCACAGGGACTTGGGAAATATATCTTGCTAGAGCAGAAGCTCTGCCAGCCAACATATTTTCTTAAGATCTGTTCTCAAATGACCTCCAAGGGAGAAATGCACAAGAGGGAACCAGAGACTTAAGTTTGGTAACTACTGAAAATACTATTTTCTCAGTCTTACCTTTGGAGTCAAATTTCAATGCTAACACCATTTGAAATGAAAAAATTCAATTTTACTTGAAAGTTCTATAGTATAATATAGAGTTCAAAATATTTCATATCTATTTTTTACATACATACAATCTAAGTCTTTCAAAATTTTGACTTTGGATAAATGTTATTAGTATACATGTTAAATGTATTATTTTAAACTCATAATTATTTGTACCAGAGGAATTATTTGATGTTCTATTGTTAAAAGTTTGTAAAATTTCTCAGTACTGTTTGTTCTTTTAATTTTGCTCTACAAATAAGGGAGATCATCCAGCAAATATTTTGGGAACAATCACTTGCAAGCCATTAACATTAAAGGAATTATGAATCAAACAGAGTAACTGTTAGATGTTGAGACACTATATGTTTTACACTGTACACATATGTAGTATTTTCTTATTAGTAATTATTATTTTACATTTTATTAAGTTGCATGTGTGTTTTTTCCTAAATTTCTAAAACCCCTTATGTTATAATAAACTATAGTGATTAAAATCATATTAATATTGTTTAGCAGGATATGGTGCTCTATTATTGAAAATCATAAAAGAGAAGGAATTAATTTGCTTTTTACTGTTGAATATATTTGTTATACCAAAAATAAAACCATAAACCATTTTGCCATTACTTTATCAAATATTGCCCTATCTACGAGCTCATTTTTTCCACAAAATATTGGACTATATTTGTGACCTATTTGTAAGAGTAAGACAGAATTATTAGAGCACAAGTAGAATAAAATTATTCTTAAGCACCTACTACCTCTGAAGCTTATTAATATTATTATTACTTTACAAAAGTACACGCTGTTACACAATAGAAATCAATTGGCCTCCTAGTAGTTGAATTTGTGTCTTGAAAAATATGTGCATTAATATAGGGCCTAGAGAGATAGCACAGCGGGTAGGGCGTTTGCCTTGCATGCGGTCAACCCGGGTTATATTCCCAGCATTCCCTAGGGTCCCCCAAACACTGCCAGGAGTAATTCCTGAGTGCAGAGCCAGGAGTAGCCCCTGTGCATTGCCGGGTGTGGCCCAAAAAGAAATTAAAAAAAGATAGTGCTATTTCTTATTTTGCATATTTCCTCATGGGGACTCTCTTTGCTATTATTATTAAAGTAGACTAGTGTGCAGATAGCTACCCATCACTGTGTGATTTTTCTTTGATATCTAAATTCACAAGACATTATTCTCCTTTCTGTTCAGTATCATTTATCTGAATCCATGTTGGTTGCCATTGGAGTGCAAAGCCTCTACGCTTGAAGAATATACAGGTTGATCACACATTCAGTTCAGCTCAAAGACTGACATCAATGTGTTGATAGTGATTAATATATTTATTATCATTCTACTTAGCTTTAGCAATACATCTTTACCTTTCAGGGTTTTTTGAATTTTCTCCTTCTCGTTTTTCTCATAATTAAAAAAGACAAATGACTTCGCAAACTGATCTACATTGGGGGTTATTTCAGAATCTTAAAACTAGAGCACAGAAAATAAAAATAGACTTAAATTTGTAATAAATTGACCTAAAGGTTTATTTGTTCTATGTCTTTTATTTGTAATCTAATTTGTGATTTGATCCAATACTCTCCTGAGAAATAAAATTCCTTACATAATAATCTTTATTGTTTTAAAAATTTAATGAAATCATTTCTATAAAATATCTAGAAGTGGTTGATGATCCTAAAATATAACAACTCCAAATGTAGGGAGATTAAGAATTGAAAATTAATAATTTTCTGGATATTTGTAAATAATTTTATTGTTATTTTTTTGATTTTTGGGTCACATGCATTGATGCACAGGAGTTACTCCTGTCTCATGCACTCAGGATTTACTCCTGGAGGTGCTCGGGGGATCCTATGGGATGCTGGGAATCGAACCCGGGTCGGCCAGGTGCAAGGCAAATGCCCTACCAGCTGTACTATCGCTCCAGCCTCTGTAAATAATTTTAAAAGAATATTTCATGGTCTAGAGCTGCAGCTTAGCAGTAAATCACATACCTGGGTTTAATCTCTAGGACCACAATAAAATCTTTTAAAAAGTGTATATAACATTTCTATTTTCCTTGAATATGCTTGGAATTGAGAAAGTACAGTAGGTAGAATTTTACCCTGCACTTTGCCAACAAGGTTCAATCCCTGGTACCATACATTATTCCCTGAACACCGCCAGGAGTGTTCCCTAACTAAGCAAAGCCTAGTGTGCTTATATATATATATATATATATATATATATATATATATATATTATGCTAATTGAAAGTCAAACTTGAAATTCTAATAGGAAAATATTACAAAGTATATTGTAAAGAAGGAAAGCTGGTTCTTTGTGACTTTGAAATTGGGAGTTTTAAATAAACCTGATACATACACCATTCAATATTAATTAAAAGTCATTGTTATTTATTCTCGGGCTGGAGTGATAGCACAGCAGTAGGGAGTTTGCCTTGTACACAGTCAGCCCAGCTGAGCCGGGTTCAATTCCTCCACCCCTCTCGGAGAGCCCAGCAAGCCACCAAGAGTATCTTGCCTACATGGCAAAGCCTGGCAAGCTACCGTGACATATTCAATATGCCAAACACAGTAACAATAAGTTTCAAAATGGAGACGTTACTGGGCCCGCTAGAGCAAATCAATGAACAATGGGAGGACAGTGTTTGTTTGTTTGTATTTATTTTCAGATTAAGTATAACAAATAAGAAAATTAAATTTGAGTATACTCCTCATATAGAAGTTAAAAGAATGCAATTAAATACTATTAACAATATACAGAAATCAAGATATGAACTTTATTTTAGATTCTGTCTGAAATTTAAATGTTATAGAAACACTTTTTCTAAGTAGAAAAGTATATATAGATATACTAGCACAGCGGGTAGGGCGTTCGCCTTACAAGCGGCCAACATGGCCGACCCGAGTTCGATTCCTCCGCCCCTCTCGGAGAGCCTGGCAAGCTACCAAGAGTATTCGATATGCCAGACACAGTAACAACAAAGTCTCCAATGGAGACGTTACTGGCCCACTCGAGCAAATCGATGATCAACGGGAGGGCCTTTACTTACTTACTTTTATATTTATATATAAATATACTTACATTTACTATAGAAAAGTATGTATAAATATTATAGAGTAGTAATAAATATGAAATTAGCCTATTAAATGTCAAGCAAATTTAAATAGTACTAGGTAATATTGGATTGCCCCCATAATAAAGCATCAAATTTCAGGGTTTATGATAGTTTAGCCTCACCCTTTCTTGCACAATGAAATCTTTCACTCTATTTAAGATTTAGAATATTATAAGGCTAATATTTATAATATAAATGAGTAGTGTTTTTTATTCTTCTGTAAAGGAAATTATCATCAAATAGGATTACATGTGGAAAATTCTCCAAATAACTAAATGATTAATTTATTACTGATATTAATTTACTATAAGGAAACATATTTTCAGAAGTATAGATTTTTATTACAGATCAACACTCAGAATATGCATAACAAGTTATTTGCTCAATTGATGACAGGATCTATTAGGCAGAAAGAACATTTCTATGAAGCATAAAATTTGGTAAATGAACTGTTTAATGAACAAAGTTGCTGTATAGACCATTCATTGCTGATCCTATTATTAGTTATACAAGTTCTAAGACGATGTCAGTTCTTATCATTTATGATAACCAGAGACTATTAGTGTAGATAATACTTCGAAAGCCTTTTAGAGTGTTTTAACTATTCCATGCAAAAGACACAAAATGTTAAAATATAGTACTAATGAGTTTAATCTACCATCACTCTTCTGAAAGAGCATTCCAATAAATCTATAGAATGGAGGAACAAGTTATACTAAACTCATTATGCTTATAGAAAATTATGAGACAGTGAATTTAAGCATCTTTTTCAAGTTGACAAAATAAAATAGTTTCTGACACAAAAAGAATACAATCTTTGCAAGTCCAATAAAGAAGCTGTCTAGTAATCTCCACCTATTGAATGCATAATTATGACTTTCAATTATTATTATTTATAACTTTTCTAAAATGAGATTTCTTTGTTCTATTGTGCTTCATATATAAATTTACATAGAATGTAAAGGAAGGACCATTTCTTTTCCTTAGATTAGTCTATTTTATTTTAAATAAATATGACCTAAGATAAAAAAAATTTATACCTCGAAAAAAGGTCACTTTTTGTATGCCAGTAATTTGATTGTTTTGTAAGTTCTTATATATTGACAAATCTTATATGCTATTAAACTCCAGTGTTTCTTAATATTTCTTTTTTTTTCTGTTTTCTTTTTTTGTATCACATTTATCTATTTACTCCTGGCTCTGCATTCAGGAATTATTCCTGACAGTTCTAGGGAGACCCTATGGGATACTGAGGAACCAATCAGGCTTGGCTGCATGCAAGGCAAACACCCTACCACCTGTACTGTCATTCTGGGTTCGATTTTCAATTTTGTATAGTCTGCTCATATTATTGAGTTACACTTAATAACATCTCCCCCCCCACACACACACACAGACAGCTTGTCAGATATCTAAATATTTAGACTTTTGGAAAGTGCCTGGATATTCTGTCTTTAGTATTACTTTCATTACTTTCTTTATCTTTGACGAAGGATATTTGGTTTTCATGTGAAAATTAAAAGGATGCTTTACCTTTTATATCTCATAGAGTTAAACATAATGTTGTAGATTAAATTTTGTGTATCTCACTGTACTACAAATATCAATAATGGAAAAATTGCCATTTAAATATCAATGGAGAAATGTTAACTCCCTCATGTGCCCATTATTATTTTCTATAAAATGGTAGGAGAATAGACTGATTTACTTTAGGGAAATATTGTAATCTCCTTAATTTCTAGTCCTACAATTAAGAATATACCTAGTAACAAATTTTATCAATAATAGGTACTACATGCTTATATACATCTGTACTTTTTTATATAATAACAAAGTCATTCCCTTTTGCTATGCATTTATATACATTTATTAAAATGTAATATTTGTTTAAAAATGATTATCATAAATATTTTTATATAGATAGATTTTGGAAAGAGCATGAAGTTCATAAACCTGAAATTGTGTGGGTAAAGATGAAAGGCAATTAATCCGTTTTACCATTCTAAAATGGGTCAATATAATACAACTGCATTGCAAACAAATTGATAAAGTTTATTTAAATTGTTATAAGCATATTCTTAGCACATTAGATCTGAGCAACAAAGTTATAAATAGTGATTTTCACTGAAATATTTTCTGTAATTTCAAAATATCCAGTACCAAAATCATTGAACGCAATGAAAAAGTATTGTAACAAATATAGCAGTTCCTCCTTATGTTTTGCGATATGTTCCAAGACACACATCGATGCCAAGACTATAGATACTACTAAACTCTATGCACCCTTTATTTTTTCAATGCATATATATGTATGATAAAGTTTAACTGAAAATTTAGGCACAGTCACAATCACGATCACAATCATCCTGTTGTTCGTCGATTGCCTTGAGCAGGCACCAGTAACATCTCCTTTGTCCTAGCCCTGAGATTTTAAAAAGTGCCATATTCAAGGCTCTTTCAGGGTTAGGAGAATGAGACCCATCATTGTTACTAGTATTTGCCATATTGGGCACGCCACGGGGAGTTTGACAGACTCTGCCGTGTGGGCACGTTACATTCGGTAGCCTGCCAGGTTGTCCAAAGAATGAGAAAATAAGATGTCGCACAGCCACGCGCTTCTGGGAGCTGGGTTTTTAGTCTCTGGGTCTTGGTAGTTGATGGGATTGCACGGAGCTGGGGGGTCAGCTGGTGGGTGTGTCCCCTGCCTACTGGAATATGGAGGATCTGGGTGGAGGATGCTCAGCCCCGATCCGAGCAGGCTTGGAGATCTCAGCCTTGGGACCCACATGCCTTTGTTTCTCTGCCGGTACCTTCATGCGTGTGGAAAGTGGTCTCAGCATGGTTGTGGCTGGTTCTGGAAGTCTTCGGCTGCCGGGGCTCTGCTCAGAGCGGGGAGGAAAACTCAGAGTCTCCTGCCCCCATGCCTGGATGTCCTTGCTGGGGCCTCTTGGAGGCACAGTAAGAGATTAATAATATCTTGTAACAAATCATTGTACAAATAAATTATTTGACTAGCATGTTCCTCTTTCCAGTCTCTCTCCTATTCATGTCTTCCTCTCACAATCTCTCAGTTTCTCTCAAAATATTACATGTATTATTTTTAGGTCGTGGTTGAGCACAAGTAACTAAAAATTGGAAAAGAAAACCATGAATAGAGGTAACTACAGAACACAAATGAATCATAATCTAAGTGAAAGTAATCATCCTGGTATAATTATTCTTAAATTTAATCAAAAACTTGTTAAAAAACAATTCATGGGGACTGAAAGAAAAAGTTACTAACATTGGGATGCTCTCTAGTAATGTGTCTGGGATGGTTCTCATGTTCTGTATCTTGACTTTAGCAGGAATTACATAGTAGAATTCATTTTGAAATAGTATTTGAACTCTAAATGTTTTATATGATTGGTCCTGTTTAAAATGCAGCAATTCAACGAGGCAATTAGTTTTGTTTTGACTTTTTGTTTGATCTTTTTTATTCCCAAAGTGATCGAGAAGGTACAAGTTAAAACAATTTTAGATAAAATGTGTTTGTGAATTGATTGAAGAAGATTTAGAATATAGTCTAGGGACCTGCAAAGCTCAATTTCAGTGTTTATTCACTCCTTAATCAAGGGTAAAATACATTAAACAGCATTATCCTTGAAAAAAGACAATAGAAAGTTACTGATGATGAGATTTTTGTGATACAGAAAGGTAATATCTTAGGATTTTAGTCAACCAAATTTTTATATTGGGAGCAAGTCTAACATAAATACTGATGGTAAATTAAGACAAAATGCACATTTCATAATGTATATTTATCTCATCTGGTTTTAACTGAAATCTTCCTGATATTAAAGCTTTGCTGTTACCCAGTAGAAATCATACCTCAAAGCCCAACAATATTTACCACCTAAAGATACCTGAAAAACAAGTAAAACTAAAATTTTTAGCTTTAGTTCACTGCAGAGCATAAGAAAATAGGCCATGGAATATAATTTCTGTTATTGAGGCAAAATCCTGGTTCCAATCTTTCATCTAGTCTATTCTTACTATCCTTGTTTTTTCCACCCAGGAAAATCCTGGTTTTTGATAACATGCATAATGTTTTATTGCTTTTGTTCACTTTGATTAAGTTGCAAATGAACTATTACTTTTCTTTGGTATCTCTTAACCAATAAAGGTATGCTCATAACATCACACCTTTAAATTCTGATTAATTTATCAAAAATATAGGGCTGGAGCGATAGCACAGCGGGTAGGGCGTTCGCCTTACAAGCGGCCAACATGGCCGACCCGAGTTCGATTCCTCCGCCCCTCTCGGAGAGCCCGGCAAGCTACCGAGAGTATTTGATATGCCAGACACAGTAACAACAAAGTCTCCAATGGAGACGTTACTGGGCCCGCTCGAGCAAATCGACGATCAACGGGAGGGCCTTTACTTTTACTTACTTTTATAGAAAGTACTGGAATGATCCATGGTAATACTACCGGGATGCTCTAAATTAACTTCATGGAATCCTAATCACCTTATATCTCACATTTCCCCTTTTCAGCATTTCTGGGAAGAGCTGAAAAATATTCTAACTGGTTTTTATTAAAAGTATTTTAAAATTCTAAGCAACAGGTAATTATGCATGAAAAATATATAGGATAAAATTAACTATCTGGACAGGGAAAATAGTTAAGTGATTTCTTCCAATAAAATACATTTACTAAAATCTATTGCCACCCCATTTTTGTATTAGGGCAGACAATATATCCATAAGAAATTTCTCCTCATTTGAGTCTTTCAGCTTTCCTAGCACCTTAAGTGATAAAAATCAGGTGAACAGGGCATCTCTTTCTTGATAATGCTTGATGAATCACCACCTTCTTTACTATTCCTCTTCATAAGAACAGTAATCACTTTGGTTCTCTTTGCATACCTAAATCTAGAAAAACAGATTGCCTGGTAAGTCACCCATCTAAACTACTTCTGGTGGCCTATCATCATTCACACTGTCTTCCTCAAGATAGCAGCATAAAGGACTCATTTTTTTTCTTTTGTATTTGATTCATTCTGAATCTCTGTGCATTTTATATGAAAATAGTAAGACAGAAAGTATTTTTTAATTTCTATTGAATTCTCCAAAGTTCTGTTTGTACCTCATCTCTCCAGTTTAACAAAGCTGTGGAAACATGCCTTATTATTCACTAAAAGCTGCCTTTACTTGTAGCATATTATTTTTTCTTATACACAGAGCATACATCATGATATAACAATTTTAACCAACAATGACTGATACATTCTACTTAAAGTTAGGTATTTACGCATGAAAATATAGTAGAATTGTGCTTAAAATGACATAGAGTAAATACAATTTTTATATGTAATCTAGGATTAATGAAAAAATATTAAGACACATAATGCTAGAATAAAACAAAACAATAGTCTTACCTATTCAACATGGAAAGACTGATGAACATCATTTATTACCCAAGGATATTATAGGTCATCCAATTATTATATTTGTTGATATAAAATGTATCATTCTTAGTATACAACCTGTAACTTAAATTGGCTTATGGAAGTTAAATAAATGCCATTTCATATTTTAAAACTGTTGTCATTTCAATTTCTTTATAATTTGGACCTTGACATATCATCACTGGCAACACAAAATTAAACCCGATGTATTTTCAGATGGTGATGACACTACATAACAATAGTACTGTTCTATTGAAAAACTATATATATTTAATTGATTCAACCATCATGAATTTAGCAGAAGGCATTCAAGCATCACTCAGACACAGAAAACTATCTATCTAGAACTACAAATTAAACACTATTGATGAAAGAGGCAAAATAATGGATTCAGAACAAATCAACAACAGTGGTCACCACATCCAGTTCCCAAGAAAAACAGTGACAGAGGAATAACCTGCAGCTCAAGTCTCCAGGAGGCCTCTGGTTTTCTGTCGACTGGTTTTCTTCCTTTTCTTCAGTCTACTTTCTAAAATGGCCCTTCCATTTTAGAAAGCCATTCGCAGCCATCCCAGAACTAAGTGCTTTTTACCTCTTCTTCTTTTAAAATCCTTTCAAAAGCTGCATCTTTATTTAAATCAGAAAAAAAACCATGTATTTAAACATGTATTTTTCAAATAAAAAGAGAACAGTCATAAACCATGACTGATTAGCACAGAGAAACAGAACTTGAATATCTCATCTGTGAGCAACAGATAATAGGTATTGTGGAAATTCAAGAGTTAATAAAGACAAAATTTAAATGCTTAGATGAGCTCTATGGAAGCTTTTATCCTCTATGTAGCAATAAAGCCCAGGAGGGTAAAAGTGAAAGGGAAAAAAGTAAAAAAGCATATTGAGACAAAGAAACAAATTCTATTATTCTTGACCTGAAATAAGAGCTCATGTCCCTTGACAACTTGCCTAGTGTTTTCCTACTAAAGTGCACTGCCTCCCAGCTATTTTAGAGTAGAAAAGTGTTCCACTTAAATTACTGGTCTGGTGAATACTTTGGGAAGTGATCTCTGATCTCCTTTTCTGAAACCATGGGTATTTCTAAATCTTCAGGGAGAGAACTTGAAATATTGAGCTCCGTCTTAGAGATCGTTTCTCTCTGTGTAAAAGTTATGAGAAAGTGAAGAATAAATGAATTTTTAGTGAGGGTAACTACAAGAATATAGGTCCATACTGACCTGAATTATTAATGTTCTTAAGGTGAGGCGATGTTACCTTATCAGCTCTGGTAGGGCTTGCGATTATTTTTAATTTTCTATGTTCTTAACTAATTCAAAATCTAATTATTTTGAAAAACTACATTCTTTTTGAAAAACTACTTTTTTAATTTTAACTACCCCTCTTAATGTTTTTAAAAGATAACTCAGGTAATGCATATCATGTATAAAAAGTGAAATAAAATTGAATCTGTTAAATTGAATTTATCTGATGATCAAAGTAATGAAGTAAATTTTATTATTTCTTTATGCCTCTATAGTAATTTGAACTATAAAACTATGAAACTTTATTTCTATGTGAGAAGATTTATTATCTTTTTAAAATGTACTGGTTTATTATACTTAAGAAATAATGATATCACAAAACAAGCACAATTCTCAGCATACAATAAAGAGAATTTTAAAAACGTAACTGTTAATGGTTGCAGAAAAAATATTTACATTTATTAAAATTAAAATGGAAAAGTCCTTTTAGAAAGAAGTAGACAAAATAAGGAAGGCTAACTCTTCTCACTAAAAGAAAGATGCATTCAGATAGTAGTTTATAAAATAGACATAGAGGAGCGTTGTCGAAATGTATAATGATGTTTAACAGTATTTGAAGGGGATTTTCAAATTAAAAAATAGACAAGAGATTCCCTATAAATGATCTCATAGTGTATTATATGTGTAAGTTTTTATATTTTCTCTAAAAAAAAAAGTTTTACTGTGGGAAACTTTATAGTCTTGAACTGCTGGAAATTGAATATGATTTCACTCCACAGTAAACCCTGAAAAACAGTGTTTTCTATTCTTACTGTTTGCTATTCAGAGAAACTATGATAGTACTACATAAGGAGAAAATAATATGTTGTGTTAACAGAGGGCATTTGCCAATTTTCTGCTCTTCTTTGTTTTCTTTTTACATGAACATCTGGGTATTTCTTTTTCTAAGCTTTGCCTTCTGTAGAGAGTTAAAATGGTCTGTCTTAGAACACTAGTGTTAAGAAGGAAGACTAAATTAAATGTGGTACTTTAAATTTGAGGAAGAAACTTGTAATGTCACAATAAGACATTTTGTTACAGTGGCAGTAATTTTTACAAAAATTAAATAAATTTGATTTGGTCTCCATTTATCATTTATCTTTATATTTTCCTAACTAGAGATTACACACACAGACACACCCACACACAACACACACATACACACACACATACACACACACACACCGTGCTAGAGAATATAAAATTGTATTTAGTTCTTCTAACATCTCATGTTTTCTATTACTTCCAGGCATCCAAGTATGTTATTTCCTGTGTTTATGTATTTTTATGAGTTTTTCCATCTGGCTAATTGCTATTCATACTTCAGACCTTGACTTAGATGTCATTTCCACTTGGAAGCTTTCAGAACTGCCAAGGGCTCCTCATCCCCTGCCACAGTAGTTTCAGTTAAATACCTTTTCTGTATGTTTCTGTTCCCTATATTACCTATACCAATTTTTGACAACATTAAACTTAGCTGACTCCTTATCTGTATCTCTGTCTAAATTGTAGTTTCTCTGGAGTTGTATAGGGTCTTATTTATTTGTTTCCTATATTTGCAGTACCTAGAATGCTGCTAGACACATAGGACACTATGAAAACAAAATATGTTGTTAAGGGCAGTTTTTTGTTTAGGTTTGGGTGGGACCTTCACTTTATTTATTTATTTATTTTTTATACTGAAACACTATGAGGTACAGTTATAGACTTACAAATTTTTGTGCTTGGGTTTCAGTTATACAATGATCAAGTACCCATCCCTCCACCGGTGCCCATCCTCCATCACCACAGGCCCCAGTATCCCTCCCATCGCTCATCCCCCCATCCCACCCTGCCTCTGTGGCATGGCATTCCCTTTTGTTCTCTCTCTCCTTTTTGATTCTGTGGTCTGCAAGAGAGGCATTAAGTGGCAATCATGTTTGGTCTATAGTCTACTTTCAGCATGCTTCTCCCATCCTGGGAGGATCCTCCCAACACCCTTTATTTGGTGCTCCCTTCTCTACCTGAGCTCCCTTTTCCCCTAACACGTGTGGCTGGCCTCAAAGCCATGGAGCAAAATTCCTGGTATACTAATCTCGGCCACTCTTGGGTTTTAGTCTCCTATTTTCTTACTTTATGCTCCCCAGATGAATGCAATCTTTCTATGTCTATCCATCTCTTTCTGACTCATTTCTCTTAACATGATACCTTCCGTGTAGTACCACTTGTATGTAAATTTCATGACTTCATCTTTTCTAACAGCTACATAGTACTCCATTGTGTAAATGTACCAAAGTTTCAGTTAAGGGCAGTTTTAAGGTAATCCTTCTAACCACAAGCTAAAATAATTACTAAGATGTGATACCTGAACTAGAGAAATAGGAAAAAATGATGTATAACATTAAATTTTGAAATTAATTTAATTTTGACTACATCTGAATGGAGAGGACAAGTTTTGATTACAAAGGGTTGAAGAGGAAGATTATTTTGTTATTCAGTGTTCATGCAGTATAACTAGTTAGAAAATTTAAATTTTCATGGATCAGAAGCTTGAAATTTCATGAAACTGTGAGACTTAAAAATATATCTCATATGCGAGAAGAAAAGTATTAATAGAAATATCATTTGTTTAGTTAGAAGTTACTAATTAGATGAGCATTTTCCTATTCACTAAATTTAATAACCTGACAAAACAGGAGATGGGTCCTTGAGGTATAGAAACTGACCAGAAACTTTATATGTCCACAATTCAAATTCAGTTCATCTAAAAACTTGCATTCTGTAATGAGAGCAATACTGAATCTCAGAGTGTGCTGGATGGATACAGGTGAGGGACAATAGTAGCTTCTTTGAAATTGAGAGGTGCTTTTTATTTGTTCTCTTAAATAAATATATTGGGATGGAAGATGAGGGGACACTGAGTAATATTATTTTTTTATGTAGGAGTACTGCTATTTATTCAGCCAATGATGACTAGCTGATTGAATTGGGCATGGATTCCACCTTACACTTTTTTCTATTTTTTATAGTTTTATTTATTGGATCACCGTGAGGGCAGTTACAAATCTTTTGGGTTTAAGTCTCGGTCATACAGTGAAACACACGTACCTTCACCAGTGCCCTTTCTCCACCCCTCAAAACCCCAGTATACCCGCATCCCACACCCTCCCCCTACCTGTGGGGCAGATGATTTTCACATTACTCTCTCTCTACTTTGATTACATTCAGTATTTTGACACCAGACCCACCATATTATTTGGGATTTTACCTTAACACTCATATCTGCTGAAAAGGCAATAGTAGACAATTTGTTTTCTATTGCTAGTTATGAATAACATATGATGTTGTGTGGCTGCAGTAGTGGCCAAGAGATTTTGAAATTACAAAATTTTAACAACAAATCTGGAGGGATTTCTTCTATAACCTGTTGGATTTCGAGATTTGTTCCTAAGTCTCTTTGATCATGGCCATTAAGCGGCTTGATCAGGAGTCAGAGAGGCCGTTATTTGGCAGTGACTTGGGGTCTCGTTGGGACGGAGAGAAAAGGGCTGGCTCCACCCTCATCCCTTGAGGCCCCACGTGTCTCCTCACTGTGGGCCCAAATCTGACTGTCCAGTGGCCTCTGGAGGATGGCAGCCACCGGGCCACCAGGGGCAACAGGCCAAGGCACGAAACCTATTCCCACCCGGGGTTGCCCAGCGCCTGCAACCTACTGCAGGGACTGGACACATTTCTGCCAAAAGCCATTGGGTTTTGAGACTTGTCTCTGAGTCTCCGGGATGAGGGACCTCAAGCAGTTTGATCAGGAAGCAGAGAGGACATGCCTCCAATTATATAGGTGAGCCAAAGGTGGTTTGTGGGTGTGTCTCCCACATATGTAAATTTTGGCCATTTACTTTCTCAGTAAACTTTGCCCCAAGTTGTGGGGTCTGGCCAAAGGCACAGCAGCAATTTTAGGGTATCTGGAAGTCTGAAGGTCCATCAGGCTCCTGATCCACTTGCCTCACAGGTACAGATTGAACTGCTGGCGGCACCATACCCCCTAAGTAAGATTTTTTCCAATAAAGAACGTAGAACAAATTAAGTTTAGACACCTTTGATTAAATTTATAATATTTAAGACAGATTTCTTCTAATGCATCAAAATTATATGCTGAATTTGTCATATTAGACCATACAAATGGGAAGTTAATAGATTCTTATGTTATTTTCTTTAAACATCAGTACTCTTTCTTACATATTCCTTAATTTTGGCTATTGTCCTACACAAATTTCACCAAGTATACGGCAGCATTGGAAACCAATTCTGGTATTATTTATAAATAATGAATCTTGAGAAACATTATATCCCAGGCATCTGTTCCATGAGGACAGTTTAACCTTACTGTTTCTTCTCTTCTAAATTTTCTATCAGGTTATCACATAAAATCTAGTCTCTACGTTTAAACTATTTCTATTTAACAAGTAATCATGTATAGTGTGACTTAAAAAAAAAGGAAGCATGTTGGAATAAATTTACATTGCAGAGAAAGCACATTATTAATTTTTCATTTCCTCTGTTCCTTTCAACTGCTGCTTTTATATCAATTACCAAATAGAATCAAGCTTTTTTTCCTGGTCTCTATCTTTTCCTTCTGTGACTCTATGTTTCTGCAAATACAGAACAACCAAGAGGACAACGCTTTATTGTTCTCTTCTTAAGTGCCACACCATTGCAATGATCACATAAAACGTTAATGTAATTATGTTTAGAGTGTTGCATGTATAAAAGGAGTTTTAGCTGTATAAGAGCATATCTTAATGTAATCATTACATATCTTAATCTATATAAGCCTATTTAAGGGTGTTTGAGTTCATCATGTCACCGAAGACCATCCATGGTAACTCACAGTTCCCGAAGGCTGAATCTAAATGTTGGACTTGGGACTCTCTTGAATGATGGTTCCACAACAAAATTGACCACATCATATTCAAATGACGGTTTTGCCTGACCTATGTCGCTGTTGTCCCAAAATTTCAAACGGAATGGGACCACAGTCTTCATCATGCAAAATTCTACTTCACCGAGTGAGGAGAAAGAGCTGCAAAGTTTAAGAAGAGAACTCCCAGAACGACCACCAAATGGGAGTTCTGTGGCACTTTTGCGGCAACCCGGGAAGATGCTGTCGTTGACAACATTGACGAGGAATACAATCGACTTTGTTCAGCACCTCCATGATTGTGCAAAGAATGCCAAGAGAGAGATAGACACAAAAAGATGACTGCCCTCTGACATCCTGATTGATCTATCACATCTTCCAGAAGGGCAAAGGAGATGATTATTCACGACTTCTACTTGGATCTCTTCGATAGCCATGTCCATCCGCCCACATACCAAATTCCGCAGAATGAACATATCATTCCCAATGGCCTCCCTTCCAAAATTTGACATGCCATTTCATCGGTAAAGAAGCGAACAGTACCAGCCCCAGACAAGGTCAGACCCGAACACCTGTAGAATCTGCTGTTGGTACTCATCAATACGCTGGCTCGGCTCTTCACATGCTACCTGTTTGAATGCAAGTTTCTATCCCAATGGAAAAACGGCAGGACTGTACTACTGTATAAGAAGGGAAACATCCACGAATTTGGCAACTATCGCCTGATCTGCCTCTTGTCTGTCATCTACAGCTGTTAACTCGAGTCATCCTGAATAGGATTGGGAGAACACCAATGGAGGACAATCATGCCAGCAAGCTGGGTTCCGCAAAGAATTCAGCATGATCAACCATACCCACACGATAACCAAGCTCATTGAGGTTTCTTGGGAGTTCAAGATGCCGCTCTGTCTAACGTTCATTGATTTAAAGAAAGCCTTTGATTCTGTTGAGATGGAAGCGGTCATGGAAGCCCTAGTCAAACAGGCCATTCAAACTCAATACTTTAGGATCCTCTGTGAGCTCTATTACAGATTCACTACCAGGATCTCACCATTCTACAGGGAGGTGATCATTGACATCAAGAGAGGGGTTTGGCAGGGCTATACCATTTCACCAAAACTCTTCAGTGCCACCCTCGGAACATCATGCGATGATTGGAATGGGAAGGAATGGGAGTGAAGATAGACGGTCGGCAACTACACCACCTCCACTTCACTGATGACATCGTTCTAATAACACCAAACATTAGCCAAGCAGCACAAATGCTGGACAACTTCAACCATGAGTGTGGAAAGGTCGGACTACAGCTGAATCTCACGAAGACAATGTTTATGAGAAAAGGTCTCGTTCCTGACTTTCCATTTGCTCTCAATTGAATGAACATCTCCAAATGCAACAGTTATGTCTGCCTAGGTTGAAAAGTCAACATGATGAATGACCTGACACCTGAGTTGCACAGGAAAAAAAGAGCATCTTGGAACACCTTCAAGAGTGTCGAAGAACTAGCTAAAATGACGAAGAAGCTCCGGCTCCGGGGCACATCTGTTCAATTCTACTATTCTTCCTGCATTAACATATGCCTCAGAGACCTGGGCCCTATGAAAACAGTATGAGAACACTATTCGGGTCTCCCAAAGAGGAATCGAAAGAGCTATGCTTGGAGTATCATGCTTCACTCAAATGAGAGAAAGAATCTGGAGTTCTAACCTCCGTTGACAGTCAAGAATCAGGGATGTTATCATTGGCCAACGCATCAAAAATCAGATGGGCTGGACATGTAATGAAATTTGGAGATGACCACTGGACTAGAGCCATTACTGAATGGATTTCATAGCACATCAAAATGATGCATAGTCACCCATCTACGAGATGGTCAGTCTTCTACATCAAGACCCTGAACAATCGGTTTGAAGCTCTTCATATTTCTAGAACAAGCAGATGCCATTGGGCTACATTAGCATGCGACAGGGATGAATGGAGATGTTACTGGTGCCCACTCGAGCAAATTGATGAGTAATAGGATGTCAAGTGATCAAGTGATAGAAGCCTATTTAATACATGGGTACTATTTAGCAAAGATGTCTTGAATGACAGATATCTCCAATCTTTTCAGGAATGATTCACCTCTAAAAATGTGAAATTTTTGTTCTAGTCATTAAAAACTCTACTGAAGCTACCTTCTGTCAGAGTTATGTGTAAATGTGTAAAGCAGTTGAGGTATACATATTGACTTTACTATCTCTTTGGAGGAAAGAAATAGTAATCTATCTGTAATGTCCTTTTTGTAATTATTTATTGAGTTATGGTCTATATACTATATATGTAATATGCATATAAAACTACCCTTCACACTGGAGACTTATTTTTGTTTTTACTATATCTCAGAGTTCTAGGGATTTATGGTCTCACATAAGTTATTTTCACTTGAAGTCCTTATAGGACTGTCACTAATTGGCTAAAACTATTTTTCTATTTTAATTTTTTCAAAGCAATTATTAGTTATTCTATCCTTTATCAGTTACTCCTAACATTCTTTTAATATTTTATATACTATTTTTGCACTGAGTATATGATGCTTCATTGCTTTGTTTTCTCTAAAATATTTTATTTCTCTTAAATAAATTTTGGAAATGTTTAAATAACAAAATGAAGCAGACTAAATCATATCAAAATCATAAATTCTAGGAGTAATATAAATGCAACTTAAGTATCTAAGATTGAGCTCTCACTAGAAAGCACAATTTTCAAAATCTTAACTATTAAAATTTAGTATCTAATAATTACAGCGATGCAAAATGTGTAGAACCACTTCATTTAATGCATACACATGTTTATGTAGAAATCCTGAAAAAAGAAGAAAGATAAATGCAAAAAAAATACTGTTCGAGCATATTTAGCATTCCTATATATAAAAATATTTATTTCCAAATTATCATTTTTCTTAATCTAAAAGTGTCTTGAATTTTTTTCAAAATTATGCAACAAATATACATTTATGGTACTGAAATAAACTCGTAACAAGATTTGTAATTCACACTGCATAACATAGCTTATTAAAAAAATACCTCCATGCTCTTCTTTTAGTTCCAATTAAAATCAAAATTTAATTCCCTAACTTCATTCCTGTAGCTAATATTTCCTTAGAGACAAATATCTTCTATCCCCTAGACTAATCTGCTGTGTCTCCTCCTAATAAATTACCTTATCTTAGATATTACCAAATATAAGTATCATTTTAAATGTTTTCCAATACTACTTAGCAGCATTTAGTTTATCAGAAAATATTTGGAGTAGTATCAAGAAACTCAATTGCTTTACTCGTAGGCCATATTCAAAATAATTAAACTTGAAAATAAAGGATATTTAAAATATCATCTTAGCCCCTCTATTTTATCAACACACTGTATATTAACAAAGTTTGCAAACTCTATGTTTGTGTCATTTTGTGAAATAAAGATTTTAGTAAGATTTAGGTTATTGATTCATTAATGCAATTTTAATTATAGATGTTGTATAAAACTGCTCAGTGTATATCCTGTAAATTAAATCAAATTATCAAAAAGTCCAACCTGGCAGGCTACCAAATGTAACCTTCCCATATGGCAGAGTCTGGCAAACTTCCCGTGGTGTACCCTATATGCCAAATACCAGCAACAATGATGGGTTTCATTCTCCTAACTCTGAAAGAGCCTTGAATATGGAACTTTTTAAAATCTCAGGGCTGGGGCAAAGGAGACCTTACTGGTGCCTGCTCGAGGCAATCGACGAAGAATAGGATGATCATGATACCAAAAAGTCAAGGTAATGTCAAAACTGCTTTACAAACTACAAACTGGGCAGTGTATGGCTAGAGATACTCAAATCACATATATATGCATACA
The DNA here is from genome assembly GCF_029834395.1 of Sorex fumeus. Classification (NCBI taxonomy): domain Eukaryota; kingdom Metazoa; phylum Chordata; class Mammalia; order Eulipotyphla; family Soricidae; genus Sorex; species Sorex fumeus. The sequence continues at coordinate 38,394,739 of NW_026606091.1, forward strand.
AGCATATAAAGCACACATATGAAACCATTTTACTCACTGCTCACAAGTACCATGTGAAAAATAAAAATCAAATGTAAATGCCATTTTCTCTGATATCATTTACTCTTTATACCAGAGTGAATCAGATCAAAGTCATAAATTTTAGGAGTAATATAAACACAATTTAAGTATCTGAGATTGACCTTTCACTAGAAAGCACAATTTTCAAAATCTGAAATATTAAAATTCAGTATCTAATAATTACAGCCATGCAAAATGTGTAGAACCACTTTCATTTAATGCATGCACATGTTTATGGGGAAGCCTGAAACAAGAAGTAAGATAAATGCGAAAAAATACTGTTCAAGTATATTTAGCATGGCTAAATAGCAAGGCTGATTGTCCTGGAAGGGGACATAAAATGAGGCCCCCACAACCATGCCACTGGACTCCGCACCAGGCTGTTGAAAAGGGGCAACCCAGAGGCTTTGCGGCCGCGAAAGCAACACATCATAAGACACTCCCTACCCATTTTCCATTAATACCATACCATATTTGATGGAGTTCAGACAGTAGACAACAAATCATAGAAGGAAATATATATATGTTATATATATATAACATATATATATATATATATGTATATATGATTCAGAGAGAGAGAGAGAGCCCAGCAAGCTAGCGAGAGCATCCAAGCTCAGAGAGCCCGGCAAGCTAGCACGGCTGAGCCTGGCTGGCAAGCTACCCATGGAGTATTTGATAGTCCAAAAACAGTAACAAAAACAGGCCTCATTCCCCTGGCTCTGAAATAGCCTCTAACCATTGGGAAAGATGAGTAAGAAAAGGCTGCTAAAATCTCAGGACTGGGACGAATGGAGACATTACTGGCACCTGCTTGAGTAAATCAATGAACAACAGGATGACAGTGATACAGTGAATATTATTTTACTCATTTGTGCATTTTCAGCATTTCCCTTTAGCACGATTATGAAGGAGGTCTGTCAAATGTGCTTGAGCAACTATAGTAAATATGAAATTCTTGTCAATATTGAGCAGCTTTCTCCTTCAACTGTCTAGAAGCATGAGGGAACAATGATGGACTACATAGTAAAGAAGATATATTTTCAAAGAATCTCTTATTGATGTGATAATCAACCATATTTTGAATTTGAATGTAATCTTAGAGACCTCCTTTTTTTTGTTTTTGTTTTTTATTTGATTTGAGGCCACACCTTACTATGCTCAGGGCCTCCTCCTGGTTCAGGGATCACACCTGATAGGGCTGGGGAGGAGGAGGTGGGATATTGGTTTCTGGAGATCCAATTCTAGTCTACTGTGTGTAAGATGAGCACATGCACTACCCTCTGTCTCATCTAAGTGTTTTAATTATTATTTTTTTTTACTTTTGATTTTGTGGCATACTCAGCTGTGCTCATAATTTCTGTCTCTGTTCTCAGTGATCACTTCCTGCGGGACTTGAGCGATATGGAGTACCAGGAATCAAACCCAGGAAATCCTATGTGCTTATCCTTTAGTTAACAATTTAGAATTTCCTTTTATTAATGACCCTCTTCATTTTGAAAGACACCATTCCATAAATTCATTGGTGAACTCTGTCTTAATTCTGATAGCCTTTTGAAAAATTCTTCTACATTCCCACTCTTAAAAATACTTACATTAAACAGTTCAAGAGAGATTTGATGAGATTCCAATAGGCAAAGCTTCCTGTTTGATGAGTGAGTGTGATGTTTCAGAAAAATGATTTTTCTATAGGTTATATATAGAGTTTTTAATACATCCTTCAAGACCTGTGAGTTTACAGCAGCAGTGATAATGAAGGCCACTATAAAAGAAAAGAAAAGAAAAAATATTTGGCTATTTGATAATTGGCAGTTTGAAGTAATGCTCATTTTTTCCCTCTTATAAACCATCACTAAAAATAATCATCAAATAAAGTAAATGGAACAGTTTGAAACTGTATAAGAAAATGTGTTAAATTAAAACAAACATATCAGACTACATAAGCATTTTTATCAATAGAAAAGAATATTAAGATTATCTTAATCTCTAATGAGGCATATATTTTGAAATCTAATACTGAAGTCTTCTAGTTTAGTAATATGTAAAATGCATTTCCACTTTAAAGTGAGATTCTTAAAACAAGCACAGGCCAACTATTGCAGTGAATCTGCTGTAAACACTTAAAGCATCATTTAGAATCAGCTCTAAGGACAGATATGGCCCACATACTGAACAAGATTTAATTAAGACAAAGAAATTAAAATGCAACCAAGTAGTCATAAATAAAATTGCTTAAAGAATTGTATTACTTTTATTATCCTAGCCTTTGAATTGGTGGTATAGTGGGGTCACTGGTGCTAAAACAAAGAAAGCAAAATAGGGCCACAGTCATAGTATAGTGGATAGGGCACATTTCGTACACAGAGTCAACCTGGGTTTGATCCTAGGCAAAACATACAATCCCTTATACTTCCCCAGATTTGATCCTTGAGTGCTGAGCTAAAAGTCCTATGCATCACTGGTCTGGCCAATACAAAGGGAGGAACCAAGAAAGTATTTGACCTTAGCGATAGCACAGCTGGTAGGGCGTTTGCCTTACAAGCGGCCAACATGAGTTCGATTCCTCCGCCACTCTTGGAGAGCCCGGCAAGCTACCGAGAGTATTCGAAATGCCAGACACAGTAACAACAAAGTCTCCAATGGAGACGTTACTGGGCCCGCTCAAGCAAATCGACGATCAATGGGAGGGCCTTTACCTTTACCTTTACCTTGTAGAAGAAAAAAATCTAATATTTATCTTTCTTAACTGTGTGTGCTTTCAGCAGGCATTCCCTTATGGAAATATATGGAACAGTAAAAACAGAATTTTAATTCTTACACTAATAACAAAGGTAGTGTGAAGATAAAATTTGGAAAACAGAAGTTAAGAATTTTGAGTATTTAAATATTTCACCATTTAAATAGTCAAGAACCCTCTTGGTTTCTAATTGGCATAACCTGCTTTAACATTGATATGATTGTCCTTCCCCTATACTTTATTTACTGTGAGGGACTGATATCTTTGTACTAGTAACCTGTTATGTCTAGTTATGTTTAATCATCCGAGATAGCATTTCAAGTTTTAAGTTAAGGAAGTCACAGTCAATAATCTTTTTAACAGTCAGCAAATCTTTCTAAAAGGGTGATTAAAGAATAAAACATTGCTATTGATTAACAATATTTTTTCACTTTAGTAGACCCAGTCTTTGAACCTTCATTCCACTACTACACTTTCTTTAAATATTAAAAAGAAATCTTGTAATTAAGGTTTTGAAGCACCACATTATCCAATTTTACCTTATATGTGATCCAAAAAGTCTGTTAATGTGCTATTCCAATACAGCTCTGAGTGTATTTAACTGTAACACATTTCCTTGATTTAAGGTTTGTGCTAAGTGAAATGCCTGCCTGTGTTATCTCCTTGTAACCAAAAGCAACTGTAAGCTAAGACTAATTTTATTTACTCTTTCCACTAAATGGTCCATTTCTCAATTGCAAGAAAACAAATGGAAAAAAGTAAAGTCTGAAAATGCTTCTATGTTTTGTATATTTTATATGTCTATATTGAGCCTAACAGTAGGCTAATACATTTCCTCAAAACATATCAGGAAATATTTGGTTAGAATTTATATTTCTGTATATTATATCTTATTTTATAAACTTATTTCTTTTTAAGTAGTTATTACAGAGGCCTTATCACATGTAAAGAGTCAAAAAATTATGCGGCCAACTATAGAAATGAATAAAATAATTCATAAATATGGTAGAAAATAACACTAATATAGACTTACAACAAAATGATACCTAAATTAACAACTTCTGCGTTGTATTTATACATTATAGACTCTAAACAAATACAAATTAATAAATGCAAGCCACAGTATATAGCAACTCCCAATGACCTAACAGAAATGGAAAATAATTAAAATTGCTAAAATATAGTTTCACTTATAAAAATTATGTGAAAAAGAGACATTCTTTTGTTTCGGTAAAAGTGTTAGATTAAATTATTTTTATATTATATTAGGATTTTAAAATATTGTAAATGGCATGAATCTATTTCAGTGTTCCCCAATGATTATATAAAGTAGTCATTAAGTTGAGATTCAGATGTTAATTTTGATTGAATCCTTAGATGGTATATTTGTAACAAATATTCAGATGATCCATGTGCTTCACTCAGATTACATATTGAGTTCCAAGATCCAAGAAAACAATTCATACGGTGCAAAGATATATAGAAAAACATGTATTTTTCATAAAAATAAAAAGTTTCTGTTAACACAAGTGACTATCAAAAATGATTATATGATAATATATTCAAACAATAGAATAGTACACGGCAATAAAATGAAAATTTGATAATTATATAAAAAGGAAACAGCCATATCTATCTCATTTGTCTTGAGATATTTTATAATTAATTATATATATCAAGGGCTGGAGTGATAGCACAGTGAGTAGGGCGTTTGCCTTGCACGCAGCCAACATGGCTGACCCAAGTTCGATTCCTCCGCCCCTCTCGGAGAGCCCGGCAAGCTACCGAGAGTGTCGAGCCCGCACGGCAGAGCCTGGCAAGCTACCCGTGATGTATTTGATATGCCAAACACAGTAAAAACCAAGTCTCACGATGGAGATGTTACTGGGCCCGCTTGAGCAAATCGATGAACAATGGGAAGACCATGATATATATATCAGATACTATTTTGTGACAACATAGAGACCATTCTAAATTTTGAATGGGTATGGGTTGTAAGAAAAGGGAAAATGTTAGACAAAATACATGCATACTCAAATATAAATAAATGTAAATGTTACATGACTATATTTTTAATTTTTGTTAATAAAATTTAGGCAATAAGGATATGGTGGTGTTTTACTTCCTGTATTGCTATTCAGTTTCTGCTCACCCTACCACCAAAGTGCTCATAATCTTCCCCACAACACCATGTCACCTCCAGTTCTACATTTCTTCACTCTAACTATGCCAACCCATTATTTGTTGACTTTCAGTTAAGATTTTAGTACATCTTGATACTCTGCTAAATGGAGTAACAATATATACTATTGAGAACCTCCACTTAGGTTTTTTTATTTTGCTTTTTGGGTCACACCCAGCGATGCACAGCAGTTACTCCTGGCTCATGCAATCAGGAATTACTCCTGGCGGTGTTCGGGGTACCATATATGCTGGGAATCAAACCCGGGTCGGCTGTGTGCAAGGCAAATGCCCTACCCACTGTGCTATTGCTCCAGCTCCTCCACTTAGGTTTTTATGTTACTTATAACAACCTATTTGATCCCCTTTTCCAAAACATGACTCTATCTGGTCTGTATTCTAGTATCTGAAGTTTACTGTGAATTGACAGAGCTCATACCTTTTATTTGCTTCTCTGTATACCACAAATGAATGAAATCACCCTGTATTTTTCCTTCTACTGCTGGCTTGCACAATCACCATGATACTCTCTAATTCCACTCAAGTTGCCATGTATTGCATACTTCATTTTTTTTTCTAGTGGCTGGGCTGTATATTCCATTGTGTACATATTCCACAACATTTTTATCCATGTATCTATTGTTAGGTATTTTGTTTTCTTTCAGAGCCTAGCTATTGTACAAAGAGCTGCTATATATATACATATATATACATATATGTTATATATACATATATATTTATAGCTTTTCAAATTCATATTTCTGTGTCTGAATGGTAGATATTTAGAGGTGGCATAGCTGGGTCAAATGGGAGTTCTATTCTTGCTTTTCTGGGAAATATCTATGATATTTGTCATAGAGGCTGGACAAGAGGAACTCCCACCAGTAGTGGCAACCTATTTTATCTCCTTCTTCCAAACATGGCACTCTCGGGTCTCTATGAGGGTTCTTTTTTCAGCACATCCCAGCCAACAACTATTGTTTTTTTATTTTCTGGACATACGCGCTTCTTATTCCTATGAGGTATTACTCAATTACCATTTTGATTTGTGTTTCCCTAATAATAAGTTATAATGAGTTTTTTAAAAAAAAATTCTCCCTGGGGCTGTAGCAATAGTACAGTGGGTAGAGCATTTGCCTTGCATGTGACCTACCCAGGTGCGATTCCCAGCATCCCATATGGTCTGAGAACCACCAGGAGTAATTCCTGAGTGCAGAGCCAGGATTAACTCCTGTGCATCGCCGGGTATAATCCCAAAAGAAAAAAAAAGCTATTAATTTTTTTTCTATACTAATTATCTGTATGTCTTCTTTATAGAATTGTCTATTCAACTCTTTTCCCTATTTTTGGATGTTTTGTTGCTGTCATTTTGTCATCAATGATGTTTCTAACTTCTTTCGAGATTTTAATTGTCTGACTTTATGTTAATATTTTATGTGAATATCCTCTCCAAGTTGGTTGGATGAATTTTAATTTACCCGGCATTACTTTTAGCATGTGAAAAAAATTTAAATTTTGTTTAGTCCTACTTGTTTATTTTTGTTTTTATTATCTTTGCCAGTGGATTCAGGATATTGAAGATCCCTTCGATACAGATCCTAGAGAGCATGCCTTACTTTTTCCTTTGTATATTTTATGGTTTTGGTTCTTATACCTAGGTGTTTTATCTACTTTTAGTCAATTTTAATATGATATGAAATATGGATAAAGTTTTATTTTGTTTACAAGTAATTATCCCGTTTTCTTAACACCTTTTGCTATAGAGGCATTCCTTCCTCCTCCACTTCATGAACCTAATAGCTTTGTAATAGATTAGCTCTACATACATCTGGGGATTTATCACAGTGGTCTAATGCTAACCCACTGATGTAGTACATGAAAATGGTAAAGCAAAATAGGCAGGCAAAGATATGAGCCTAGTGCCTAACAGAAGAAATGAAACTAATGAGACTAATCAGTTTTCTCTCTATAACTGAAGAGTGAAAGTCCTCACTGTAACCATGTACAGTTCTGATTAATTCAAAATAGCATAAATTATTATATGTGATATATAATACTCACATTTTATGTGAATATATTATTAAATATATTATTAAAATGTTCACCCTCCTTAGGCTGGAGCGATAGCACAGCGGTAGGGCGTTTGCTTTGCATGCAGTCAACATGGCCGACCTGAGTTCGATTCCTCCGCCCCTCTCGGAGAGCCCGGCAAGCTACCGAGAGTATCTCACCTGCACGACAGAGCCTGGCAAGCTCCCCATGAAGTATTCGATATGCCAAACACAGTAACAACACAGTCTCCAATGGGACGTTACTGGGCCCACTCGAGCAAATCGATGATCAACGGGAGGGCCTTTACCTTTAACTTTTTATTAAAATGTTATTACTAGAATTTCAACATAGAACTTTCCACGAACAATCCTACCACCAGTGTCAACTTTCTTCCAACAATATTCCCATTTTCCTCTTACCCCCAGTCTGTTGCCTTCACAAGCACATTTTGGTTATTATAGTTTGGGTGTTCTGTTCACAGTGTTGTTGATTTGGTGGTTTAGATGAATACTTACAACCTCACCTACCACCACGGAGGTGCCTGAGGCCCTGGAATCTTGTCCCTATTACCTCCCACATCATTCTTCTTACTTCTCCCCTACATTTCTTTTCTTCCTTGTCCTTCTCATTTCTGTTTTCTATCATCTAAAATCAAGGGTAATCTAGGTGCCCCCATTTTGATATTTTGCATAAATTATTATAACATTTTAATTATATAAATATTAAAAGAAAGCACAGAGTTATATAACTGGAAATTTAAGAGCATACTCCAATTCTTTAAAAGCATATAGAGTCGGGGGGCTAGAGCAATAGCACAGCAAGTAGGGCATTTGCCTTGCACGCGGCTGACCGGGTTCGATTCCCAGCATCCCATGTGGTCCCCCGAGTACCGCCAGGAGTGATTCCTGAGTGCAAAGCCAGGAGTAATCCCTGAATGTCGTTGGGTGTGACCCAAAAAGCAAAAAACAAACAAACAAACAAACAAAAAAAACATATAGAGTTGGGGTTGGAGTGAAAGCACAGTGGGTAGGGCATTTGACTTGCATGCGGCTCACCCGGGTTTGATTCCCAGCATACCATGAGGTCCCCTGAGCATCGCCAGGAGTAATACCTGAGTGCAGAGCCAGGAGTAACCTCTGTGCATCTCTGGGTGTGACTCAAAAAGCAAAAATAAAGAAATAAGGTAAAATAAATAAAAATAAATACATATAGGGCTTATTGTTTAGAAGGAAGTGGGCAGAAATGCCTGGAAGATACCATTCTTTTTCAATAATCTACACATGCCATTATATAGGTAAAAGTGCGGGTGGCTACTTATTTATTTATTTATTTATTTATTTATAACCAACAATTTACTGTCTCCCCAGCACCTCTGGGTGGAATCCAGTGGCCTTGTAGCACTACCCCTATGGATCTGGTAGTCCAGCACCACAGTTTTGAGGCCTGTCATTGAATTACTCAGCTTGGTTGGTGGGGTGACACTATGTATTGCCCTGGGGTCTCAGAGCACTGCTCAAATGCTCCAAAAATAAGTACATAAATATGTAATTAGCCACCCACACTTTTACCTATAAAATGGCATAAATGTAGAAATAAATATAATATAAATGTAGATTATATGTTTGTAGATAATTTCCTGTGTATAGATTATGCAATATGTGACTATAAAAAGACCTTTTTCTTGGGAAATTACAAAATCACCTTCTGCAGTATTCAGGGCTTAAACATAGCTCTAACAGCAGGGATCTCTCCCTGGTGGTACTCCAGGGACAGTATGTTTTGGGGAGGATCAAATCCAGCTCAGCTGCATTTAAGACACAAGTACAACATACCTGTACTACCTCTCCAGATCTAACAATTTAAAAAAATTCTCAGTAGCATAATTATAACTATTAAAAGTATGAACAGGATTCAGAGTGATAGTATGCTGGGTAGGGTGTTTGCTTTGCACTTGACTGACCCAGGTTTAGTCCCTGGAACCCCATATGGTGCCCTGAGCCCCACAAAGATAAATAAATGGGCACAAGAAATAAACCCTGAACACTGCTAAGTGTGTTCCCTATAGCACTGTAGCACTTCCTCCTGTTCATTGATTTGCTCAAGTGAGCCCAGTAATGTCTCCATTGTGAGAGTTGTTGTTACTATGTTTGGCATATCAGATACATCACGGATGGCTTACCAGACTTTGCCATGCGGACAAGATACTCTCTGTAGTTTGCCGGGCTCTCCAAGAGGGGCAGAGGAATCGAACCCGGATTGGCCTGGTCAACTGCATACAAGTCAAATGCTCTACCTCCTGTATTATTGCTTCAGGCCATAAGTGTGTTCCCTACCCCCCAAAATTAATAAAATGGTGGAATTATAAGAATTCTTATGTTAAGAAAATTAAATAAAAGTGCTAAATAATGACAACTTGAACAATAAACATATACCTAATTTCTATTTATTAAAAGAAATTTGTTCATTGTTTCATGATTAAAAATTTTATTTTTTATCTTGTTTTTCTCTACTGGGCACCAGTGACTTCTCCATTGTGAGATTTGTTGTTACTGTTTTTAGCATATCAAATATGCCACAGGGAACTTCCAGGTTCTGTCATGAGGGCAGGATACTCTTGGTAGCTTGCCGGGCTCTCCAAGAGGGTGGAGGAATCAAACCCCTGTTGGCCGTGTGCAAAGCAAACGCTTTACCTTCTGTGCTATTGCTCCAGCCTTCATGATTAAGAATTTTAATACAATAAAAATAAGCTGTAAAACAATTATTTTGAGTTAAAGTTATGTTTTTCTATATCACTTATTTTTTCAGCTACATTCTTCTGTTGTAATTAAAAATATAAAATCATTTTTGTCAGAAAGATATAGGCTCTGTTAGTTCTTTCAGTTGATCCAGGAATGAATTTTATATTATATTTATATATTTGCTGAATCACAAGGTAAAGAAAATAGGAGAATGCAATTACACTGGTACTTCTTTTTCCTATTGTTTTGTTAGCCTTGTAGAGTGTATTGAGATAGAAACTATGGCTGCAATGAAAATGAATCCCTGTGAGCCAGTCATTTTGTAGATAGATTTATTTTTATGGTTTTCTTAGTATTTGTCTGAAGAGAGAAAAGTCATAACATGAGATGGGAGTAATAAAATATCTCAGTGCCTACCTTCTTCTATTGACAGGAATAAGCAATATCTTATGTTTACATATCACTTGTTTTAGAGAATGAGGTATGTCTAGGGGCACCAATTCATCATCTTTATATAATCGAAGAGTGAATGTACTCTGTGTAACCATGTACAGTTCTGATTAATTTGCAATTACATAAATTATTATATGTTACATATAATATTCACATTTTATATATTTTTTAAAATTGGTATACTAGAATTCCAGCATAGAATCTTCCACCAATAATCCTACCACCAGTATTCCTGCATGCAGGAATTCACAAGCTGACCATCTGAACAAATTCAGCCAATTATAAAGACAGCTCAGTTTTCTGAAATCACAGTCAATTAAGTTTAGTTCATTTATTTTCTCATTTCATTAATGGTTTTCTTGGCTTGGTATAACTAAATTATAATATTGTGCAAAGTGCAAAAAACAAGATAAATTTGGCACTATGCATCTTTAAACATACCATTGGCATATTCGAGAATAATTAGAGTAAGATCAGAATCCTGTTTCAGGAAATTTTCATAATATCTGATTTACACAATCTCAATGTCAAGTTTCTAATAGTGATTCGTGCATTATGGAAGTTTCGGAATAGGAAAAACATCCAAATTTCAATCTTCCAGTAATTCTTTCTTTTAATTTTTAATTATTTATTTTTATTGGGGTGTCACACTTCACTGTGACTTACTACTGACTCTGCACTCAAGGATTAACCGTGGCAAGCTTGGGGGACCCTGTGAAGTGCTGAGGATTAAATCTGGGTTGACAGTATGTAAGGCAATTGTAACATTTGCTGTACTATCACTATCAAGTCTTCTCTTTCATTTACTTTTTAAGAGTCATTAAGAATGTATTTAAACCCTGTTCATTAAAAAATAAAGATAATCTTTGAAAACAAACAGTTTACGATAAAAGTGAACATGAATTGTATTATTCGGGAAAAAAAGGAAGAGAAGGAGGAAGAGGAGAGGAGAAGGAGAGGGTGAAAGAGAAAGAAGAGGAGGAGGAAAAGGAAGGTATTCTATGCAGTACTGATATCTTTTAGGAAATAATAAAATTAGTAAGGTAGAGTAGTGGCAGGTGAAGTTTAGCATATATCTTTAAGTACAGTGTTAATAAGTACCCCTAAAGAAACCAATAAGACATGAGCATGACATGTTCAAATTTACGTTTAAAAAGAAAGAGTTGTACTAGTATCATTGGAAAGATCTGATCATGAGCTATTCCTTCAGAAAAAATGTATATATTTGAATGAATTAAGCACATGATAAGATATGGAAGAGTTGAAATCACAATCTCTGAGCCCTGATCCCTTGGTTTTCCTGGGTCTTGGCAAACTGTGTGTCCAGTTTATGTGACTAAAGGGAAAATCATCATTTCATTTTATCTGTGTCTTAAGTTCTATTTTTTATAACATGTGATAATAATGGTACCTATTAATGTTACTTTTTTATGTAATCTCTCTATATATTTTATAAGGCTATAATTTATATAACAATACAATATTAGTAATAGATATAATTTTATAGTTTTATTTCTTCTGGAAGCTGTCCAATTCTCCATCACTATTACCCTGTTGTTCATTGATTTGCTCAAGCAGGTCCAGTAATGTCTCCATTCATCCCTATCATGCGCTAGTATAGCCCGATAGCATACTGGGATTTTTTCAGGGTCAGGGGGATAAAGACCACCATTGTTACTGTTTTTCACATATCGAGTACACCACGGGTAGCTTGCCTGTCTCTGTCGTGTGGATAGGATACTCTCCATAGCTTGCTCTCCTAGAGGGATGGAGGCTTTGGGGGCCGCCTCTAATCACATTTACAGGTGTTCCCAGTCATGCATATATGCGGGCTTGATACTCTCAGTAGCCTGCCGGGTTCTCTGAGAGTATAGACTAGAGAATAAGAGGTCTGGGAGCTTGGTTTTATAGTCTCTGGATCCTGGCCATTGATGGGGTTACACAGCAGATGGTGGGTATAACTGTCTAGCTACTGGAAGATGGTGGATCTGGGTGGAGGAGGCCCAGTCCCAATCTGAGCAGGCTTGGAGATCTCTGACCCAGGTCCTGCACACCTGGTCCCTCTGCCGGTTCATTCATGTGTGAGGCTCGTCCAATTCTCCATATTCAAGAGAATGTTTTGATGTTTTTACCATATTATCTTTGCAGTAAATTTTACTTTCTTGTCACTGAGAACCACAATGGAGACATTACTGGGCTTGCTCAAGCAAATGAATGAACAACAGGAGGACAGTGCTTCAGTGCTACAGTCACTGAGAACCAATATTCTCATGATGCTTCTTTTATTCACTCTCTTAAAAGACTAAATTTTAGGGCCAGGGCATTACCTCAAAGTGCTTCAGTGTAGATGTTGTATGAAGGTTCAATTCCTAACTCATTCCAGTACCCAGGCTTACTCCTTCAAGCACTGAGTTGGGAGTAGTCCATGAACACCACTGGGTGAGACCAAAGCAAGACAATAATAATTATAAAACTTTATAATCCTGTGGTGTTTTATTGCACAAGTTTCCACGTCATGTAAAAAACTCCTACTGCTATAATCTATTGTTCACTCCCTCTCTGACTATTGCAAATACTTGGAGGTTTTGGACAGAAAGGAGAACTGGGGTCAAAGCAAAACTGGGTTCAGCAAAACCAAATAATGGACTAAGATTCATCTGGGCCCATTAAGAGTCCTAACAAAGGCTGACTACTAGAAAGTTAGTCTTAAAGCAGATATGGTATATCAGTGTTGCCTCCAGCATGCCAGCTCTGTAATGGATTATAGCAAGTTGAGTAAAGGCCCTCCCGTTGATAGTCGATTTGCTCGAGCGGGCCCAGTAACGTCTCCATTGGAGACTTTGTTGTTACTGTGTTTGGCATATCGAATACATCACAGGTAGCTTGCCAGGCTCTGCCGTGCGGGCGAGATACTCTCGGTAGCTTGCCGGGCTCTCTGAGAGGGGCGGAGGAATTGAACTCGGGTCGGCCATGTTGGCTGCGTGCAAGGCGAACACCCTACCGCTGTGCTATCGCTCCAGCCCATAGCAAGTTGAGGGAAAATGAAAATGGATGCAAAGGGATGACAGTACTAAGACTGTTAGTCAGTTACACTCTCTTAAAATAAAATCCTAGAAGACCTGAGTGATACTCTACAGAAACCATAAAAATATAAAATTAAACCTTAAATAAGCAAAAAAGGTAAAAAATAATAGCCCATGTTCTATTAATAGAGAGAATTCACCCAAAATTAGATTTGGCTAAGAGTATCTCTTTATCTATTAAACTTAAATTGTACCCAACATTATAGGCATGGTCAAACATTAGATCACAAAATTAACATAAATAACATTGAATAGGAAATCATTTTAGAGGACATATCAAAATCTGCTAGTAAAGTGACTAATAAACGGTTCATCTATTATGGAAGAATATAATACAAATCCTGAAACTCAAACTAACTTACCCATTAGTCATAAAAGTGTAATTTTGATAAACCATAAAATAAAATACTTGCTGCCATGTGTATTATTTTAAATCGTAATACACTTCAGAAAGAACCAGCACTACTAGCATTTTTGAATGAGTTTTATTGCTTGTTTTGGTCTATGAAGCTAGATTTACCCTGGCTAAGTCAAGAACTTATTCACCCAATTATTTCATAGTAATTGAGTTATCTTTTTCTGGATATGTCAGCATTACTGCTGGATGAGTTTGTCTTTCAATCATTTCTTCTTAATATCAATTTTCAAGTTCTCATCATTTCTTTGAGATATGGTGTTCCAACAAAAAAACACATATAATGTCATATTCACATTTCAAATTTTTATTGACATCAGAAATTACTTTTAAGAAAGGAAAATAATGGCACAGTAAGTTGTTATTGAAAATGTAACATTCCTGCACATTTTAGTAACCAGAATTCAGTCAACATTTCCTTGAAGGTCATTTTACCATTTTTAAAATGTTGAATGCATTATGCATATGAATATCCACAGTATAAAAATGTCTCTTGAAAAGCTATATACATATTTATGTATATGTATATACTATATATATATTTATATATATATATATAGAGAGAGAGAGCAAGTTGTCACTAGTTGCTTAGGAAAATCTTCAATTTTCTTACTGTCAGGTATTATAGACATCTAGCATTTTATTTCTCATTATTAGCTTATCCATAGCAAACATCTGAGTTGCTAAAGTGTTACATCTTTTTCAGGCAAACATCTGAGTTGCTGAAGGGTTAAGTGATTTTCATATATCAACCTATAATTAGTGTTAAAAGTAAAATTCAAATCAAATAGCCTTGGAGCGATAGCACAGCGGTAGGGCGTTTGCCTTGCACGCAGCCAACATGGCTGACCCGAGTTCGAGTCCTCCGCCCCTCTCGGAGAGCCCAGCAAGCTACCGAGAGTATCTCGCCCGCATGGCAGAGCCTGGCAAGCTCCCCGCGACGTATTCGATATGCCAAACACAGTAACAACAAAGTCTCCAATGGAGATGTTACTGGACCCGCTTGAGCAAACCAATGAACAACGGGAGGACAGTGACAGTGACAGTCTTGGTTCCAGTTCACACTTTAATTCATTGTTCTAGAGTTAGAGTGACAATTGGACAGACCTGAACTTAAAGTCTACAGAATTCTAGTCCATATAACATTACTTAGTTTCTAATATCTAACAACTAAGTCATAGACATACAGAATTAAGATGAGGCCAAAAACATTACTGAAAATTCTAAACAAACTTCCCCACCTTTAAACCTTCACTTTAAGTGATAACTCTAATGGTTACATTTAGAGTTCATTTCATTAGTTGATTAGTTTTTGGTTTGGGGACCACACCTGACTATGTTTAGGGCTTATCCTGACTCTGTACTCAGAAATCAATAGCTGCTATGCTATGTGCAGGGAATAGAACCATGGTTGGCCATATGCAAAGTAAGAACCTTGCCTGCTGTATAATTGCTCTGTCTCCAACTAGAGTAATTTTGAAGATCAGTGCCATGATACTTTTCTCCAAATTTATCATTCACAAAAAACAAGGAAAGGGGATACAAGACTTCTTTTTCTTTTTTGGCTTATACCCAGCAATGCTCAGGGGTTACTCCTGGCTTTGCACTCAGGAATTACTCTTGGCGGTGCTTGGGGGACCATATGGGATGCTGGGAATCAAATGTGGGTCGGCCCTGTGCAAGGCAAAACACCCTCTCTGCTGTGTTATTGTTCCAGCCCCAGTTATAAGAATTCTTGAGACTATTTAATGATATATTCTTACTAATTTATGACGTTAGTACTTTCACAGAGAGAGAGAGAAAGAGAGAGAGAGAAGATTTGTCAATGAGAAATTTGGCAATTACTAACAGTTCAAATCAAATAAATGATTTGAACACAGCACTGCTTACACAGCTAGATGCTAATTCTTGCTCAGATATGAATAAGCGATCTAACTGTGGGAACTTATTTCTTATTTGAAACAGTCTACTGTTTCAATATACCTCATGGTTTCTGTAGAAAATAAAGTGATGCAATCAAAAGATTAAAAATTATACAAACATTCTAATCCAAAATTTGTATAAATAGTAGTAAGTAGATTCTACTTTAGATACATGTTTAAGAACATCTTATTAACATTATTCCTGCTTCCTATGGAGTCACATGAGTCTCAGAATAAGAAATTACTAACAGTTAATTATCACCAATTTAATTAACTTTTTGTTTACAGGAGAATTAAGACCTCAGTCAGCTATTATGTTTCAATATTAATGTTGATTACCTTTACTTGAGATTACATTTGCTTGGGCTGGAGCGATAGCACAGTGGTAGGGCGTTTGCCTTGCACGCAGCCAACATGGCCGACACGAGTTCAATTCCTCCGCCCCTCTCGGAGAGCCTGGCAAGCTACCAAGAATATCTCGCCCACACGGCAGAGCCTGGCAAGCCACCCGTGATGTATTCGATATACCAAACACAGTAACAACAAAATCTCCAATGGAGACGTTACTGGGCCCGCTCGAGCAAATTGATGATCAACGGGAGGGCCTTTACTTTACTTTACTTTACTTTACTTTACTTTACTTTACTTTACTTTACTTTACTTTACTTTATTTTACTTTACTTTACTTTACGTTTGCTTAATACAGGTATTTATATTTGAGTGCATAAAATAGGTTTGATATCAGTAATTTTTAGTGATAATAATGTTATTGGTAGAAATTAATGGAGTTTCTTTGTGTTTATACCTTTATCAGACTCTACAATTATACTTTGTAAAGTTCCCAGAGTTTTTTAAAGCTAACTTCGATTTTTAACGGTGTAAGTTTTAGTATTTGTTAAAAGTTCAATAAAGATGTTTATGTTGACAACAATAGAAGAATGAATTGATTGTCATTTGAAATGACTATGATATAAAGTACTGACAAGTGAAACTTACAATAGAAATACAGAATGCTCTTACCTTCTATGATGAAACTTGAAAATTTATAATAGATTTCTCCAAAATTACATCTTAACAATGTACTTCACTATTTCACCTCAGTAGAGTTCTCCATGATATATTAGATTAAATAAAGTTTTTTAACAATCAAAGACCTTTGGAATGCTTCAATATCACCTTTTTCAGCTAGATAAAGGTTAAACAGAGCTCTATAGATAAAAAGACAAGGAAAATTATGTCTCCCAACTTACCTTTTAATACAATTTTCTTCTATTTCTGTAATTATGTATTCTTTCTTCACAAGTTAAATAAGCATCTCTCTTCTTCCTTACACTTCTGCAATGCTCAGTTGATGAGATTTTTCAGTAAATATACGACTATTTTAATAATGACTAAATTATTTATGTGCGACTTCATATGTGTACACCCACTATGCATTCTGGTAGTGGTTTACTCTTTCTAGTTGGGTTGTGGGTGACTCCACACTCAAGGCCACAGTTACATGTTAGTCCTCTTTACTCCCCTGCTTTCTAGGCAATCTAGACTGCCATCTATTGGTGAATAAGATTTTTGCTTATTCCCCATCTCTAAAACGTTTCTAAGACAGTTTTCTGTATTTGTTATAACTCTAATTTGACCTGCATATGTATCTTTGAAAGCCTGGAGCAAATTTTATTATAACCCTGTGAAAGATCTCTAATCAGAGCACCAGTATATCCCTCTTTCTCAGTATCTGTCTCTCTGCATCATCTTTTCCTTTTCTCTCTCCAACTTTCAGTCTCTTTTATTTAAGTAATTACATAAGTCACACAGCAAAGCCTGGAAAGCTCCCTTGATGTATTCAATATGCCAAAAACAGTAAACAACAAGTCCCACAATTTGTTGTGAGATGTTACTAGTGCCCGCTCGAGCAAATCGATAAACAATGGGAAGACAGTGCTACATAAGAATCAATGACAATTTCATAGAGTTTAAACGTTTATGAAGAGAGAAATATATGACACAGCTTTATGTGCATTATCTAGACTTTAATATGGACTACTAACTAGAATTTCGTGATAAAAAATGAAAGGTATATACTCTAAAGGGGATTACATCACGACCGTCCTGTTGTTCGTCGATTTCCTCAAGCAGGCCCCAGTGAAGTCTCCTTCATCCTAGCCCTGAAAATTTTTTTAAAAGTGCCATATCAAAGCTCATTCAGGGTTAGGAGAATGAGACCCATAATTGTTATTGGTATTTGGCATATTGGTTATGCCACGGGGAGTTTGCCAGATTCTGCCATGTGGGCAGTTTACATTCAGTAGCCTGCCAGTTGGTCCAAAGTAAGAATGAGATAATAAGATGTCACGCAGCCGCGAATGCGGTCGCACGCTTCTGGGAGCTGGGTTTTATAGTCTCTGGGTCTTGGCCGTTGATGGGATTACACGGCGTCAGGGGGCCAGTTGGTGGGTGTGACCCCTGCCTACTGGAATATGGAGGATCTGGGTGGAGGATGCTTAGTCCCGATCCTAGCAGGCTTGGAGATCTCAGCCCCGGGACCCGCATGCCTTTGTTCCTCTGCTGGTACCTTCATGCTTGTGGAGAGTGGTCTCAGCATGGTAGTGGCTGGTTCTGGAGGTCTTTGGCTTCCGGAGCCCTGGTTGGGGAGGGGAGGGAAACTCAATCCGCCCCCCTCCAAGGGGCCCCAGAGAGGACAGCCAGGTGTGGGGGCAGGAGACTCTGCGCTGTTCTCTTCTGGGAGTTGGGTTTTATAGTCTCTAGGTCTTGGCCGTTGATGGGATTACATGTCGCCAGGAGGCCAGTTGGTGGATGTGACCCCTGCCTACTGGAATTACATATCTTCAGTTATAGAGTGTTGTGCTATTATTCACTTCCAGGTACCCTGATAGTAAAGCCCATGGTCTTAATAGCTTCTGTATGTACCTATTATTTATGTTTTTCATTTTATTCATCTATACATCTAACATTTATGCTATTTAGGAAGGTTCTTTATATGTGAGAATAATTTGTCATTTATTATTTCTCAATGTTTAGCTAAGTATCTGTCAGAAACTGAAAATTCAAGCATCACCTCAATTATGTGAAATTATTAATCATCTTTCATCTTTTATATCCTTAAATATAAATCACTCTAAGGCCAGAGAGATAGTATATGGTTAAAGCACATGCAGTGCATGTGACCAACCCTGGCACTACATGGTTTCCCAAGCATCATGACAGGGTGAAGCCCTGGAAAGTATGAGCAACCACCAATGTTGTTCTGGATGACTCCAAGCACCTCTTTGCACCCTCGTATTAAACTAACAAAACTTAATAACTGTCAAAATGATCAGTGGAGTTCTCTGACCTACTGAGCAACACTGGGATTTCCTATTATCACCAAAAAATGATCACCCTTTGATGGTTAAACCAAGACTAACAAGCAATGGTGGAAGAGGGTTGTGGAGGAGCAAGGATGAGGTGAACTAGAAATGAATATAGTGCAGTACAGGCAGGTCTTAAATACTTCACTGTATTGAAGGTGAAGGAATTTTGTGCATCAAAATCATAAACACTCACACTATTGTAACCATGACGATTTAAACTATGACAAATAAAACCCTTATCATTTCTATGTCTTCAAATGTGGTGGGGTATTTTGGGAGGTGGTGTTTTATTGTTTTATTATTTTATTTATTTATTTGTTTGTTTAGGTTTGGGGGCCAGACCAGGTGGTACGAAGGAGTTATTCTTGTCTCTGCACTCAAAGTAACTCCTGATGGGCTCTAAGGGTCAAACCCTGGTCAGCTACATGCAAGGCAAACGCCCTACCAGCTGTATTGTCTTTCCAACCTCCTATATTAAAGCTTTTGATCACCTAATTTTCTCTTTACTTAAACTCTCTCCTTCTTCAAATATAGTAATGGCAATTAGTTCTGAGGGATAGTGCAGTTATAAACTTGCTTTCCTTGCATACCGACAGCATTTTGACCCCCAGAACTATATATGGTCCCCAGGAACCACCAGGAGTGAACCATTTAACACAGATATGAAAATAAGTCCTGAGTATCACCATGTATGGTCTCAAAACAAAAATAAATAAATAAAATAAAATAATTACCAAAAATAATAAAATATTTATAAGATTAAATAACAATGAAACTCTGCAGAATTCGCTAGTAAAATTATTTTGGCCTGGACTCTTTTTTTTAATCATTTTTATATTTTTTTCTTATTGAATCACCGTGATATATAGTTACAAAATTTCATGATTTTCAGTTATACAATGATTGAGAAGCCATCACTCCACCAGTTCGCATTTTCCACCACCAATGTTCCCATTATACTTCCTGCCACTCTCACCCCATCCCAGCCCCTGTCTCTGCAGCAGGCACCTTCTTTCTTACTGTCTCAATCCATAAGGTAAAGGAAAACGTTTTGAGAAAAATGTAGGCAAAACCCTTCATGACACTAAAGCTAAAGGTATCTTTAAGATGAAACACCACAGACCAAGCAAGTGGAAGCTAAGATAACAAATGGGACTACATTAAATTAAGAAGCTTCTGAACCTCAAAAGAAATGATGACAAAGACACAGAGACAGTCCATGGAATGGAAAAGATTATTTTCTTGGTACCTATCAGATAAGGGAGTTAATATCCAAGATACATAAGGCAGTGACAGAACTTTATAGGAAAAAACCCTCCAACCCCATCTAAAAAGGTGGACTCTGGTTTTAAAGGAGATACTTTGTCTAGTTTTGTACTTCTCACCAGGCTGTTCATATTTTACATTTGTTTTATTCCAATTTAGTCTTGGAATGTTTTATTATCATAAATCTTAATTATTTCTTCTATGTTGTTTAATTTGTTGAATAGCTGCTCATAATACTTTTCTGTGATTATGTGTATTTCTGCAGTATCTGTTTCAACTTCTCTTTCATTTATATTTTACTTATTTGACAAGTAGTTTGCAGGACATACCTTGAATATATTTTACTTATTTAAAAAGCAGTTCCAGTGCATACCTTGAATGTAATCCACCCAAATTTGATCCCCAACACCATGAAGTCTCTGAGCAGGGTGCTTTCTAAGAGGTCCTAGAGCACTGAGATACCTGGCTTTGGAGGACCCCCAATAAAGCTCAGGATTGACTTGATAAAAGATGCTCTAACATTGATATTTGGTCTCTGTTTGTGCCTTCTGTCCATGCAGTTCTAATACTACCCTTGCATGGGTGTTTCCTGTGACCAGATGGTTACTAAAGCCATTGGGTTCTAGTTCCACCATTTCTTGGGATGGGGATTTGAGGAGGGATTTATTTGGTGCCATGGGTATTCAGGAAGAGTGGAAGGAGGGGCTTGTTCATCTGTGCCGCCCCTTTTGCTTTTCTTCTGCTTTAAATTAAGTTGCCAGGACACCCTGCTCATTAGCTTCTATACTATGGGGTACAAAAGAGAAGAAACTTCAGTTTTCCCAGTTTTCAGTGCTGCCTGAACATATCCTAAATCTCTCTCTGCAACCTGGGTGTTAATTGTGCCTAGGGAATGAGCTTCTTTACTGTTTCTTTCCTTCTCTTTCCAAAACTTGTATCAGTCTGGCTTCCAAGTCCTTATTTACCTTTCTCCAGGTATACAGATGAATTGGATTGCTCTGCTATCTGAAATGAAGAACAGAGGGATTCGCACTATAGTTGATCAATTACTTGGATTTTTAAAAGATAATTAAGGGAAACACTTCAGAATACCATGATGCTGATGTCACTAAAACTTGAGTAAAATTTAAAGGTCTTATTGCATTTTATTTTTGAGCAACAAATGGATCAAACAGCATCCAGTAGAAATGAGTACTGCACCTTGTCTTTTAAAGTATTTCTTTCCATTTATTCTAAGTAGAACCTGGAAAGCTACAGAGAGTATCTCGCCCGCATGGCAAAGCCTGGCAAGCTACCCATGACGTATTCAATATGCCAAACACAGTAACAACAAGTCTCACGATGGAGACGTTACTGGGCCCGCTCAAGCAAATTGATTAACAACGGCACTACAGTGCTACAGTGCTAATTTTTTGTATTATATGGTTGCTAAAATGGCTAGGAAAAGTGATAGCTTTATTTATCCTTGCCACTTGAGGCTTTTTTTTTATCTTTTAACAAGTTACAACCCTTCTTCCTGAGTGGTTATAGTTGGATGACTGGTTGAACTAACCATCATAGCTCTTACCATAACATAGCAGTAACTTCTTCAGTATGTATTGGTGATTTGAGATTAAATTGATAAATTAATGAATAAATGAATGTGATTTTTATGTCTCATAAGCAAAACAGTGACTTTTTTCAGCCCTGCAGATGCATAGTTCCACAAATATCTGACTGACACCACAACACTTTGAGATAATTTCAAGGGTAAATTTTTTCTAAGAAAGATATTTGCATGACTTTATTTTATATATCTTTAGTCATTACACAATCATAGCCAAAACAAACTAAACAATCAATGAGTTCTTCCTAATTCTGACTATACATTATTTTATTATTTCAAAATATTACAGAAAGTTAATCTGTCAGCTTCTGATGGTAAACATGTAGGGAAAATAATATTACTAATCATTTCAAGAGGATGGTTCAGATCCATCTATCCAGCATGATGCTATAAACATGGTGTATACACCAAGAAACGTGAACCAATAATTTTAATAATGAAATATTTATAATGCATAAATTGATAACAGAGGTCTGTAATTATTTATGACCCAACTAAAAAATTATTTGGGATTAGGATTGCTATATAGTTCAGATACCTAATCTTTCAGACCTGCTAAGGTAAAATCTTCCATATTTGATCCTCTTAAAATACCACTTTTATAATAAGCAATTATTGCCCTCTGACTTTTTCTAGCACAGCTGAATTCAAAAGTAAAAACTGACTTATTTTATTATTCCAAATTGCTGCAGCATCAGAGTCAAGTCATTGTCTTGTCATTGAAAATTATGGGAAAAAACTGCATTTGTTCTTGAGAAAATGTACTACTGCTTGACCTTTCCTTGATCAATGGCAGGAAAAAAAAAGTGTAAAAAATGCAGTCAGAACAATTCTGAGAGTAACAACATTACTCGTTTCTGATAACTACAGTTGGCACCTTGATGCTGTAGATTATATATTCTACAGTGATAACCCTATAATATCTTAAATATCATATTTGACTATGGGAAGTTGTTAGGAAGCTGACACTAAGCTTAAGGGTTTGAGGTAAAAAAATTAAAGTAAAAAATTTATTATCAGAAACAGCACTACAGCACTATCCTCCCATTGTTCATCAATTTGCTCAAGCAGGCATCAGCAACATCTCCATTGTGAGACTTGTTGTTACTGTTTATGGCATATTGAATACACCACTGGGAACTTGCAAGGCTCTGCCATGCGGGTGGGATACTCTCGGTAGCTTGGCGAGCCCTCTGAGACGGATCTAGAGGGATGGAGGAATCGAACCTGGGTCAGCCGCATGCAAGGCAAACTCTTTACTCGCTGTGCTATCACTCTTGGAAAACAATTATTAGTAGAAACATGTATGAAAGGAAAAGGTAAAGTATTTGAGAGCAAAGAGAGCCGTTAGCATGCTCAGCAGACATGGCTGATGGAGGGAAGAAGAAACAGCTTCGGAGGTTGTGCTGCATCATAAAGTAAATTCATGAAAGTTCTCAGGTTCTAGAGTCATAGTTTCTCATCAGAGATCTTATGTGTCTCTCAACAACAACTTGCTTCTAGCATTCCTGCTCTGGGTTCTTAGCTATTAGCTGGGAGAGTCAAATAAAAAGTGGAGTGTTGACAAGGCAAAAATGAAGAGACACACTTCAAAACACAACAGCTGAGGTCACTTGATCACTTATCACTTGACATCCCGTTAGTAATTAATTTGCTCGAGCAGGCGCCAGCAGTGTCTCCATTCGTCCCTGTCACATGCTAGTGTAGCCCAATGGAGTCTGCTCGTTCTAGGAAAACAATGAGCCTCAAACTGATCATTCAGGGTTTGGATGAAGAGGTCTGACCATCTTGTAGGTGGGTGGCCGCATGGTCTTTTAAAGTCCCCTGGAATCCACTGGGTAACAGCTCTAGTCCAGCGTTCATCTCCAAATCTTATTACGTGCCCAGCCCATCTGATTATCTACGCCTTGGCAAATGAGACAGTGCCTCTGATTCTTGAACGTCAATAAAGAAGTCCGGATTCTTTCTCTCATTTGAGTGAAACGTGATACTCCAAGCATAGCTACTTCAATTTCTCTTTGGGAGACCCGAATAACATTCTCATCATGTTTTTGTAGGGTCCTGATCTCTGAGGCATATGGTAATGCAGGAAGAACAGTGGAATTGAAGAAATGTGCCCAGAGCTGAAGGTTCTTCATCCCCTTAGTTATTTCTTTGACACTCTTGAAGGCATTCCAAGCCGTTCTCTTCTTCCTGTGCAACTCAGGTGGCAGATCATTTGTCATGTTGAATTCTCAACCTAGGTATACGTAACTGTTGCATTTGGAGATGGTCATTCCTTTAAGAGCAAATGGAACGTCAGAAACAAGATTGTTTCTCATAAACATTGTCTTTGTGAGATTCAGCTGTAGTCCGACCTTTCCACACTCACAGTTGAAGTCAGCCAGCATTTGCGCCACTTAGCTGATGTTTGGTGTTATTAGAACGATGTCATCAGCAAAGCAGAGGTGGTGTAGTTGCTGACCATCTATTTTCACTCCACTCCCATTCCAGTCATCGCATGACGTTCTCGAGAGTGGCACTGAAGAGTTTTGGTGAAATGGTATCACCCTGCCAAACCACTCTCAAGAGATGATTGATGATCTCATTGATGATCACTTCTTTGTAGAATGGTGAGATCCTGGTAGTGAATCCATAATAAAGCTTATGGAGGATCCTGATGTATTGAGTTTGAATGCACTGACTGGCTAGGACTTCGATGACCACTTCCATCTCAACAGAATCAAAGGCCTTTTTTAAATCAATGAACGTTAGAGGGGCATCTTGAACTCCAGAGAAATCTCAATGAGCTTGGTTATTATGTGGATATAGTTGATCATGCTGAATCCTTTGTGGAATCTGGCTTGCTCTCATGGTTGTCCTTCATCTAGAGTTCTGCCAATCCTATTCAGGATGAATTGAGTGAACAGCTTGTAGACAACAGACAATAGGCAGATCGGGCGATAGTTGCCAATGTCGTGGATGTCTCTCTTCTTATATAGTAGTACAGTCCTGCTGGTTTTGCATTGGAATGGAACCTTGCATTCAGACAGGTAGCGTGTGAAGTGCTGAGCCAGTGTATTGATGAGTACTGATGGGAGGTTCTTTAGGTGTTCAGGTCTGACCTTGTCTGGGCCAGGTGCTCTTTGTTTCTTTACCAACAAAATGGGTGTTGGATTTTAGCAGGGAGAACATTGGGAATGACATATCCATCCTGTGGAATTTGATATGTGGGCTGGTGGACTGGCTATCAAAGAGATCTGAGTAGAAGTCATGGATAATCTTCTCCATTGCCCTTCTAGAAGATGTGATAGATCTATCCGGATGTCGGAGGGCAGTCATCTTGGTCTTGTAGTTGGCGAAGGACAGGTGGAAGTTGTGAATGCTTTTCCTGGCTTTGGCCGCATCTGCCAGCACTTCTGCTCTTCTCTCTTTGAGATCTTTCTTTATCACTTCTCTGCACTGCTTTGCCAGCTCGGACTTTCACTTGCAGTTGCCTGAGGTATATGCCAAGCCACGTTGGTGAATAAGCTCAAGAGTTTTCAAAGACAGGTTTTTTTGTGGCTATCTCTCTGTTGGTGTTCCTCACACAATCATGCAGGTTCTGTGATCGTATTACTCATCAATGTTGTCAATGATGGCATCTTTCCATGTTGCAGCAATAGTGCCAAAGAGCTCCCAGTTGGTGGTCGTTCTGGGAGTTTTCTTAAACTTTGCAGCCCTTTCTCCCCACTCTGTGAAGTAGAATTTTACGTGAAGGAGACTGTGGTTCGATCTCATTTAGAATTTGGGGACAACAGTGATATCGGTCAGCCAAAATTGTCGATTTGATATGATGTGCTCAATTTCATTGTGAAACTGTCCACTGGGAGACTTCCATGTCCAACGTTTAGATTTGGCCTTCTGGAACTGTGAGTCACCATGGATAGTCTACATCGACATGATGAACTCAGACAGTCTCTCACCCTGTTCATTCCATTCTAGGCCATGGGTCCCAATGTGGAGTTCTTCGGCTGATCTTCTCGGTCCTATCTTGGCATTAAAATCACGACTATGATCTTGTAGAAGGTGTGGTCTTCTTTATAGAACTTCTCCAGCTCTATGTAGAACTTCTCAATTTCTCCTTTGTCATAATTGGATGTTGGTGCATAGACAACAAAGATAGAAAGTGCCGGCATTGAGCTACATCTATTCAAGTGTAATCATTCGATTCGGGTTGTTAGGCATTCGAATGAGTCAATGCATATGGCCAGGTTCGTGTTGACAAGGACAGTGACACCACCAATGCCTCTTTTGTCACATGTTCTGAGGAACCATTCTTCTCTAGTGTTGAAAATGGCATGATGTGATTGATGCCTTCTCGTCTCCATCAGAACAATGATGTCCTACTTGATCTTTCACGCTTGTACCATCAGGTCCTCGATGGATACATCTGATGCCAGCGTACGTGCATTTAAGTACAGTCATTTTTGTCTTTCTTCGTTTTGGCAGCCTAGTTCGGCCTTGAGATTTTATTAGCCTCTCCTTCCACATCCTTCTCAATGCTGCCATATTGGTGGCTCCTTCAGGGTCAGGGGAATGAGACCCATTGTATTTACTGGTTTTGGCATATAGAATATGCCACGGATATCTTGCCAGTCTCCGAGGTCATGGGTCAGTTATGTTTTCTTCACTGTGAGAACTAAGAGGTTTACTCTCATGGCTGCAGGTATGATCTTAGATGACTAACTTTCTTCTGTTAAACAGGCAGGAGCGACAACATAGCTCCCTGTTCAGGTGTCTCATAAATTGCGTTTTTTAAACGGTCTAATCTTCAATATTTTCCTGAGCACTCATAAGTATAACTCAGTAATTTATTTTAATTCTGGTTAGTAGAGTCAATTATTTCTATTTAAATTTATTCTAAGTTTAAAAAAACAACAGCATATGAACTGCTTTGTAGCCTGCTCACTAGAGAAAACATTTCTGGGATACTAATAAATCATGCCACTCCAGTTTTTCCAAATATTCTTGTACAAATACAAGTAATACAGCAAAACTATTCACTTAATCATCTTCATGACAGAATGTCTCTTTTGTATCTATACAGTTTAAATAAATTTACTATAAACACTGACATCCATGTAATTCATTACTCATGCATATATTCCTTCCTTCCTTCCTTCCTTCTTTCCTTCCTTCCTTCCTTCCTTCCTTCCTTCCTTCCTTCCTTCCTTCTTTCCTTCCTTCTAATAAGCAATTATTCCCTCTGACTTTTTCTAGCACAGCTGGATTCAAAAGTAAAAACTGACCTTTTTTATTATTCCAAATTGCTGCAGCATCAGAGTCAAGTCATTGTCTTGTCATTGAAAATTATGGGAAAAAACTTCCCTTCCTTCCTTTGTTCCTTCCTTCCTTCCTTCCTTCCTTCCTTCCTTCCTTCCTTTCTTCCTTCCTTCCTCCTTCCCTCCTTTCTTTTTTGCTTTCTTTTCCTCCTTCCTTTCTTTCCTTTTTTTGTTGCATGACAGTGAGATAGGTAGTTACAAAATTGTTTAATATTGGGTTTTAGTCAGGTTCTACCACCTGTCCTTTCACTAGTGTACATTTCCCTATGAATTTATTTTTTTAATCTTCACAAGAAAGCCTGAATCTGAAGAGTAAATACAGACATTTTATAGACAAGCAAAATAACTTAAACCCATAATGAATATATTTTAAAAACAAAATGCCATAAATTTTAGTGTCCCTTAGGCATATTTGGGATCTAGTTGTTAGTTATTTCACAAAGGTCAGTGCTATATTTTCACCCTATAGTGTTTGCTTATTATGAGCCTGTGGTACTTGGGCTATTGCAAAACAGAGGTAAGGTAAAGGTAAAGGTAAAGGCCCTCCCGTTGATCGTCGATTTGCTCGAGCGGGCCCAGTAACATCTCCATTGGAGACTTTGTTGTTACTGTGTCTGGCATATCGAATACTCTCGGTAGCTTGCCGGGCTCTCCGAGAGGGGCGGAGGAATCGAACTCGGGTCGGCCATGTTGGCCGCTTGTAAGGCGAACGCCCTACCCACTGTGCTATCGCTCCAGCAAAACAGAGTTAAAAAGAAGTTATTGATGTTTGTTATAAATTTTGTATCATATAAGGAGATATAACTTACCTCTTATCTTGTTCTTAATAAATTCACAAAACAAATAGCATATAAAACTCAAGGGATTTTTTGTTTCCTGCTAAAAATAATTGACTTTCAATTGTAATAGTACACAAAGGGCATAGTACAGAGTATAATGAAAAGCACAGACCTCATTATGCTTTGTTCAGAGAAAGTCAAAAGAAAATAATTTTGTTTACATTATGTAAAAAATATATCTATCAAGAACAAAGGCAAAACTTTTGTCTTAATTAAAACTAAAATGACTATAAAATCTTACACGAAACATTATAATATTAAAATTAGTGAGGTTTCCTTTTCCTCCTCTTTTTCTACATTCCCTTCTTCCTTTCATCCTCACATCTTTATCTTCTACCATTTATCTTCTCTTATTTAGTCCTTGTATTTCTTTTCCACTCCTTTTGTCATGTATTCTTTTTG
Source organism: Sorex fumeus (assembly GCF_029834395.1). NCBI lineage: Eukaryota > Metazoa > Chordata > Mammalia > Eulipotyphla > Soricidae > Sorex > Sorex fumeus. The sequence goes on from NW_026606091.1 coordinate 38,423,164, forward strand.
TCATCTCCTTACCTCTTCCCTTTTTTCTTCCTTCCTCTCTTTCTTCCCTTCTTTCCTTTCAATTAGTTTTTAAATTATTTCAGTTAGTAATACTGAAGAACAAATTTATTTGTCATTTTTAAATTCTGGGCTATTTGTTAAGTAACTAAATCAGATAAAAAGAAAACATTTAGAATCCAGACATTAGTTCTATGATCTCAGGGTTGTAACGAATATTGACTCCAGAACCTATTTGGTTAGAGTAGAGTAGACTAATTTTAAAATAGCATGTGCATTTTTGTCATTGTCACTGTCATTGTCCTCCCATTGTTCATTGATTTGCACGAGCGGGCCCAGTAACACTGTGGAACTTGTTCCTGTGTTTGGAATATCAAATACGTCATGGGCAGCTTTCCAGGTTTTGCCACGCGGGCGAGATACTCTCGGTAGCTTGCCGGGCACTCTGAGAGGGCAGAGCAATTTTGAATTAATCATAATCACAATTTTTTATGAATTACTCTATAATGCTTCATTGTTTTTTATTTTGTTTTGGACTCACATCCAGAAATACTCAGAAGTTATTCCTGGTTCTGTACAAGGACTATGCTCAGGGGACCGAATGATATGCTAGAAATCAAACCTCGGTCAGCCACATGCAAGGCAAATGCCCTACCCACTGTACTGTCTCTCTAGTTTCTCCACAATGCTTTAATTTTCTGTAAAAATAATCTTCAACTCTGTCATTTATAACAAAAAATTGTATGAAATTTTTGTTTCATCAATTTTATTTTTCAGTTGAGCATCATGATATCTACCTCTACTGTATAAGGAAATTATTCCCTTAGACTGCTAGTAAATTTACCAGCTTTATTTTTGATTAATGCATTACTCTGCAGATAAACAAAAAATATTTGTGCTAACTAATCTATTCTGATGCCTGATAGTATAATAAACCTAATCAATTTGTAATAAATTTTCATTCTAACCACTCATTGTTAATCTAGGTAATGAAATATAATTATAAGTTAAACAAACAAACAAAAAAGGGAAAGCCCTCTTTTAAACTGAATTAGAGAAGTCAAGGCAAATCATGATATGTACATGTATTTACATTCTTCACAGAAATGATTGTGTATAGTTTTCAGAACCAATGTTAGTCCGGGCAGCTTGTGACCTAGCTTAGCTTTTATTTCTATTTCTCTATATTAACAAACTATGCCCATCTTGATCACTTTTCACTGAAACTTTCTGATTAATACCATAACTAGAAATACCTACTGTTTTACTGAATCAAGTACTTCATGATTATCTTTAAATTTGAAAACTTCTTTTAAAAATAATTGAGAAGAAATTACTCTTAATATGCTATTTCTTTTCAAATATATGATGGTGATCTATGTGGGCATTTCACAACTTGTAATTTAAATTTCTTCTATCTCCTAGTTATATTTTCTTTTACATTATTTAATCGCATCTCTCTCTCTTTTTTTTTTCTTTTGGCGTCACACCTGGAATACTCCTGGCTCTGCATTCCGGAATTACTCCTGGATGCTTGGAGGACAGTATGGAATCCTGGGGATTGAACCTAGGTCAGCCTCATGCAAGACAAACACCCTACCTGCTGTGCTATCGCTCCAGCTTCGAATCACATAGATTTCTAAGCTCTGGCTTTTCCCAGTCTTTTACTACCATCTTTACCATAATTCCTCATTCTCTCCCTTATTTATTTTCTCTCACTTTTTTATTTTTCAGTAGGGCACAGTGATTTGTAGAGCTTTTAATAATACAGTTTGAGGCATACAATGTTCCAACTCTTATCTACCATGAATTGCTGTTTTCCTCCACCAATGTGCTAAGATTCCTTCCCATTCCCTCACCCCACCTCTTAGTAAACTGATTTTTTGGTTTAATCATTATAGTTTGAGCCAAATATCTCCAATAGTATTGGGTCTTATGGTTTTGATGTATAAAGTTGTCTTATCTCAAGACTACCAAAGTAGTGTCCAAGGATCTCACCAATGCACTTATGTTACTACCAGTTCACCTTTTTTTCTTCTCCCTTCCATAACACCACCTTCCCTTCTTATTTCTGTAATCTAGACCCAAGAATTTTCCCTCTTAATACCTCCCATTATTTCATTGTATTACTCTACAAATCATAGAGATGAGAGAATATTAGGTATGTGGCCTTTCCAGTTACACCCAAGTTGCAGCAAGCTGCATGATTTCATACTTCTTTGTTTCCTTGTGGCTCATAGTATTCCACTGAGTGTGTGTGTGTGTGTGTGTGTGTGTGTGTGCGTTCTCATGCATGCACAAGCATGTGTGCATTTGTACTTCACTCCAGTCCCAGGAAATTAATTTTAAATAACATTAAATCAATCAGCATTTCAATTTCACCAAACTATAATGCACTAATTTAAATTATGATATGTACTTCAAAGAAAAGGAAAAGCACAAGAAACTAAGAAAGTGTGTAACGGAGTTTTAGGCCAGTCTTCACTGTGTTAATGAGGAAGTCTTTGAAAAACGATTTAAGATTAAAATGATTCTATATTACAGTTAAAGAGTGGTAAATTTTGTAGAATTAAAAGGAAAAATAATCTGTAAATCTGAAACTGTTGTCAAAATCAGATTTTTTCACCTCTTCTCTTCCTATATTCTATAACTGTACAAAAAACATACTGAACTATATTTCTCATTCAAGCATGGATGCCTATACAAAAGAGAGCCTTTTCTAACCATTTTGACTGTCTTTCATATTTGCTTCTGCCAACATATGGAGGTTATAATATCAAAACTGGACATTTTTATATTTATTTAAAATGATAGAAATTTTTATTAGACTTATGTACAGAATTTTAAATTAATATTTATTAATTATAACTTTAAATTGCTTAATTTTTAGCAAATTGGTTATGGTCATATAGTTTTTTGTTGTTATTTTTGTTGTTATTGTTTTAATGTTTTTATTGAATTACTGTGAGAGTCAGTTACAAAGCTTTCCTGATTGAGTTTCAGTCATACAATGATCGGACACCCGTCCCTCCACCAGTGCACATTTTCCACCACCAATGATCCCAGTATCCCTCCTGCCACCCCCTCCCCATCTCACCCTCTGCCTCTGTGGCAGGCACCTTCTTTCTTATTCTCTATCTACTTTGGGGGGTCATGATTTGCAATACAGATACTGAGAGGCCATCATGTTTGGTCCTCAGTCTTTTTTTAGCATGCATCTCCCATACCGAGCAATCCCTCCAATCGTCATTGACTTAGTGGTCCTTTCTCCTTCCCAACTGCTTTTTCCCCCAGCACATGAGGCAGACTTCCAAACCACTGCACAATCCTCCTGGCCCTTGTCTTTACTGTCCTTAGGTGTTACTCTCATATTATGTTATTTTCTATTCCACAAGTGATGGTCATATGTTTATAAGATTCTAATACTGATAGTTTCTATGTGCTATTAACTTCAACACTACCAAAGTGTCTCCAGGACCAGCCATCACCATGCTGAGACCACTCTCCGGACACATGAAGGTACTGGCAGGGGGACAAATCCACGCAGGTTCAGGGGCTGAGATCTCCAAGCCTACTCGGATTGGAGTCGAGCATCCTCCACCCAGATCTTCCAAATTCCAGTAGGGTGGGTCACACCCACCACCTGGCCCCCTGGCGCCGTGTAATCCCATCAACAGCCAAGATTCAGAGACTATAAAATCAGCTCCCGGAACCGCGTGGCCGCATTCACGTCCGCGCGACATCTTATCAGGACATCTTTTTATGACATCTTATTACCTCATTCCTACTTTGGACAAACTTGCAGGCTATCGAATGTAGCCTGCCCACAGGGCAGAGTCTGGCAAACTCCCCGTGGCGTACCAAATATGCCAAATACCAGTAACAATGATGTGTCTCATTCTCCTAAAGAGCCTTGAATATAATCTCAGGGCTAGGATGAAGGAGACGTTACTGGGCCCTGCTCGAGGCAATCGACTACCAAAGTGCCCAGAATGGCACATTACGCTAACTAACTGCTCATCATTAGAGATTTTAAAGTACCTTTTCATAGTGAAAACTAACAGATATCAGCTACATAGTGATCCTCAAATAGGATTATCTGAAACTCAATCAGCTCAAAATGGCACTTATCTATGAAAAAAAATGAAGATTTTTATTAATATTTGTCAGTTCTGTTTGTTGCAGGTTGACTTTAGGTTGACCTTGTGACCACTCACTACTTTCAGACTAGCCAAGATCTCTGAACTAGCCAAGATCTCTGGGGCTAAAGCGATAGCACAGCGGGTAGGGCGTTCGCCTTACAAACGGCCAACATGGTCGACCCGAGTTCGATTCCTCCGCCCCTCTCGGAGAGCCCGGCAAGCTACCAAGAGTATTCGATATGCCAGACACAGTAACAACAAAGTCTCCAATGGAGACGTTACCGGGCCTGCTCGAGCAAATCGATGATCAACGGGAGGGCCTTTACTTTTTACTTTTGTCAGTTCTGTAAGTATAGTTATAAGTTTTGAAAGTCAGAAATATTAAAATAAACGGTATTTATTTAATATAATAAAAGTGTTTCCCTTGCATGCAGCCAACCCAAATTTTGATCTCCTCTACATAGCACAGCTGGGAGGGTGTTTGCCTTGCACAGAGTCAACCCAGGTTGGATTCCTTTGTCCCTCTAAGAGAGCCCAGCACGCTACTGAAAGTATCCCGCCAGCATGGCAAAACCTGGCAAGCTACCCATGACATATTCGATATGCCAAAAACAGTAACAACAAGTCTCACAATGGAGATGTTACTGGTGCCCGATCAAGAAATTGATGAACAATGGGAGGACAGTGCTACAGTGCTACACCATATGGTCTCTTAAGCTGTACAGGACCTATGCCTGAATGCAAAGCCAGGAGTAAGTCCTGAGCTTATCAGGACTTACACACACACACACACACACAGACACACACACACGTGTGTGTATATCTATATACACATATATACATATACACAAATACATATATAACTATATATGTACAAATATAAGTATATATAGTACATATACATGAATATATGTTGCTCCCAAATAAACAAATAATACCCAAATAGTTGTAAATATTCAACTATTTTTCCAGAGTATCTGCTACTTTTTATGTATATATATGCATATATATATATTCCATTTGAAAAAGTCTCACATCTAGTCATCAGAAAATATTCATCTATAATTGCTATATTTTAATTTTAATACTACCCTAGAACTACTCAAAAGTCCATTTATATTTAAATTATAACAATTGACTGACACTTTTACTGTGCAACAGAGATTTGAAATCATTTTAAAATTCCTTCTTATCATATTCTACATAGAGCTGATATATTTATTCATTTATGCTCATGAATTTAAGATTTTCCTAATAATTAAAAACTGTATGTCATAGTAAAGAATATTTCTTTTTAAAATTCTCTTTGGAAGCATATAAAAAAGATACACATTCTAAAACGTCTTACAAATGATATGTCTCTGCTTAGGTGGAATAATTTCTAGTGACTATTTTAAAACAGTAATCATCAAAATCTTCCCTTTAGTGTTATCTGCAGATCTACATCTGTGATACCCTTGCAGGTCATTTGGTCCTTTTGTGTTAAACTAAAAGTCTTCCTTTCAGTAAGAATACCGTTGTACTTATCAACCCAGGTCTTTTTCCTTGGGCTCAACTATAGGACTCAGATTCTTGCCTTTCAAACAACAAAAATGAATTTTATCCCCAGAACCATGTATGATGCTCCAAGGCCCACCTGTAGTGGCCCCTGAGCTCAGAGCCAGGCATAAGATATGAGTACAATCAGGTGTGGCCCAAAATCCTAAAAAAAACTTCTTAATTGCATATATCTTGGATAATTTTAGAGTTTGAAGCAGCAGATACAGCTACTATATGGGAAGAGGCCTTTCCTGATGTGCAGGATTTTGCTTAATTCTGATTTTTAAGTACTGAATATAAGTGTACCAAGTGAGTTGACAGCTCATTCCCACCATGGTCTTGGTTTGATTTTCCTACTGCTTTATTTTGATTATGTCTATTACTGAATGGTACTCCAATAACTGTTCTAAATATACTTCTGATTCCCATTTTGTTTGGGAATCAGCTAATCATTTTCTTTCTGTTGGATATCCGGACTATCAAGTTGATATTTGACCTACTCCCAAGATCTACACAGTTACACCCCACTGTAACCCATAGTGAAAATATCAATGTTTATAGACTAGTTTTGCTGTAGATTTCATGGACAATTCCTCCTCACCCTTTGCTAAGGTCTTTTCAGATTGCATTTCTAGCCCTATTAATTCTGTCTTTGCTGGTTAGTCAAATTCCTTGCTGCTATATAGAAATCAATCCATCTTTCTTCCATTGTTTACCAAAAGGTAGGGTAGGAGGTTACTAAAGTGTCATGAAGCCATGAATTAATGAGACCATGAGGTATAGCAGTAATCCTAGACCACTTTCTATTTTACACAACTCTGCTGGGATTTTAAAACCATGCTTTTTTTTCTGCTATGTTTGAAGTCATTAAGTTGTCTTCTGCCTCTAGAGTCAATTCTTTCCTTGTCCATACCTGTAAAATTTCTGTGAGTATTCTTATATTTTCCCCTCAAACAAATGGCAGTTTGTCGATGTGCCAAAAAGCCTCCTCAATGAGCTTGCCAGAAGTCATTTTTCTTTTGACCTGGTGCTTCTGCTTCTTGTTTTCTTACAATTTACTACAGTTCTTCCTCAACTTTCTATGATGTAATCCCAATATACCCACCATAAATTGAAAGTACCAGGAGTAAAAAGATTCTGGCACTAGACTCTGACATTACACAGTGTGATGTGGTTGCTCAGCCCTGTAACATGCTGTTGATGGAAACCCGCAGCTTGCGGCTGCTACCCAACACCATGAGAGAGCATCAGATTCACATAGGCCAGTCCAGATAAAGATCAAAATTGAAAGCATGGTTTCTACTGAATGTATGTTACTTCCACTGCATAGTGAAAAAGTCTAAGAGGGACCATCGTAAATGGAGGACGGTCTATATTTGGATATTCTCAAACCCTTACATATATCATTTGATAAAATCCTGCTGTGTGTTCTCTCTGTTTTCTGCCAGTTCCGACTGGTTCACAAGAACTGGCAATTAAGTACTCAGAGATGTTGCCAATAGTTTTTGAATAATTTGGCAGCGTGAAATTTGTCGCATTGCAAATATATACTATGAATATACTATAAAAATCAGAAAATTCTACAAATCAAGCCTCTCTACCTCATGAGACAAGTTTGAAAGAAACTCATATACCTGAGATATTATTATTCTTATACTTGCTTGACTTAACATACCCTCCTGCTTTAAGGTCCAAAGGATGGAGATAAAAATGAATGTTCTTAGTATAAACAAAAATGCCTTGTTAAGGTCCTGAGATAGAAAAAGTTATATATTATGCTATATACTACATATAAAAATAAATATTAAAGCAATACATAAATCCTTTGGTTTAAAATATATTCATATATACATATTTATTTAATGTAAATTATTTTGTTCTGTGTAAAAATAGTTACATTTAATTATGATATCACTTTTATTTAATATACCTTCTTTATTGTGCTAAGGTATCACACGTCATTTGTGGTGCAGACTCACTTTATTTAGGCAAATGAAACTTACACTTGTGTACCTCTGATTAAATCTTTAGTGGGTTTGATGTAAGCACTGCAATTTTTTCACTTCTTAGAATTAAACTCATTGTGGTTCACATAAGAATCTCAGCTATTTATTTAAAATACATGATTTAATTTCAAAATATGCTTCTATAGAGACTTATATCTCTGGGAGTAAAGTTTTAGATTTGTGATTGTTTTACTTAAGTAGTATGTCTGCAATAATTTTGAGGCGAGAGTTGTTCTCCCAAGGAATACTGAGAGAACCCAGGGGTTATTCTCTGTGTTACTAGGCTAATCAAGCCTGATGGTTCAATGTTAGGACCCAGGTGTATGGTGCTGCTCAGGTCCAGGGGTACAGGGATAACGAAGGCCATGCCCAGTGATCTTAAAGCATTCTGTGTCAATATCTAGGGATCATGCACTGTTACGAATCCATCTTAGGCTGTTTTGCCTACAAGACATGTGCTCTATTCCCCTTGTGCAATTTCTTTGACTATGAAAATCATTTTTAAAAGTCCTTTTAAGAAAAAAAGTTTGAGGGGCTGTAGCGATAGCACAGCAGGTAGGATGCTTGCCTCGCATGTGGCCAACCCGGGTTCGAATCCCAGCATCCCATATGGTCCTCTGAGCACTGCCAGGAGTAATTGCTGAGTGCAGAGCCAGGAGTAACCCTGAGTATTGCCAGGTGTGACCCAAAAAGCAAAAAAAAACCTTTGAAATAAAATATTTGGGATAATTTTTCCCCACCACACTTACAGATAAATACATTTTGTGAGGGACTATAGTTATCATTCAGCAGGTGGCTTCAGTCCCAGGCATACAATTTGGTCTCCTGAGGCTCACCTCTCTTAGCTCAGGGCCAGGAGTAATCACTGAGTGCTGCCTGGTGTGGCCCAAACACCCAAGGGGGAAAATATTTTTATGAAACTTAAAATTTCTTGAATATAGAAATATGGGAACATTTTATTTTAATGTTTTAGAATAGTATGCAGTCTAAACACATTCTAATTTCAATCTAGAGAAGCATTTTAAATACAGAGACATTGATCACTTAATTGAATTGGTGCTATATAGCAAATTAGATATTACATACTCAAACCTCATTCTGTATTCAACATAAAAATATTACACACCACTATTTTTTTAGAAAAATTTATTTATTTATTTTTTATTAATGAATCACCATGAGGTACTGTTAAATACTTACAAACTTTTGTGTTTGTGTTTCAGTTATACGATCAGGTACCCATTCCTCAACCAGTGCCAATTCTCCACCACCAATGATTCCAGTATCCCTCCTACCCACCCCAGCCCCCTCCCCCTCCCCACCCTGCTTCTGTGGCAGGGAATTCTCTTTTTGTTCTCTCTCTCCTTTTGAGTGTTGTGGTTTACAATAGAGGTATTGAGTGGCCATCATGTTCGTCTGTAGTCTATTTTCGGCAGCTCCCAACCCGAGTGGGTCCTCCCAGGACCCTTTACTTGGTGTATTCCCTTCTCTGTCTGAGCTGCCTTTTCCCCTAGAATGTGAGGTTGGTTTCCAAGACATAGGGCAAACCTTCTGGTCTTTATCACTGCTAATCTTGGATGTTAGTTTTCTATCCTGTTACTTTATATTCCACAGATGAGTGCAATCTTTCTATGTCTGTCACTTTCTTTCTGACTCATTTCACTTAACATGATACTTTCCATGTTGATCCACTAATAAGCAAATTTCATAACTTCATCTTTTCTAATAGCTACATAGTATTCCATTGTGTAGCTGTACCAAAGTTGCTTTAACCAGTCGTTCGTTCTTGGGCACTCAGGTGTTTTCCAGATTTTGGCTATTGTAAAAAGTGCAGCGATGAACATTCAAGTGCAGATTCATTTCTACTATACTTTTTCTGCCTCTCCGGGATATATTCCCAGAAGTGGTATTGCTGGGTCAAATGGGAGCTCAATTTCTAATTTTTTGAGAAGCATCCATACTGCTTTCCAAAGGGGCTGAACCAGTCAGCATTCCCACCAGCAGTGTAGGAGATTCCCTTTCTCACCACATCTTCATCAATACAGGTTGCTTTTGTTCTTTTGGATGTGGGCCAGTCTCTGTGGACATACCACTATTTTTTTATCTGTTAAATAAAACCAGGAAATATAATCTACAAGCTTTTGGCTTTTTCCTTTATTTACAATGCTATAGAGACTCCTTGGATTCTGTATTGTATTTAGGAATCACAATATGTTAAAGTGAGAATGAATGTAATAAGAGAAAAAATCCAAGTGTTCTCAATGAACATTTTCTGATCAAAATAATAAAATAACTCTGCTTTCCCTTCATGCCCTACCGAGGTCACCAGTTGCCCCCCGCGAGCGGCTCTCCAGCACGGCCACGGCCCCAGAAGCACAAGGACTTAATGCAGAACCCAGCAGCTTGGAGCAGAAAAGTGAACGGACTATGCGTTAATCCAGGCCATCATGTCTGTCCAGAGGGGAAAGGGTGTTGCCCCAGTGGCCTTCTCCTCTCTGGAAAGAAAGATGGCGGCCGCATGGGAGCCTTGTGGACAGCAGGTATGAGCTGGTGGAGTGGGGACGACTAAAACCTCATGGGAAGGGGGGCGTTTCGGTCCGCCCTTCACGCCCTACCAAGGCCACCAGTTGCCCCCCACTAGCGGCTCTCCAGCACAGCCACGACTCCAGAGCACAAAAACCAATTTCTTAACTATCTGACTTCCAGTAGAAATACTTCCAGGGTCAATAAGTAAAATAGCAGAAATCCAAAACCAACATTTAATTCTTGAACCCAGCTGTAGAAAGCAAATCACTTCACAATGCTTTTTCAGCATGTCTGATTTGGGGGGGGGGGTAAACTCTAAATAATAGTGGTGAATCTTTTATTGAAACAATGAATCTAATCAAAGGAGATAGAGTGTTAACTAGAATTCATCTGCCCCACAGGGATTGGGAGGGGTGGGGGGTGGGGTTTTATTGGGGTTCTTCATCGTAAAAAATAAATATTGGTAAAGGGAAATGTGTTTGATATTTGCATGACTGAGATCTAAACCTGAAAGCTTTGTAACCTTTCCCACAGTGATTCAATAAATAAATAAATAAAAAATAAAAAAAATAAAAAAATAAAATAACTGCTTTCAGGGATCACTCATGACTGGACTCTGGGATCATAAGGGGTTCTGGAGATCGAACATGGGTTAAACGTGTACAAGTTAAGCAGCCTATCCAGTGTACAATCTTTCCAGTTCCATTTATGACATTTTTACATGTAAGCTCAATTTTCTTTGGATGCATAATAAATTGTTATAGATTAATGAATTATACACATATTTATTATCTCACAGCTTCTGTTGTTCTGCAGTATGGGAACAGCCAAATAAGGGTTCTAAATTCATAGTTTTACAAGGTTGCAATCAAGGTTTGTTTTTATCTGGAGATTTGAACAAGGAAGACTCTACTTTGAAACTCACTTATTATTGTAATTCTTGATAGGCGTATGATGCAGGACAACAGATTGCTTGTTATTCTACTGACTTGCAGCTGCCCTAAATTTATAGGCCACTCCCATGTCCCTACTTTATAACTGTATGTGCAGTTCACATTATTTCTGTTTGCTTCTTGAAGGCCACAAACTTATTTTCTCTCAAGTTTGATGGGATGTAGACTAATGTAAGGAAATGCAGTCATAGGAGTGACGTAAATGATGAGAGAAGATTCCATAAAGCCATTGTTCCTAGGAAACTACTTTTAATGATCCCATCTTACCACAGATTGTCTCATTTAATTCTGACAATTCTATAACTAATAATCAAACCAAATGTTGAGTTAGAAAACACTTCTCGCCAATCTAAAGTTGTGTTTGGACTCCACTGAATACATTTTTTTTGAATTTGAAAATGAAGTAGCAAGTGGAGAAATAATGAATACATAGTGATCTATCATTTCCCTTTATAGAGGACATAAAATATAGTTACATAAGGCATATATGTGGCTCAAGCCCATGTGCTAAGCACATGTGGTGCCCGAGTATATATGTCGCTTGCCTCTCCCCTCTTGGAATATGTACTTTCATGTTTTCATATCTGCTGCTGGGATGTGTGTTGGGGCTCTCTTCACCTTTGGAGAAGTCCGCATTCTCTCTTGAGCACATTCACTCTCTCACTTTGCCTCTTTCCCTTACCTAAAAGCCTTCAAATAAAATCTGTTTTAATTATATATGTATATATATATACATGAATAGGTAAAAGAATAGATTCCTGCACAATTAAATTATGTTACTGCACATTTTTAGTTTTTATTTTATTGCATTTGCATATTTTAATATTACTGTTTAAAATTCCTTATGTTATTAAGCTAATGGAAGTCATTGGTAATTATTGGTAATGTTTTGTAAAATTATATTAATAAGATACTTTATTCATTCATTCACCATATAGCTTACTTACAAAGACTGTAACTTCTATGAGAACAAAGTCATTCTTCTCTGTTTTTATCCTCTTGTATTTCAAAGTCTCTGACTTAGGAGACATTTTTTTTTCAGACAACTTCCAGAAGTTTAGGAGGACTGTTCTGGGCTCTTTGCACAGAGAACTCTCCTGGTAATGATGGGAGACCAGAATCCAACCTGAGTCTACTGCCTATAAAACATGTACTCAGCATTGTGAATTCTTTCTGATCCCAGAAGGACTTTTGTTTTGCGGGTGGGGTGGGGTTTTATTTGGGCCACATCCAGCAGTGCTCAGAGATCATTCCTGGCAGGGCTGAGGGACCACATGTGGTGCTGGATATTAAACATGGGTGAGCTATATGCACTGTATGCCAGGAGAAGCACCCTAACCACTGTATTGTTTCTCTGCCTGCTTATTTTAAACCTCTTAAACAGTTTATGAGAGCCTATAAAATAGAATTCACATGAAAATTGTAACTATCTGAAAATTAACTAAATTTAAGTAAAAGGCATAGTGGAAATATAATTTCCAATTGACTCTCATTTGTCTCTTTTTTTCCTCCAATATAATGCTTGTTACTTGTCTTTATTTTAAATGTGTCTGAACGATAAAATAGTGCAGTTAATCCTCAACTCTCGTTTGACATCAAAACACAAACAAAAATATGTTTTGAATATTTTGCTATATTTTAAACTTCCTGAAAATTTAATTACACTTCAAGTGACTAGTGTGGGAAAAAGAATTCTCACTCTGCCCAAAAATAATCCACATGGATTTTAAGGAAAGTTGTGTTTTTTTTCCACATGGGCTTACCTCAGAAGGTTAACTATAAAATGTTGCACTGATTTCCGAAGACACACTCATTTCTATGATAGATATCATACACTCAAACTACCCAAATGATTTTGGAAACAAGATTTCCAACAGCATTTTTCCCCTTTCACTTTCAGCTAGAAAATACCCAAATCATTTATCATGAGGTGGATATCTCTTGTATCTAATATCAGTAAACTCACAGCTAACATATGGTGTTACTTAGCTGTGTTACAGGGAAGATTAATCAGCCGACAAAATGTCATTATAAGGGAAATATTTTAAACTATGTTTTTCCTTTTTTCCTCTCACATACGGGCATCCAGCCAATTTCATGTGCAGCTGGCTATTATCAATAGTATTTAAGAGATTCAGGACACCACACTGGAAGTCCATTCTTGTGAAATGTAAATGTTTCCCTTTAATGAGAAATTGCATTGATTTAATTATGTGTGCTAAATATAATTTTTGGAAGATTCTTCTGAAAATTTAGTATTCAATCATATTCATGCTCTTACTATTGCTACGTACAACTTATTGTAAATAATTATGTATTCTCTATCTCTGTAAACAAAATGTTTTAACTCGAGTGGAAGAACTCATTGGAATAAACTTAATAACTATAGTCTCTTCCAAAGAAACACAATGGTACTATTGCTTAATATTTTAGGATTACCCAATTATAGGGGTAAATACTTGATGGCAGGAAAAATATTGTGTAATGTTGCTTATTAAATCATATTATTAATCTAATAAAAATAATGTTGAGATTTTTTTAAAATATAGCAAACTTTATTAAAATCTTTAAAACTTTAAATCCATCTTTAAAACAGTAAATTAGGAGTTTGGGTCCACTACTGATTTGGTTATGAAGTTTTGATTCACCCTGGGCCCTCTCATACCTCAGTTTGAAGAGGCTAATATTAAAATTGTGTATTTTATTTCAGATAACAACTTTACAATCCTAGATGGTTGAGGATATGTGACAGCTGGTCACAAATATGAGCACAGATAATTTTCTTTTCAATCTTTTGTTTTCCACACTGACTTGCACTGTTGCTTTTAGACAAATTCAACATTTGCCTTGTCTATATAAATCCTGGAGATACTTTAATTTTCAAAAATCAATTACTTCTTCCTGTATTTTGATAGGGTCCCATCATGCCATAATTAATTTTTTCACCTTTGTTGATATTGATGCCTGTATCTTTTTACTTGATATATCTAGAGAAAAGTAGATTACTAAGCTTTCTCAAATCCTACCAGAATACGTTTATAAAAATTAACATGCTAATTATTCTAAGTGAAATTCAGACTAGCTAACAGTATGAATCTGACTTCATTTATATTTTCAAATATAAATTTCATTTTTTCCTAAATAAGACAATTGGCTTTTAATGAGTTCTATCTGAAAATAATTAAAATGGTATTAAACATGAAGTCACAGAGGTTGCTTACACTGGTAACTGTGTAAAATTAGTTTTTCCTTAGTTATCAGGGATAGTAGCTAAATTTATTATTAGAAGCCAAATTAATCAGTTGGAAGGAAAATAATCATCACAGTATACTTTGACATTTTATGAATGACAAATACTAGCTTATTCACACAGACATACTGAAGAAAAAAATAACACCTAGACCAAATTTTTTTAATGCTGTTTATTTTACTAAGTGACAATGTTCCAGAGGTATCTAAAATGCAGATTCTGTCTCAAATAATTTACTGTCTTAGAAGAGGAATAATTTTTAAATTAATCTTAAAAGCCTAGCATTACAGTTTCGATAAAAATGATACAAAGTGCTATGAGAATTTAAAGGAGAAAGAACAATATGGGTTTGGGAGTGATTAAGAAGAGCTTTAAAGAGTTGCTACAGTTGAGATCTATTTTTATTATGTGTCTTCATTATGTGAAGGTAGACAGAAAGAAAGGTCATTACACTAAAGATAAAGCTTGTGCAATAATATCAAATATTCATTTATATTTTGGGGAATAACTAGTCTCATTTGAATATTGAATAAGCCATTCATTCTTTCACTAATATTTAATGAGCACTTAACATGTGAGGGACTCTTTTAGAGACTGGGAATTTATCCTTAAAATAATCTGAGGGGTGGTCTATAGTGGTATTTTCAACTTAATTTTTCATACTTATATCTGTCACATTTCTTCTTTTTTTCAATTCAGTAGATGTCTATCAACATTTTGACTTTTAAAAAAAGTTTATTTCATATTTTTATTTGTTTTTGTTCTCTTTTTGATTTTGATCACGGCTTTTAAATTTATTTTTATTTTATGCCTAACATTGACGCTGGTGGCTCAAATTAAATGTGACATCACTGTATCACTGTCTCACTATCATCCTGTTGTTCATCGATTTCCTCAAGCAGGAACCAGTAACATCTCCTTCGTCCTAGCCCTGGGATTTTAGAAAGTGCCCATTTGACGCTCTTCCAGGTTCAGGAGAATGAGACCCATCATTGTCACTGGTTTTTGGCATATTGAATACACCACGAGGAGTTTGCCAGACTCTGCTGTGTGGGCAGGATACTTTTGGTAGCCTGCCAGGTTCTAGTAAGAACTAATTAATAAGATGTTGCAGAGCCACAAATGCGGCCACACACTTCTGGGAGCTGGGTTTTATAGTCTCTGTTCTTGGCTGTTGATGAGATTACACGGCACCGGGGGCAGTTGGTGGGTATAATGCCTACATAATGACAGATGGGGGATCTGGGTGGAGGAGGCCCAGTCCCGATCTAAGCAGGCTTGGAGATCTAAGCCCTGGGTCCTGTACACCTGGGTTCCTCTGCCAGTTCCTTCATGCATGAGGCTTGTCCGAATGTGTGGAGAGTGGTTTTAAGCATGGCTGTGGACGGAACTGGAGGTCTTCTGCCCCCGGTGCCATGTAATCTCATCAATGGCCAAGACCCAGAGACTATAAAACCCAGCTCCTGAAAGAGAACAGCGCAGAGTCTCCTGTCTGTGCACATGGCTGTTCTCACTAGGGCCCCTTGGAGGAGGGCGGGTTGAGTTTCTCTTCCCGCCCCAAGCAGAGCCCCGGCAGCTGAAGACCTCTGGTTCCAGCCACAGCCATGCTTAAATGTGACTTAATTAACACAAATTGAAGTACCAATGTCAGGTGTTTATTTTGCATTGTTTATAATCTAAATTTCTTTTTACAATTTTTATATATTTTATTTTCATAAAATAGTTCACAATATTTCATTGCAGGTAATATTCAAATACCAATCCCTCCACCAAGCACCTTCCCACCACAATAAGAGGGAAGTGTGTGAAGGTTGTTGTATTTCATTCTGGAGCCATTTAAGCTGTATATAAGAGAATAAAAGGAAGTATGTTCAAATCAAACAGATGCGTGCTTCTTTTGGTATGTAAGTGAGCTAGAGTATAAGAGGTCCAGGAAATTCTGTGGTGTTTTCTTCTGGACGGTTTATTTTACAGTCTCTGGATCGTGCCCGTTGATGAGATTGCATGGTGCCAGGGGCAGTTTGTGGGTGTGACTACCAAGCTACTTGAAAACTGGGGAGCTGGGGGGAGGAGGTCCAGTCCTCATCTCGTGGGCTTGAAAATCTCAATCACGGGTCCTGCATACCTGGGTTTTTCTACTGGTTCCCTCTTGGGTAAGGCTCATCCTAGTGTGTGGAGGGTGGCTTTGAGCAGAGCATGGCAGTGGTTGGTTTCTGGAGGTTTTGGCGGAGGGGTTTTTTCTTAGGGTGGGGAGGGAAACTCAGCCCACCCCACTCCAAGGTGCCCTGGTGAAGACAGCCTGGTATGAGGTCAGACATTCTGCTTAATCTAAATTCTTGATATGGAAATATATTTTTATTTATGTTTTCTATTTTAAAGATATAAGTAGAAGTTGGGGTGATTTGAGAAAAGGTCTAGGGACTGGTGGAATGGTCAATCGGGAGATGCATTTGCTACTGTAACAACACATAAAGTGTCATTAACACTACTGTAAATCATAGTATTTAAATAACAGTTTATTATGTAATAATTTTAATTTATATAAATTTTGCTAAAATAGTTCCACTTTAGTTTTTCCACTCACCCAGTTGTTTAATTTTATGTATTCAGATAATTTGTGGTATTTTATCTTACCAATTTACAGTTTAATTTTTATCATGACCAGAGACTATACCTGGTGATGCCTATGGATCCCCAGGGTTATAGCCAGCAATGATTCAAAGTCCATGTGATGTCAGAAATTGAATCTGAGTCAGACTATATGAGAGGCATAGCCCTAACCATGTACTGGTTTCCCAAATTTTAAAATAAGTTTGCACAAGAGGAAGTTGCATAAAATCTGAAAAGCACAGATATTTAATGTAGGAATATAATCAAATGTGTATGTACATATGTGTTTAGTTATAAATGAGTTACTATGGCATTCAGAGTATGTAACAATAATTTGTTTAGTACCTAAAAAGAAATATATATATCAATAAAATCAGAATAAAATAAAATATTTTAAAATGGCAGTAAACTAGAATCACAAAACATCTGAAGAAATAAGAGTGTCAAGAAAGAGTGTCAACAAAAACAAATACTGAAACTATGATTCATCACAAATGAAATTAATTTTACAGAAACATCTTGAAAAGGCATTTAAAGAGGGATAGATCAATAGGTTCAATAGGTAGGAAAATTGCTCTGCATGTGGCAGACTCATGTTTGATCTCCAGTGTCCTATGTAGTTCCCCAACCCACCCACTCCCAAAGTAATCCTTGAGCATAGAGCCAGTTGTAAGTTGTAAGCACAGCCATTGTGCTCTTCTCCCCACAAAAGACATTTAAACAGGCTTTCATGGTTATTTAAAATATTACATGTAATTTTGGAATCTGCACATAATAAAGAGGTGAAAGTTACACAAAATAAATTGAAAGTTATTTCTAAATATAGTCATTATTTTTGGTGGGGGCATAGCAATAATGCAAGTATAAAACAACTATTTTGTACTATTGAAAGAAACGGACTCCACGCCAGGCTGTTTTCATTTGGGGGCCCCCCAGAAAGGGGTGGGTGAGATCCCTCTCCACCCCAAGGGACCCAGTCCAGCAGCCAACGTCCACTACCCAACCGCCACCACGCTCCAGGCCACTTTCAGAACAGTCGGCCCGAGCCTCATGCAGGAATGAAGTCCCAGTGAACCCAGTAATGTGGAACTTGGTGACCTTGGACTCTGGACTCAATGGACCCAGGAGCAGAGATCCTCTGCCTTTTTCCCCCAGTTTGTGGTGACTCAGGGATCACACCTATAAGCCACACCCTGCTGGCACCTGATAATCTCCTCATGGACCACCTTTCAGAGCTGATGACTGCTCCTCCCAGAAAGGAGTATAAAATGAGGCCCCCATTGCCACTGTACTCCGCGCCAGGCTGTTTTTACTCGGAGTATCCCAGACAGGGGTGGGCGAGAGCCCTCTCCACCCCAAGGGACCAAACCAAACCAAAAGTAGCCCCTGATCACTGGTAGGTGTGTTGTAAAAAGCAAAGAACCAGACTCATGTATCATACAGATCTTAAAACCATCAGATAAGGGATATAAGACATTTTAATTTGTTAATGCCTCTAGACATAAAAGATGGAAAAAATTACAAGTGCAGAAAAAGCATTTGATGAAACCCACTATAATTCTATTAATAATTTAAAACCTCTGATAGATTAGCAACAGAACAAAACTTCCACAACTTTAATATGTGATGAACAAAATGCAGCTTACTAAAATAATAAAGACCATTCTAAGTAACAAGTTGAAACTTCCAACTAGCTCAATACATCAGGGCAAAAAAAATTTTTTTAACGACATGCAGAGATGGTGCTGGAGAATTTGTACTGCAGGAAGATACTTCCCTTGAACAACTTTGATCTGGGTTTGATTCCCACCACCTCACAGGGTCCCAAGCATGCTAAGAGTGATCCCAAGAACAGAGTCAGTATAATAAACCTGAGCACAGCCATGGTTGCCCCCAAACCAAAACCAAAACCAATACCATAACACAAAACTATAAGAAGATATTGAAATAATAAAAATGGAATAGATAGCCAATGGTGGCAAAAATAGATAAGAAAACTTAATAGAGTTATATGGCACTATTGGGAAGAACAAGTAAGGAGAGGCTGCTAAAATCTCAGACTAGGGAAAATGCAGACATTACTGGTGCCTGCTCGAACAAACCAATGAATAAAGGGATGACTGATACAGTGATAGAGTTAAGGATACTTCTTTTATTATCTCTAATTTTCTAGTTGTTTTTAATAAGAATCAATTAAGTACTCAGTACAGTACAAAAGGTAGAGTTGTAGTGAAAATTGTAGTCAAGTGAGCGTAATTGAAAAATTTTAAGAAGAATGAATAAGGATTAAGATAACTGAAGAATTGAACTATAATATGGAAAAATGATGTGTAAAATTTGATCTTTTATTAATTTGTCATAGTTGAGGCAGTGAAACAAATTAGTAAATTAAAAAGAGAAATTAAAGACTGTGTAGACTATGATTTCAATTTTTTGATTTTTTAAAAGAAGGAAAGAATGGAAACCTTGGCTGAGAATTTTAGTATAAGTTACACCTGGAAATGTTTTCAGTTTTAAAAAATATGGTATGTGGAGAGATAATACAGGAGGTAGGGCTTACCTTGCACATGGCTGACCTGGGTTCCATCAGCATCATCGTATATCCCCAGCTTCCACAGCACTACCAGTAATAATTCCTGAGTGCAGAGCTAAGAATAACCCTTAAGACCACTGGACATGACGCCCGCCACCCAAAAATCTGACAATACAAAGGAAAGCTTTAAGGCTATAATAGAAGTATTTATAGAAAGGATCGATTATAGGCTAGATCAAAAAGTGATGAAATTTTAGGAAACTAAGAGTAAATGTGAAGGCATACAATCTAAGAGGGGTAGGGTGAAAGAATAATCGTGAACAATACATACTCAATTTCAAATACCATCCTAGTTATGTTCTTAACATCAAAGTGATCACTTCCAATATTTTAGGGCATGTGGAAGATGCATGTGTAATAGATCCTTAGGAGTATTAACGCATCTTTAACACATGTTCCAGAAATATTGAAAGCCATAGACTTATTATTGGCCAATAAAATATAATATTTTGCTCTTAAATCTGGTAATGATTATGAATATTTCAAATATGTTTTAATTTACCAATAACTTATACTAGGCAAGGTTACTTTAGTTCAAATGCTCAGTAGAATACAATGCATGAAACAGAAATATAGTGCATAGTGTAATTTATTCATACTCTTTAAAGATTTTCCTTTTTAATTGTAATTGGGTTATGGGATATGAGAAAATATTTTACAGAAGACTCATTAAGTGATCTTTAAGATTTCATTATAGAACTGCATCTTTTAAACTGTAAGAGAATATAATTCACATTAATTTTTAATTATGTGGTCCTGTATAATTTTATAAAACTTTTTTTGAAATATGACTACAGAGAAAATCCTGCCAAATTTTGCATTTTAGCAAATTTTAAATCACTCAAAAATTACCTCCCAATCAGCTGAAATTCTGTTAGAAAACAAACGCATGACTCTTTTTTAGAGTATAAGTATATTTGAAATACCTTGGTAGTGGAAAACGGAAACATCCTGGAAAATATAAAATGAAATGTTTGGCATCTTGTTGCCAAGAATCACTGAAGACAGATCAGGGTAGAATTCTGAAGTTACTGCCCAAGTTTCACAAGGTAATTTTTTTTAAACACTGATCATATTGAACATTTATGTGTTTTCAAAAGTACATACAGTTTAATATTTATCATTCTTATATTTACAAACTAAGAAAAAAATCCAGTGAACTAGCAGGAATTCTACCTAGCTCACACATATTAAGAAATCTCAAAACTTACTTTAATATCTAATCCAAATATCTTCTATACATAATAATTCAGTGTCTCATTTGCATTCTCTATTAATTGTAGACCCACTGAAATATTGTTTATCACAGAAAATAACTCAGTGCAAGATAAATAAAATTTAGGACAGATAAGCAGTTCTATTTATAATAAAATTCAGTTTAAAATAATTTACTGGCATATTATGCTTATACTATTTCCACAGGAATTTCCTACCATATTCCTTTCAAGATTTTAATATTCAAAATAGACTATAATCTGCAAAAACAAAGAATATATGGTTTTTTGCTTATAAATCATTGTATTTTACATCAGTTGAGCTATAAATGTCAGGCTTTTCTTTTGCATAAGTAGACTGAAGTGAATGAAAACTATATAGAAAGTCAAATATTTCCTAAATATTTAAGTAAGTGATAATTCCTATGTCTTTAGCACACAGAAATCAAAATATTAATTCAGCTAACCTGTCATATTAATAGCTTTCTTGAATATTTTAAACTATTTATATCATAAAATGCTACTAATTAATGTGTACTTTCTGCTTTTCCTTCTATTTATTTTTCTTAATTATCTTTAAAAATGTGATCAACACTCATGGAACTCTAATCACTTAATGCTAAGTAAATGTTTAACGGTAGTATTGGTCATTTAAATACTTCATCTTTTCAAAATTTTTTCTCCTTTTGTTTGTTTTTTTGAGGGCTGGAGCAATAGCACAGTGCTAGGGTGTTTGCCTTACAAGCGGCCAACTTGGCTGACCCGAGTTTGATTGCTCTGCCCCTCCCAGAGAGCCCAGCAAACTACTGAGAGTATCTTGCCCTCATGGCAAAGCCTGGCAAGCTACCCATGACCTATTCGATATGCCAAACACAGTAACAATTGTCACAACGGAGATGTTACTGGGCCCACTTGAGCAAATCAAGTTTTTTTGAATTGTTTTTAAATACTAAATATTAATTGTTTTTAAATACCGATTTGACACTTTCTTCTCTGTCATTCTACTATTGATTCCATTTGTCGTCTTGTGAGGTACATCAATTGTGCTACTTCACTCTGCTCTTTTGAACTTTTCTCATACCTTCTATTCTTGTTGAAGTTCTCTTCTACTGATCTCATTTCCATGTGCCTCACTAGCACCTCATTAGTTGGTTTGAAGTCAATAGTTTACATGGCTTATTTGTATTAGAACTTTTTCTCCGGGATGTTGCTTTGATTCATCACTGTAGAGGAGTCACTCTGTGTGGTGCTCATTTAGGATCTGGGCACGGACTAGATGTTGTCATGGTTAAGTAGACTTGGGCAGCATCCAAGATGCAAATCCGTTGGTAATTGTGCACTCATATTGAGCAGGACTGGGCTATAGGGTTACACTTATAAGTGCCTGGCAACCGCTGCTACATTGAGTTTGAGTAAACCTAGACAGAGGTCACAGAACCAAGGTTTTACAAGTTTGGGCGACAGCTAGAATACAGGGTTATTCTGATTAGAATAGTGACTGGAGTTTCACAATTGCAGGTGTCTGGCAGATGTTGTGGTCCACAAATAAGAGTAGGCTGGAGTGGCAACTGGGGAATTGATGCCAGAATAAAATGAAAGGAGATTGGAGCATTGTTTCCTGCTGTTAAAGAAACATGGATTTAGGGGCTGATAGACTAGCAAGTTAACTGGTCGTTGAATTTTAGGGAAATTCTGTGAACACTGGTGCCTGATTTCTAACTGCTAACTGGTGTTGGTAGGTCCTGGAGGTGTTTGCTAATTATTGGAAGGTGGGGTAGAAGGCCAGAAACTAGATGGAACTAGAAGAGGCCTGGTCTGTTTGTCAGCCAGGACTACTCACTCTTTTTTTGTGTGTCTTTTGGGGTTGCACCCACTGATGCACAGGGGTTACTCCTGGCTCAGCACTCAGGAATTACTCCTGGAGGTGCTCAGGGGACCATATGGGATGCTAGAGATCGAACCTGGGTCAGCCACGTGGAAGGCAAACACCCTACCCACCATACTATATAGTTCCAGCCCTGGACAAAGCACTCTTGATCATCGTTTCTCCTACAGAGATAACTCAGCTATTTTGTATTATTAAGTGGAACTCATCTCATTTTCCCTTAGGGTGTGCAAGTATGGAGAGTGAGTACTAGTATAAGTTCCACCAACCTCCTGTTTTGAAGATTATAAAAGGTCACCAGGATGGCAACTGCCTGATTTATACCCTAGAGATTCTTGCCTCCCATCCCATTGCTGTAATTTAAGATGTAAGATTCCTTGTATTGCAGGTTGTGTCATGTAGGGGTGTGATTGCTTTGGGTCTAGAAATCATTCTGCTCTGGATTTAGTGAAGCTGAATGCTTGTTTCCACCTTTTAGGAGACTTTCCTTCATTTACTTCTTTCTGGCACTTAAAGTAGAGGATGTCAGTGATCAACTTTATGTGCTGGATTCTAGGACCATGGTGTTTAGTGTTTATCACAAACTCCTAACTGCTCCACAAGATAAATTTTCACATTGAAAAAACCTCTTCTTAGTTTTGTTTTGTTGTCCGAGTGTGGAAATAATTTGTTCCCTTAGTGTGGAGGAGGAGTCTCTCTTTCTCTCAGACAGATATAGTTGCCAGAGTCTAAAATATGAGCTGAGGATAACAAGATCCTGGTTGAAAACTTAAAGAACTAGGAAATAAAATGTGAAATAACATAGGTTGATTTGGATATTGGATTTTTTACAGAAATTATAGGAAGTTATGAACAGTTTTGCTAATCATGGATATCTAGAAGGTCTGTTTGGTCTTTATCTCGCCCACACGGCAGAGCCTGGCAAGCCACCCGTGATGTATTTGATATGCCAAACACAGTAACAACAAAATCTCCAATGGAGACGTTACTGGGCCCGCTTGAGCAAATCGACGAACAACGGGTGGGCCTTTACCTTTACCTTTATACATATACTAGGAAAATTAGATACAAACATACTATCTCATTTCTGGTTGATCTTCAGGGATATCATACATAAGAGATTAATAAGAACACTTGAACATATTCACTATGTTCTACAATGAAGATTAGAAAATTTAGTTATTCAAAATACTTAAGGTAAACTATCAAAATATGAACTAAATGATATGATAGTGAAGTAGAAACTTAAGTAACCACTTATGAAAGGAAATATGAACTTTATAGAATTTGCTTAGGTAGTCTCTAAAAAAAAACAGGGATAAAAATAGCAAATAGTCATACCAATAAGTGTGCCAATGCTAAGGGGAAGTATGTGATTCAGTTCTCTAGACCTGGCACCTTAGATGACCTAAATCATCAAATTTGTAATAGAAATCTACCCAATAAGAGATAGAAAAAAGTTTGTGCATAGGGAAAATAGTCAATAAAAACTGACGCAGGGATGGGATGGAGAGTTAGTACAGCAATAGAATACTTGCTATGCATGGGGCCAACCAAGATTCCATCCCTGGAACCCTGTATAATAGGTTTACTTAATAAATTATAATGTTTTAATATATTTATGATCATCTGTGTAAACTATTTAAGTATATACAATGTTGGGCCTCTATATGACAAGCACTAACAGAAGATTCTGTTACATTGTATCTCTGGGTGACATTTTGACAAGTCTTCCATTTTACAAATTTGAGAAATATTCCACTTAAAAGAATATCAAAAATCAAACTATTTAAACTATTTATTCATTATTTGTATAACTTAGTAAAATATTATATTTTTAATTTAGAAGACCAGAAAATATCATATGGTTAAATTTTGAATGAAACAAATAGCTGGTTGTCTGAATCTCAAGCGAGAAAAAAGCCTAAAGCTACTTTCAAAAGTTAATTGATATTATACAGTGATTTTTTTCTTTTAGTTTTTCTATCATGGCTGTGCTTTATAATTATATTTAACTGTTATTATATTCAGAAAGTGGCAAGATCATATAGGAGTAAGGCACTTACCTTGTGCAGGTATATTCCTGTTGGGTTCCCCACTCTAATTGTGGCCCCCCAAGCAATACCAAACTTGATTCTTGAGCATAGCCAGCTGTGCTCCAAAACTCCAAAAAGAATAAAATTGTTTAAACATTGTATGAATCAAAAAGTAAAATTAATTTTTATATTGTGAGTTACACAATAAGAAGCCATTCAAAATGAGAGAACTACCCATATCTCTTCATATATAGCTATATAACTTATGAAAACCTCTTTATGAAAAACACTGATTTCTAATTTACACATGTAATATTTCTAAATATTTTATTGGAAAAATAGAAATTGCCTGTTTCTCTTTTTGATATTCATAAATTTGTCTTTACTGAAAGAAACTATTGATTTTATATGTTGCTAAGACTAACATTGTTGCATATTAGTTTATATTTTGTATATTCAATAATTAGTTAAAACTCTTTAAGTTTTTGCATTAAGTTATAGGAGCTGGATTTGTAATGGACTTTAAGTAAATTATGATTTATAAAAGATATCAATAATTGCTCCCATATAAATTGAATTAGTTAATTGGAAGTAAGGAAAATATGTTCTTGCAGATGTTGAAAAGTGATCATGTGAGAGATGGGAAGTGGGGAATTTACTAGTGGTTTCCTGACTAAAAACAGTTTGGTTTATATTACTGTCTTATCAATATTTATATTATATTTAAGTCTTGCTATACACACAAGATGCTTATGCATTTTGAGGCTGACTACATTTTTATTTTGAAGCATTTAACGATAAGTTGATGTTTGCTGAATTTAATAGGTTCTTGAGAAATGTGGTTGTATCTCTAGATTCATAATATCACACTAACCCAGATTTAGCATTTTGTTATTGGAAGAATGAAGTCAGGAGTCACATATTTGAGACTCATTTGAAACAGGATAGAAAAAGCCCACAAGTAAAACTGTGATAGGAAAAGACAATTTATTTTCCTCTTCCAGTCTGCATTTAAAATAAGAGTATATTTAACCCAGAAAAGAACAGATGGACTGTATTTATAATAGTTGAGATAAAATGTGATGTTATTCAATTTTTCTATTAATTTATTTCTATTGCTTCTGCTGCCAAATGTATACTGCTACACATAGGTGAATTAAAAGTAAAGAAAAAGTATACATCATAAGTAAAACAGATAATTTATAGAAATTTATTTCAAGTTTACTTCGTGGTTTTTAAATTTAAGTTCTACACACTGGATTTATCTCTGAGGTAAAACAACATTATAAATAATATATTTATAATTCAGGTTTTCAACTGATTACTGAAAAGACTAGTCACTAAATATCACTTTTAAAATGTCACTGAAATAGAAAAAAATGTATATTTCTATCCAATAAACAAGAACAATGTGGCCAAGATGTATATAAAGTATAAATAAATATCTCTCAAATTTGACACTGGATTAATGAGCAGTTTAAAGTTTTTCTCTTTAAAGTGTATATGGTTTATTTTTAAAGTTTTGTTCAATACATTTCAAAAAAATTTTTCAGTATGAATGGAATGTGCTGTGTATTGGGAAAACACTTATTTCAATACTACCAATTTGTTTTGACCATTTGTATGTCTCAATGATTAAAAACGGTATCAGTAGCCTGATGAAATAGTAATGATTATTACGATAATTTTTTGACATGATATTATGGTAATAAATTATATTTTATAATGGATTATGATTTTTATGCTATGATAGTCAAATTTTTTATTTTTTATAATTTTTATTAGTGAGACATCATGAGGTACAGTTGTAGACTTATAAATTTTTGTGCTTGGGTTTCAATTATACAATGATCAAATACCCATCCCTCCACCAGTGCCCATTTCCCACCACCACGGATCCCAGTATCCCTCCCATCCCCCATCCTCCCATCCCACTTTGCCTCTGTGGCAGGACATTCCCTTTTGTTCTCTCTCTCTTATTGGGTGTTGTGGTTTGCAAAAGAGGCGCTGAGTAGCAGTCATGTTTGGTCTATAGTCTACTTTCAGCATGCTTCTCCCATCCTGGGAGGATCCTCCCAACACCCTTCATTTGGTGTTCCCTTCTGAGTTCCCTTTTCCCCTAGCATGTATGGCTGGCCTCCAAGCTATGGAGTAAAATTCCTGTTACTAATCTCCTTTATTCTTGGGTGTTAGTCTCCTATTTTGTTACTTTATGTTCCCCGGATGAATGCAATCTTTCTATGTCTATCCCTTTCTTTCTGAGTCATTTCCTTAACATGGTACTTTCCATGTAGTACCACTTGTATGTAAATTTCATGACTTCGTCTTTTCTAACAGCTGCATAGTACTCCATTGTGTAAATGTACCAAAGTTTCTTTAACCAGTCATCTGTTCTCGGGCACTCAGGTTTTTTCCAGATTCTGGCTATTGTAAAGAGTGCTGCAATGAACAAACAAGTTAAAGAAATGTGCATACTACTCCTCTTAAAATAAACTAAATACAACTGAAGTAGAATTATTCTTTCCCCTTCTGGGTCCTTTTTTCTTATGATTTGAACCATAAACAAGGGATTGGAACAATATATTACATAGTTTTCAAGATGCCACAAAGTCGGATGAAAGGTGACATGACAAAGAACCAGCCATCACCCACCTTGCTTCTCCCTGACCAGCCTCACCTACCCACAAACTGGTTGATAACATGTCTGCATGAGCTTGTATCTAACTTTAATGTCTCTGCCTGAGGATTATGGGGATACTTGGATTTGAGATCTTGCTGTACCATACCTCTATTTCTGTACTAAACAAGATTTTTTTTTCTATATCTGTGGTATATAAAATAATTGGACCAGGAAATGTATGGTTACTAAATAGGATATCTTTAAACTGAAAATGATGTCAAGTACATAAACAAATCCAATCAGTAGTCTATACTTATATATGATACTAATGTGTGATATTTTATATATTTTATATTTTTATATGCACATATGTATATATAATGCATGTCATATATATGTGTATATATAAAATATATATGTGTATGTATATGTATTATAATGTATGGGCTGGAGCAATAGCACAGCAGAGAGGGTGTTTGACTTTCACATGGCCAACCCGGGTTGATTTTTCCACCCCTCTCAGGGAGCCTGGCAAGCTATCGAGAGTATTCCGCTCGCACAGCAAAGCCTACCAAGCTACCCGTGACGTATTCGTTATGCCAAAAACAGTAACAACAAGTCTCCCAATTTGTTTTGAGACGTTACTGGTGCCCACTCAAGCAAATTAATGAACAATGGGAGTACAGTACAGTGTAGTATAATGTATCTATGTTTCTCTCTATATATATGTAGAACATGTCTGGGATAATATATATAATATATATAATACATATATATATATATATATATAATGACAGGCATTGTATAGTTCCTTTCTTACTCCACCTGTCCATGTGACTATGAACATGACAATTTGAATTCTAAATCCTAAAGTAGAGCTTATTGCATTAAAATGTCACTTTTCAAATCTCTAATTTATTCAGTGATTGAACTGACTTCTTTGAATACTTTTTGTATACAACTCCCCATAATGCCCCCACTACATTCATGAGAGTGAGTAAAATACTGTTTTTCTTTTGTCTAAGATTTTTTAATGATTCTATGACAGATTTATGCATGAATTTCTTTTGTATTCATATCTAGAGTTTTCCATAAACTTTAACATGAGATCTTTCATGGTTTTGAAAGTTTCAGCTCATGTCTTCTGGTTTTTGTCCTCCTTTCCCTTTTCTCCTACAGGCTCCAACTATATGATGACACTGTCTTGCTGTACCTTCTGCAAGAAAGTAAAATATTCTGAACTTATTTTGAGCCACTACTCCATTTTCAGTTTACCCAGAGAAACAGATTATGGGGTATGTTTTGTCAATTTTTATAGAGATAAGTAAGTAAGTAAAGTAAAGGCCCTCCCGTTGTTCATCGATTTGCTCGAGCGGGCCCAGTAACGTCTCCATTGGAGACTTCGTTGTTACTGTGTCTGGCATATCGAATACACCACGGGGAGCTTGCCAGGCTCTGCCGTGTGGGCAAGATACTCTCAGTAGCTTGCCGGGCTCTCCGAGAGAATCGAACTCGGGTTGGCCATGTTGGCTGCGTGCAAGGCAAACGCCCTACCGCTATGCTATCGCGTAAAAATGTGTATTATATTTCTTAAATTTTCAAATTATTAACTACATGCCATACTACTAAAATGCAGAATCATTCTACTTAACAAAGATTAATATGAAATAATAAGATTATTTTATATTTTAATAAGTCAGCCATATTAAAACATGCAGAAGGTTGATATTATTTGTTTAGAAAAATAAAATCCATCTCTTGCAGTATTGACAAACAGTAAGGGGTAGGATAAGAAGTGGAGGAGAGAGAATTTAGTCCTACCCAAGAGGGAAGCACATAGCTTAGGATGTGGATTGGTAGTAGAACAAAGTTTTGCACACGTGAAGCCCTGGGTTTGACCCCTATTTCTGGAACAGATAGAGACTATTGCAAAACAGACTAAATTTCTTTACCACAGGAATAGTAATGAAATGACTCAGTGTGAATCAGTGGGTGACCAACTATTTTTTGACAGGGATGGAAAATGGATCACACCCAGCAGTACTCAGGGCTTTCTCTTGACTCAATACTTGGTGATCATTCCTGGTGGTACTCAGAAGACCATGTGCCTTAACCTCTATATTATCCCACCAGCCAAAGGTGATCAGTTTAAACTGAGTATCAACATGAAACTTCCAGAAGTAATTATTGGTTACAAATGATTAGCTTTTAGAAGCAGTGGGTTCCCTGTCACTACAAAGGATTAAATCGCTGGTAAGCATGTACTTTATAAAGATTGAATCACCGAAATGAGTGTTTTGACTAGATGATGCTCAAGAACATTTCTACCCAGAGATGAATATTTTGTGATATTCAGTAATAGTACACCATGGACCATATATTAACATGACAGACACTACAGTATATACTTACAGGATGTTTTTACACAAGTGAAAGTGATAAATAATTATTGTAAATTTATTTAGAGTGTACTAAAGGATTTCCTGCAACATTTAATTCTTACACGATTCCTGTATTAGAATTATTTTGTCACTGTCTTCATATATAAGGAAGCTGGAGCTCAGCAACATTGAAAATCTTAGCTATGAATCTCTAATAAGGGATGAAAATGTGTCCTGCTACAAAATTGTCTTTCCAAATATCTTGTCTGTTCTGCTACCTGATTACACCCAAGGACAGGTAATGTAACTCAGTCCTGCATTCCTCTTGCCTAAACAATCAAGAACAATATAAAAATCAATGAGAATCTGCATGAAAGTATTTTATTATTACACATTTATTTTATTTCCAAATGGAGTGTATGCTGAGTGGCTTTGCATGGTGCGATATTATCATTTAAACAAGCCCCTGGGAGAGGACCTCCCTGTTTACCGTGATATGATGTGCTGTGGCATCGTGCCCCAGTCAGAATCCATTTCCAAAAGGGTCAGTCTCATTTATGAAAACCCTCAGGGAAACCAAGGGTGTGGGGAACTGCTGATATATCTGTTTTGCCTTGGTCACACTCATCATCTGAATTAGGAATGCAGGGTCATTTTAAATGTGCTGCCTCAGGGTTTCCTGTGGATTAGAGTTTTAAAACTCCTTATGAATCTCATTTTGGCTGGAGCTGGGAGACACCACTAACTGTGCTCTGTACCCTAACATATGGACAAGATGGGCTTCTCTGCACCCTTTAGGAAACTTGGGGCTATGCTGCTTCCCTCTTGGGTAGGACTAAATTCTCTCTCCTCCACTTCTTATCCTACCCCTTACTGTTTCTCAATACTGCAGGAGATGGATTTTATTTTTCTAAACAAATAATATCAACCTTCAGCCTGTTTTAATATGGCTGACTATTTTATTAAAATATAAAATATGGCTGTTTTAATAAAACAGTGCTTATTTATTTTTATATCCTTTATGTTGTTGCATTAAAAGATCATAATGCAAATATGTGGCCTTTACCTCCTGGAAATGTTTTATGCTATCTGGTCTTAAGGAAAAAGGAAACATATTTTAATAATATGTGGCTTTGAGAATAATAGACCTTGAAGTGTGCTTATGAAATAAAAGAGGAAAGTGGGGTTATGAGTTGATCTTTTAATATTTTTCTTTCCTTCTTAAGTATAGAAATAAAATGAGTTTAACTGTGAGTACTCAAGAGAGTGATGAAATGAGGCTGGGAATTAAAAAAAAAGAAATGGCAAAAGAGGGTGATGGATCAATGGAGGAAGAATGCATACTTTGCATGCAGGAACCCCAGGTTTGATTCCTGGCAACAAATTCATAACAATATATCCCTTCAAAATTTTGTCTGAAATTTTGTCTTTCACAATTTTCAAAATAGCAATGAAATAATTTAGATGAAAAGTTATGGGAATATTCTGACAAAATTTTGAATATAGAAATAGTGGTGGGGGCTGGAGCAATAGCACAGCAGGTAGGGCGTTTGCCTTGCACTCGGTCAACCCGGGTTCGAATCCCAGCATCCCATATGGTCCCCTGAGCATCACCAGGAGTAATTCCTGAGTACAGAGCCAGGAGTAACCCCTGAGCATCGCTGGATGGGACCCAAAAAGAAAACAAAAAAGAAGAAACAGTAGTGGCCAGAGGCTGGGGAAGGGGAAATGGGAATATATTAGTCAAAAGGTATAAACTTTCAGTTTTTAGTTGAAAATGTTTGAAAGATTAAATACAGAGTGTGGAGACTCTCATTAATAATACTTTATTATGTACTTGAAAATTGCTAAAATGAAAATCTTAAATCATACTCACTACATTGAAAGTGACTATGTGAGGTGCAGATTAAAATGATGGTGGCATATATTTCCCACTGTGGACCTTACTTTGTAATTCCAGTATCATCGTGTGCCAAAAAATGTATAAATATAATAGTCAAGTACACATCAGTAAGGTTTGTAGATTAAACATTTTCTTTTGGGCATGTCAATTTTCACATGACTGTTAAAGATCCATATAATAATGTCCAAAAATGCCTGGGCTGGAGCGGTAATACAATGGGTAGGGTGTTTGACTTGCACAGGGCCTACCCGGGTTCGATTCCTCTATCCCTTTTGATACCTCTCGGATAGCCAGGCAAGCTACTGAGAGTATCTCGCCTGCACAGCAGAGCCTGACAAGCTCCCCATGTTATTTGATATGCCAAAAACAGAAACAACAAGTCTCACAATGGAGACATCAATGGTTCCCGATCAAGCATACTGATGAACAACAGGTGGACAGTGCTACCTTGCAGTGCTATGGAGATGCCAATTATGTAACTGGTTACTAATTTGACATACAGTTTGGTAATCATTGTGATCAGTAAAGTACTTTAGGAGAAGTTGCAGAAGTATAACCACAGTCTAGCTACAAATAGGACACAGAAATGTAATGCTTTGTGACTAATCAGAACTCTGACAAGAGGAGAGTCTAGAGCACCAAAGATAGTGATCGGTAACTGTTAAATATGACCATGATAATATTTAACAAAAAAGGTGTGTAACTCTTCCACAACGCTCCAGTGCAATGCAGAATCACGATCACGATCACGATCATCCTGTTGTTTGTCGATTGCCTCGAGCAGGCCCAGTAACGTCTCCTTCGTCCTAGCCCAGAGATTTTAAAAAGTCCCATATTCAAGGCTCTTTCAGGCTTAGGAGAATGAGATCCATCATTGTTACTGGTATTTGGCATATTGAGTATGCCACGGGGAGTTTGCCAGACTCAGCTGTGTGAGCAGGTTACATTTGGTAGCTTGCCAGGTTGTCCAAAGTAAGAATGAGAAAATAAGCTTCCGGGAGTTGGGTTTTATAGTCTCTGGGTTTTGTTTGTTGATGGGATTACATGGTGCCAGGGGGCCAGTTGGTGGGTGTGACCCCTGCCTACTGAAAGATAGAGGATTTGGGTGGAGGATGCTCAGCCCCAATCCGAGTAGGCTTGGAGATCTCAGCCCTGGGACCAGCATGCCTTTGTTCCTCTGGGGTACCTTCATGCATGTGGAGAGTTGTCTCAGCATGGTTGTGGTTGGTTCTGCAGGTCTTTGGCTGCCAGAGCTCTGCTCGGGGCAGGAAGGGAAACTCGACCCCCCCTCCCCCAAGGGGCCAGTCAGCTTCTTTTTAAAGCAACTTGAACGTTGAACAAATATGGAGCTGGACTCAGGGAAGGGCTGACATGCAAGAATACATTGAAAATGAATCAGTTCTCAGAGAACAAAGATGCTGAGGACTGCCCTAATTATTACACACCATACTTGCTCTCAGTGTGATTCAAAAGCATTGCAGAGACTATCTTGCTAAAGTGTGTTGTACTTTGTTCAGACATCAACTGACAGGTAATAGGGAAAAGTCTTCCTACAACATAGTGGGTATGTGAACATTTAACATGTTACAATACCTAGAAGAACCAATTTTAATAATTTACCCTAACACTCTTTTGCCCATAAGAGAAAATTGGTGTGAAATAATGTTCTGTAGAGCCCTAAAACTATAATATCTATAATTAGGAGCAGGCTATGATCTAACCAAGACCAAAAAACAATTATATCTTCCTCATCAGCTTCGAGTAAATGAGGGTTAAAGAAACAGAGTAGGAAGCAGACCTCCTGAATCTGAATATAAGCAAGAGGAGCCCAAAACTGCTTAACTTCAGAGAGGTTGCAATTACCCAGGCACAACAAGAGGCCACATTATTTCAGTCTGCAGGACACAGTTCACAAATTCTTTAAAAGAAAGGGGATATTTTTCTTTTTTTCATATTGGTTATTTTTTAAATGAAGAAAAAAAATGTAAGAGTGGGACTGAGAGTCAAACGCTTCTGTTTTTGCAGATTAGAGGCTAAAGTGTTGGAAGATCACTGAACATTATAACTGCCCTAAAATAAGACAGAACCAGAGTATGGTTCTGATATGGCTAGCTGCTGCCTGATAAATAAAACTCAGTGTCACTGCATAACCAGGGAAATAAGGGTGTGAATGCCATGAATGCATAATACATATAACTCTTTTTATATTGGTAAAGAGTTCAGAGGGTCAAGATCTCTTTCACTCTAAACCCATTTGTTTGTTCCATTTCAAGCGAAGTATTAGAATAAGATCCTCTCTGCTTTTTATTCATCTAGTTTCTCCTCATTATTACTTTCTTGCAAATAAGTAGCTGTATTATACTTATAACACTTGCTACTCAATGCTCAGAAGGAAAAGGAGAGCTCGTTAAAAGAATATAAGAGAACAGGAAGACGTGTTTGATTTTGTAACCGATGATTGTCAAAGTATTTATTGATACGGTGACCATTAAGAAAAACTCTTGGGTAGGAATTTGAGGGTGGGGAGGCAAGAGAGTTACTTTCAGGTGGCAAGTGTATCTATCACACTAAAAACAGAGAACTGTACTCCTAGAGTATTAAACTCTCTGGTGTATTTAATGGACTATACAGAACCTAGTCACTAGAGCAGAATAATCAAACTAGAGAGTGGATGACAAAGAAGTAGAGTCCTAACTATATAGACCCTAATTATCTAACTTTTTACTCATAGCAACATCAGAAAGTTCTCAGAAATGGAGTGCAGTTCTTTGTGCCTAGTAAGATCACTCTAGTGTTTTACAAAAATAAATTACAGGGGACCAAGTACAAAAGCAAGGAGAGCAGTTAAAATGTTATGGAGGGGGTATGGTGCCTTCAGCAGGTAAATCTGTACCAGTGAGGCGAACGCATCAACAGCCTGATGGCACCTTCAGACTTCCAGATACCCCAAAATTGCTGATGTGCCTTTGGCCAGACACCAAAAACTTGGGGCAAAGTTTACCAAGAAAGTAAACAGCCAAAAGTTAGGTATGTGGGAGAAACACCCACAAATCACCTCCGGCTCAGCTATGTAATTGGAAGCATGGCCTCTCTGGTTCCTGATCGAACTGCTTAAAGGCCATGATTTCAGAGACTCAGAAAGAAATCTCGAAACCTAAGAGCTTTTGGCAGAAAATCACCCTGTCCCTGCAGTAGGTTATAGGCACTGGGCCACCGCAGGTGGGAATAGGTTTCATGCCTTGGCCTGTTCCACCTAGCAGCCTGGTAGCCGCCATCCTCCAGAGGGCACAGGAAAGTCAGTGATGAGACATGTGGGATCTCACAGGATGGGTGTGGAACTGGCCCTTTCCCTCCCTCCCCAACAAGACCCCGAGTCACTACCCACAAATGGCCTCTCTGGCTCCTGATCAAGCTGCTTAATGGCCATGATCCCAGAGACTCAGAAACAAATCTAGGAACCCAACAGCAATTGGCAGAAATGCGTCCAGTCCCTGCAGTAGGTTACTGGCACTGGGTCACCCCAGGTGGGAATAGGTTTCATGCGTTGGCCTGTTCCCCTGATGGCACGGTGGCCGCCATCCTCCAGAGGCCTCTGGAGAGTCAGGTTTGGGCCCACAATGACGAGACATATGTGCCCTCACGGGATGGGTATGGAGCCGGCCCTTTCCCTCCCACCCCAACAAGACCCCGAGTCACTGCCCACGAGTGGCTTCTCTGGCTCCTGATCAAGTTGCTTAATGTCCATGATCCCAGAAATTCAGAAACAAATCTAGGAACCCAGCGGCTTTTGGCAGAAATGCATCCGGATCCAGCGGTAGGTTGCTGTTGCTGGGCCATTCCAGGGGGAAAGGGTGCTGTCCCTCCGCCTGCTCACCCTAGGCGGCTCAGTGGCCGCCATCCACCAGAGGCCATTGAACAGTCAGGTTTGGGCCCTCAGTGCTGAGACACGTGGGGCCTCATGGGCTGGGGGTAGAGCTGGTCCTTTCCTCCCCATCCCAACAAGACCCCGAGTCGCCGCCCATGAATGGCCTTTCTGGCTCCTGATCAAGCTGCTTAACAGCCATGATCCAAGAGAATCAGGAAAAAAATCTTGGAACCCAGCAGGTTATGGCAGAAATCCCTCCAGATTTAATTGTTAAAGTTTTGAAATTTCAAAATTGCGCGGCCACTACTGCAGCCATGTGACATCATATGTTATTCATAACCAGCAATAGAAAACAAATTGTCTACTGTTGCCTTTTCAGCAGATCTGAGTGTTGGGGTAAAATCCCAAATAATAATGGTGGGTCTGGGTGTCAAAATATTGAATGTAATCAAAGTTGAGAGAGAGTAATGTGGAAATCATCTGCCCCTTACTTAGGGGAAAGGTGAGAAAAAGGGGTGTACTGGGGTTTTGGGGAGGGGGCATGGAGAACGGTCACTAGTGAAGGTACAGGTGTTTCATTGTATGACCGAGATTTAAACCCCAAAGCTTTGTAACTGCTCTCACAGTGATTCAATAAATAAAATTATGAAAAATGAAAAAAAGTAAGGTAGAGTTCATGACCAATTCAATCAGCTAATAAGTGGCTGAATAAATTGCAGTACTCCAACATAAAAAAATAAAATGTTATAGAAATAATCCAATTAAGATATGGTCTCTTGAGGCCTGGACATTAGTAGAATGGCATTTGCTTTGCATGCATCTGACCTTGGTTAGATCCTAGATACCCTATATGATCTCCTGAGTACATCCAGGAATGATTCCTCAGTGCAAAGCCAGGACTCAGCCCTGACACCACCAGGCCTAACCCCAAATAGATATGTATTTATGTGTATGTATAATATATATGTATATATATAAATATGTATATCTAAGGGCTTGGACTATACATGAACACTCATTGAAACAGGAAATGGAAAAGTGACAGTGAAGTTGATAAGAAACTATGCAAACATTTTTACAAATATTTATAAATGATTTGATCATAGATTTAATTTGTCTTGTGCTAAAAAGAGGAGCCAGGAATCTTCAATTGTTTGAAGGATAGAATGGCGTAAAATTCGCCTTAAGTTCTTCCACAATATTAGCTTCCTACATGATTTTGTTATACAAGTTAAAATCCTGTCATAGATAAAAAATGTCTTTCTCTTTTATGTTCTGGTCACTGTGAATAGAATTAGGTTTAATTATAACTCAGTATAATTCTATCTATCTCTTTAACTCTTGGTTTATTTTTTTCTCATATGCATTTGTTTTGGACATAGTTGAGTTTATCCTCTAAAATGCTTCAAAATCATTTTGAAGTTAATTATAGCAATAAAGAAAAATGAAACAACAATATTTCCTATAATTTAGTTCTCCTTGGGCTAGAGTGATAGCTCAGCAGGTAGGGCATTTGCTTTGCAAGCGGCCAACATGGCTGACCCGAGTTCGATTCCTCCATCCCCTCGGAAAGCCCAGCAAGCTACAGTATCTCACCTGCATGGCAAAGCCTGGTAAGCTACCCGTGGTGTATCCGATATGCCAAACACAGTAAAATTGTCACAATGGAGATGTTACTGGGCCCCCTCGAGCAAATCGATGAACAATGGAAGGACAGTGACAATGAGAGTTGTCCTTAAGATTGAAAGCCCACATCTCCTTGAGATTCAATACATTTTATACAATACCACTTTATATAACAGATGGAAAAGAAACAGTTGATTTTTATACCATTTTCTAAAAGACTACAAAACCATGAACAAAATATTTTACATTTTTAGCAAAATAGTATTTTCTTATATTAATGCATTTACATGTATATATTCTTTAAAGTACTGATGGCTTCAGATATACTAGATTGTGATATTTATATCAAATCATACCTGGAAAATGTTCAAATTATATCTCAATTTATTTTCTAATTTGAGAAGTAGGATTACCCCACCACCACCACCACCAATAGGGCAGGATTCATATAATGACTTATGAGCCTTGGAGACTTGTTGAAAATTTCTTTACCCCAAATTTTCTTTTATTATAGCACTGTGCAGGCTGGAGTGATAGCAAAACAGTAGGGCGTTTGCCTTGCCCGCAGCCAACATGTCCAACCCAAGTCCAATTCCTCCGCCCCTCTTGGAGAGCCCGGCAAGCTACCGAGAGTATCTCGCCCACACGGCAGAGCCTGGCAAGCTACCAGTGATGTATTCGATATGCCAAACACAGTAACAACAAAGTCTCCAATGGAGATGTTACTGGGCCCACTTGAGCAAATTGATGAACAACGAGAGTACAGTGACAGTGATAGTGACAGTGAGTTATAGTTTTTCATAGTAGGGTTTTTGAGATACAGTATTCTAACACTGATTCTGCCACCAAAGACAATTTCCCTCCATCTGTATTTCAAGGGTCCCTCTCCTACACCCCTCCCTCTGCCCCAGCCTGCCATCTTGAAGGCACTTTTTATGTTTGGTTTGGTATCACCCCTTTTAAACATGATATTTTCTCTTTCTATTCCTCTAAATTTTATATATAAGTGATATCTTCCTGTTTGCCCTTCTTCTGGATTACATCATTTACCATGACATCTTCCAGTTGCATTTATGTTGCAGCAAATTGCACGATGTCATCATTCTTTACATCTTCATGATCTATAGGTGTGTTGTTGGAAGTCTAGACTGATTCCAGATATTATCTAGGTTGATATCTAGGTTGATTTCAAACATCCAACTGATAGTGTTGCAATGAGTAATGGTGTGCATATGTATGTTTCACTTTTAATTTTAAAAGCAAAACAATCATGGTCTCTTAAAGTTTACCATATCTGCCCCCTCCATCCAGTCTCAATCCTCAATCCTATTGTAAAAGTTTACTGGTGTGTTTTTATTTTGTTTTACCATTCATATGATTTGTTTCCTTGTATTTCACATATAGATAAAAGCACCTAATACTTATCTTTCTCCATTCTTACTTTCTTATCATAATCCCTGTGATTTCTTTTAATTTTATGTAATTGGCATTTTTTTCTTTTCTTATTGCCCTAGCAATTTTGGAATGTTTTGGAATTATTTAGATTCTTCATAAATGGTGTTATTTTTGTTTTATTTCATTAAAAGCATTATTGATATTTGGATTAAAATAGCATTGATATGTGTATTTCTTCAGGGAAGAAAGTACTCAATATTTTCCCATCATCGAAAATAGTATCTTTTCATTTCTTTATGTTTTTTTCTTCTCATATGAGGTACTAGGGGTCAAACCCAGGTGTGCCACTTGCAAGGCAAGTGCCTAAAAGCTCTACTATCTATTCAGTCCCAAAATATTTCATTTCTCCTCTGTACATATTGATTCTGCATAATATTAGCTAATTTTTTTAATATGACTGTTATGTTGAAGCATTTTTATTTTGACATTCTTTTTATATTTTTATTCTACAGTAATGCTGAGTCTTACCAATGTTTTCTAAATTTATTTATACAATTATATAATTTTACTTTCCTTTTGTTGATGTGTTATATTTTGTCAATTGACTTGTATTTGTTGGAATATCCTTCAATTCTGGCAAAAACTCAATTGCTCACATAAACTGACCTTTCAATGTACTGTTGGGTTTAACTTGTTAATTTTTTATTAATAATTTTAATATCTTATCAGTTATAGTAATCTGAATTTTGCTTTATTATGATGTGCTTGAATGATTTGATATCATAATAATATTGACCTCATAAAAAGGTTAAAGGAACTAGAGCAATAGTACAGCAGGTTAGGCACTTGTCTTGCATACAGCCTACACAGGTTTGATCTTCTACATCCCATATGCCTTCTAAAGCACTTTAAGAAGCAATTCGTGAGCAGAGAGCAAGGATTAACCCCTGATATTTGCTGACTGTGAACCCTCCCCAGAAAAGTATTGGAGGTCTATTTTTGTCCGTTGAGCTAATGAGTTTTCTGTAGACACAAAAATGTTGGATTTTTTTAGCAATTTTTTCATCCACTTCATACGTTTCATCACTTCATAGTTGTTGATATTAGATCATTAACATTTAGGGTCACTGTCACTGTCATTGTCCTCCCATTGTTCATAGATTTGCTTGAGCAGGCTTATAACATTGTGAGACTTATTACTATGTTTGGCATATCGAATATGTCATGGGTAGCTTGCCATGCATTGCTGTGTGGGTGAGATACTCCTGGTAGCTTACCAGGATCTCCAAGAGGGGCAGAGAAATCGAACTCAGGCCGGCCGTGTAGGCCACATGCAAGGCAAATGCCCTACCCGCTGTGCTATTGCTCATAAACACTTACTGTCATTTTGTAATTCCTTCTCAAGAGCCCTGCAAGCTACCAAGAGTATGCCACCCGCACAGCAGAGCCTGGCAAGCTACAAGTGGCATATTTGTATGCCAAAAACAGTAACAACAATGGGTCTCATTACCTGATCCTGAAAGA
This sequence comes from Sorex fumeus, assembly GCF_029834395.1. Lineage (NCBI taxonomy): Eukaryota > Metazoa > Chordata > Mammalia > Eulipotyphla > Soricidae > Sorex > Sorex fumeus. Next base: position 38,463,229 of record NW_026606091.1, read on the forward strand.
TCTTCCAATAAGGCACCATTGGGAAGGATGAGAAAGGAGAGACTGCTAAAATCTCAGGGCTGTCACTCTCTCCACTGCTGTTCAATATAGTACTGGAAGGACTTGCAATAGCGGTTAGGCAAGAAAAACATATTAAAGGCATTCAGGTAGGAAAAGAAGAAATCAAGCTCTAACTGTTAGCAGATGCTATGATACTATACTTAGAGAACCCTAAAACCTCTACCAAGAAACTCCTAGAAACAATAGACTTGTATAGTAAAGTTGCAGGCTATAAAATCGATACCCAAAAGTCCATGGATTTCCTATAAGCAAATAATGAGAGAAGAAATTGGCATAAAAAAAATCTCATTCACAATTGTGCCCCAGAAAATCAAGTACCTAGGAATTGGCTTAACTAAGGATGTAAAAGACCTATACAAAGAAAATTACAAAATGCTACTTCAGGAAGTAATTGAAGACACGAGGAAATGGAAAGATATCCCCTGCTCATGGATTGGGAGAATTAACACTGTCGAAATGGCAATACTCCCCAAAGTATTGTACAAATTCAGTGCAATACCTATAACGATACCCATGACATTATTCAAGGAAACAGAGCAAACACTCCTGAAATTCATATGAAACAACAAACACCCACGAATAGCTAAAGCAATTCTTGGGAAAAAAGAAAATGGGAGGAATCCGCCTCCCAACCTCAAACTCTACTACAAAGCAGTAATAATTAAAACAGCCTGATACTGGAACAAAGTTAGAACTGTAGACCAATGGAACAGGGTTGAATATACTGACATCTCCACCCAAACATATGATCATCTAATCTTTGATAAAGGAGCAAGAAATGTGAAGTGGAGCAAGGAAAGACTCTTTAACAAATTGTTCTGGCAAAACTGGACAGCTACATGCAAAAAAATGGGCTCAGATCTCTACCTAACTCCATGTACAAAAGTAAGGTCAAAATGGATTAAACACCTCAATATAAGACTGGAATTCATAAGGTACATTGAATACAAGGTTGGCAAAACCCTCCACGACATTGAAGTTAACGGTATCTTCAAAGATGACACACCACTGGTCAAGCAATTGAAAAAAGAGATAGACAAATAGGACTATCTTAAACTAAGAAGTTTCTGCACCTCAAAATAAAAAACAGTGACCAAAATACAAAGACAGTCTACAGAATGGTAAAGGATATTCACCCAATACCCAATAAGGGGTTGATATCAAGGATATTCAAATCATTGGTAGAACTTCACAAGAAGAAAACATCCAACCCCATCAAATGGGGCAATGAAATGAACAGAAACTTTCTCAAAGAAGAAATCTGAATGGCTAAAAGGTACATGAGAAAATGCTCTACACCACAAATCAATAGGGATATGCAGATCAAAACAACAATGATATATCATCTAACACCACAGAGACTGGCCCACATCCAAAAGAACAAAAGAAACTGGTGTTGGGGCAAATGTGGTGAGAAAGGGACCCTCCTTCACTGCTCATGGGAATGCCTACTGGTTCAGGCCTTTTGGAAAACAGTATGGCCGATTCTCAAAAAATTAGAAATCGAGCTCCTATTTGACCCAGCAATAGCACACCTGGGAATATATGCTGGAGAGACAGAAAAGTATAGCCAAAATGATATCTGTACTTCTATGCTCATTACTGCACTGTTCACAATAGCCAAAACTTGGAAAAAACCCGAGTGTCCAAGAACAGATGTCTGGTTAAAGAAAATTTGGTACATCTACACAATGGAATACTATGCAGCTATTAGAAAAGATGAAGTCTTGAAATTTACTTACAAGCGGTTCTACAGGGAAAGTGTCATGCTAAGTGAAATGAGCCAGACACAGAGGGACAGACATAGAAAGAGTGCACTCATCTGGGGAAAATAAAGTAACAGAATGTGAGTCGAACACCCAAAAATAGTTGATATAAGTACCAGGAGGTCTGCTTCATGGCTAGGAAGGCAGCAGCACATGCTGGGGAAAAGGCAGCTCAGATAGAGAAGGGAACACAAAGTAAAGGATGTTTGGAGGACTCACTTAGTATGTGAAATGTGTGCTGAAAGTAGTCTGTACACTGAACACAATGGCCACTCAATACATCTATTCCAAACTACAACACCCTAAAGGAAAGAGTGAGCAAAATGGAATGTCCTGCCACGGAGGCAGGGCAGGAGGATGTGCTGTAGGGGTGGGAGGGCTACTGGGATCATTGGTGGTGGAGAATAGGCACTGGTGGAGGAATGGGTAACTGATCATTGTATAAGTGAAACCCAAGCATGAAAGTTTCTAAGTCTACAACTGTACCTCGTGATGTTTCACTAATAAAGAAGGAAGGAAGGAAGGAAGGAAGGAAGGAAGGAAGGAAGGAAGGAAGGAAGGAAGGAAGGAGAGAAAAAGAAAGAAGGAAAGAAAGAAGGAAGGAAAGAAAGGAAGGAAGGAAGGAAGGAAGGAAGGAAGGAAGGAAGGAAGGAAGGAAGGAAGAAAGAAAGAAGTCTCAGGGCTGGGACGAATGGAGGTATTACTGGCGTCTGCTCGAGCAAATCTATGAACAACATAATGACAGTGATACAGTGATTGTCATTTTATAATTTGGGGAAATTATTTGTATCTTGTTTCTCTCTCTATATATATGTTATTTGTTTGATCTTCTCTAATCCATTGAGTGTTCTTTTTCTGTTCTGTTTGAATTCTTTTGTAAATTTGCTTTCTCTCTCTTTTATTTGATAGGGGATGGTGATAGGCACACCCTGTAGTACTCAGAGTTTACTCTGGGCTCTGGACTCAGGACTTACCCTGGCAGGATTCAGGGATCATATGTGGTGCTGGGGATGAAAGCCCTGCTTTTGCTTTTCATGAAAGGCAAGTGTGCTTTCTGTTGTGCTATACCACACTCTCCCTCTATACTGTTTTTCTGTTTACTATAGAGTTTACCGTGATGTTTACACATAAAGTCTTATGCTTGTAACCTACTGGCTAGATTAATCTGCATCTCATTCTAGTAGTCTATACTTCTCATTCTAGTAGTCTATACTTTTATTCTGTACCCAACCACCTCCAAGCACACACATGTTGTGTATTTTGGTGGTCTTTCTTCTAGGTGGCATTTCTTCTCATTGTACAATGTCTTTTAGTATGTATTGTAACACTGCTTTAGTGATGATGGCTCCCTCAATATTTTCTTTTCTGTCGTTAGAATCCTCAACTTTCCTTTTGCTCTGCTCTTGATGCCTCTATGGGTAAATTTTGGGTCACACAAACTGGTAATATCAGATTACAGTTGCAGTGAATAGTCAATACTTTCTTGAGGCTGAGGAAAGGCCCACCTGATAAGGGGTTAATATCCAGTATATACAAGACACTAGTAGAGCTGTACAAGAAAAAAAAACCTCCAACCCCACTGAAAAATGAGGAGAAGAAATCTCAGAAGCTTCCTCAAAAAGAAATACCAATAGCCAAAAGGCACATGAAAAAATACTCTACATCTCTAATCTTCGGGGAGATGCAAATTCAAACAACAATGAGATATCATCTTACATCACAGAGACTAGCACACATTCAAAAGAACAAAAGCAACCAGTGTTGTGGTGGATGTGGGGAGAAAGGGACTCTCTTTCACTGTTGGTGGAAATGCCAACTGCTCCAGATTTTTTGGAAAACAATATGGGCATTCCTTCAAAAACTAGAAATTGACCTTCCATATGACCCTGCAATACCACTTCTGGGAATACATCCCAAGGCTGCAAAAGAGCGCAGTAGAAATGACATCTGTACCTGTATGTTCATTGCAGCACTGTTCACAATCACCAGAATCTGGAAACAACCCTAGTGTCCGAAAAGAGACAACCGGTGAAAGAAAATTTGGCACATCTACACAATGGAATACTATACAGCTGTAAGGAAAGATGAAGTTATGAAATTTGCTTATAAGTGCATGGTCATGGAGAGTATCATGGTAAGTGAAATGAGTCAGAAAGAGAGGGACAGACATAGAAGGACTGCACTCATTTGTGGAATATAAAATGACATAATATGAGACTGACATCTAAGGACAGTTGACACAAGGGCCAGGATTATTGCTCCATAGTTGAAAGCCTGTCTCACAACCTGGGGGAGGAGGCAGCTGGAACAGAGAAGGGATCACTAAATTGACAGTGATTGGAGAAATCATTCGGGATGGGAGATGTTTGCTGAAAGTAAAAGACCAAACGTGATAGCCTCTCAGTATCTATATTGAAAACCATAATGCCCCCAAATAGAGAGAGAGTATGGGGGAAATTGTCTGCCATAGAGGCAAGGGGAGGTTTGGGAAGGGGGAGCTAATACTAGGGACAGTGGTGGCGAATGTGCACTAGTGGATGAATGGGTGTTTGATCATTGTATGATTGAAACTCAAACATGAAAGTTTTGTAACTGTATCTCACAGTGATTCAATAGAAAACAAAAGAAAAATAAAAAACATATTGAGTAAATTAAAATTGTGAAATTATATTGGATTATAAAATATAATAAAGGTATTTAATTTCTTCTACATAGAATGAACTGTCACTGTCACTGTCACCCCGTTGTTCATCGATTTGCTTGAGCGGGCCCAGTAACATTGTGAGACTTGTTACTATATTTGGCATATTGAATACGTCACAGGGAGCTTGCCAGGCTTTGCCGTGTGGGCGAGATACTCTCGATAGCTTGCCGGGCTCTCCGAGAGGGGTGGAGAACATAGAATGAAATCAACAAGAAACATAATACTTTTCAAGAGCATTAATAAAATATTCAATTTCTTTAAATTTAAAAAACTGACCTAGAGGAAATGGTAGTTGCTTAAATTCTCCTAGACAAGTACCCCAACATAGACTTGAACTAGAGGTATTTTCTAGCAGTGATCTCTTTGTTTAACGCTGCCCTGACCTTTACCCTGTGCCAGCATTAGTGGTCTAGTCATACAATCATATGTAAAGGCTTTATTTAATACATAGGTTAAAATGCAGCAGGCAGTGTCTTGAGAAATCTAGAATTATATCCTAAAAGCTGCAATAAGCCCAATGCATCGAACTAAGAAAAGATTGTTTAATTCAACCCATACTAAGTAACACTTTTAAACAAAATGGGAAAAAAGAATACACTGCAAGTGATGAAGTAATATAAAACCCCAGGGAAAATCTAATTAAACATAATTAGATAAGAATTAAAACTAACACTCCTTAATGATGCTCACTGAAATAAGAACAATTGATGAACAAAATAGAAACACAGTAAGCAGAGATAGCATGAGAAAATGTCAAGTAAATAGTATTAGAATTAAAGAATATTAAAAGCTAAACTAAAATATATGAGTCAATTGTAGATAAGAAGTAAATTTGTGAGTTGAAGAAAGGGCAGTTAGAATGTTCAATCAGATCAGCAAAAAATAAAGGTAAATTATTCTAAGAGATTAAAAACAGAACCATGTTTAAGAGAATTTTTTTTTTGCATCATTTGGTCCAAGTAAAAAATAAAGAATTAAAGAAGTAGAATCTTATTTGAAGAAATTTTTCAGTATTAACTTGCACTGTCTGCACTGTTCTCCCATTGTTCATCTATTTGCTCGAGCGGGCCTAGTAAGTAACGTCTCCATTGTGAGACTTTATTGTTACTGTGTTTGACATATCAGTTATGCCATGGGGAGCTTGCCAGGCTTTGCCGTGTGGGCGAGATACTTTTGATAGCTTGCCAGGTTCTCTGAGAGGAGCGGAGGAATCTAACCTGGCTCAGCCCGGCTGGCCACGCAACTGTCCTACCGCTGTGCTGTTGCTTAACCTATTGAGCTATATTTAAAGTGACCTATAGACTTTCAATCCCATACTTTCTAAAAGTAAATGTTATTTTATGAAGATTATAAGATAACTTGTAATCTTCATTTTAAAATAGAAATTTGAAGTCCATAACTGTCCTTAGGTTACCTTCAATGACCTTGTATATTCTCTTTAGGTACAAATGAACATAGTTTATAAGATGAAACTATATCTTTTCCATGTTCTTTATTTAGTCTTTTAGTAGATGCTAAGCTGATTGTGCTCAGGGATAACTTCTGTAAATGGTCAAGGGACACTGTGTGATGCTGAGGATTAAATTAGAATCAGCCAAGGCTGGAGGGATAGTACAGCAGGTAGGGTTTTTACCTCGCATGTGGCTGATGCTGGTTCGATCCCTAGCACCCCATATAGTACCCCCGGGTACTTCCAGGAGTAATTAATGAGTACAGAGCCAGGAGTAACCCCTGAGAATTGCCAGGTGTAACCAAAAAAAGCCAAAAATAAATAAAATAAATTAGGGTTATCCAAGTATGAAATGGGCAAATAACCCCTTATTGTCTCGCCATGCTATTTTTTGTTCAATAAAAGTCATAATAATACAAATAATTGCTAACATCAGCAAACAGATAATGTCACAGAAACTGCTCTAAGCAGAGAACTGTTTTAAGCATTTATTTCTCATAATAAAATTATGCAATAAAAGTATTATTTAATCTAAAAATGATTTCAGAGGACATAAAACAAATTTGTGTTTTATTTTTTGACAGATTTTATTTTAAACATTCAAAGGAGAGTAATTGGATCATTTTATCTGAAACCAAGTATACCATTGCTAATAATGAAATAAAATGACCTACAAATAAAATGGAAGATGTGTCATTATAAACAAAGTGTACAGGGATTGGAGAGATACTACAGTGGTTAAGGCTAGATAATACAGTAATTAAAGTGCTTGTCTTAAGTGCAGCCAAGCCCAGTTCTATACTTGAGCACAGAGTTAGAAATAGTCCCTAATCACCTTTGGGAGTTCCATCCAAATATAATAATAATAAAAGTTAAAAATCCAAACAAAGTATGGAGGTAGAAAACTATAGGTTACTAGGAATTTATATCAACATTATTCAACACTTTTATATCTATGTACAAGCACCTGCTGTTATAATCAAGGAATGGACAAGTAGTTTTCAATTTATTTTACAACTTGACTGGCACAGTACATGGATTGATAATTAAAGAAGTTTGGTTTTAGATACAAAAACAAGGAAGACTTTTTAAAATTACTTCAATCAGTGAAATAGCTTTGGTTATTTTATTCTTTGGGATGATATACAATCCCTCATTATACTTATGTATTACTATGAAATATTGAAAACTCATTTATTCACCTATCCCTCCTAATATTTGCATACTTATATATAACATATACAACTTTTTTCATTGATATGAACAAGTATTGTCCTACTGATCTGATAAATATTTTTGTATTTCTTTTTTCACTTTCTTTCTTTCATTGATAACTTCTATGTCTTCCTTGCAATTTTCCTTCTAAAGAAAACATTTAGAACATCACAGCATAAAGTAAACTCAACATTTTTAAAAAAATTTTTATTAGCGAAACACCATGAGGTACAGTTGTAGATCCACAAATTTTTATGCGTGGATTTCAACTATACAATCATCAAATACCAATCCCTCCACCAGTGCCCATCTTCCACCACCATGGATCCCAGTATCCCTCCCACACCCATCACCCCATCCCACCCTGCCTCTGTGGCAGGGCATTCCCTTGTGTTCTCTCTCTCCTTTTGGTTGTTGTGGTCTGCAACAGAAGCATTGAGTGGCAATCATGTTCAGTCCATAGTCTACTTTCAACATGCATCTCCCCTCCTGGGGGGATCCTCCAAACACCCTTCATTTGGTGCTCCCTTCTCTAAGCTGCCCTTTCCCCTAGAATGCCCGGGTGGCCTCTAAGCCATGGAGTAATCCTCCTGGTACTGATCTCGGCTATTCTTGGGTATTAATCTCATATTTTGTTACTTTATATCCCAATAACAACAAAGTCTCCAGTGGAGACGTTACTGGGCCCACTCGAGCAAATCGATGATCAACGGGAGGGCCTTTTACTTTACTTTACTTTACTTTTTACTTTATATCCCCCAAATGAATGCAATCTTTCTATGTCTATCCCTCTCTTTCTGACTCATTTCGCTTAGCATGATACGTTCCATGTAGTACCACTTGTATGTAAATTTCATGACTTCATCATTTCTAACAGCTACATAGTACTCCATTGTGTAGATGTACCAAAGTTACTTTAACCAGTCGTCTGTTCTCAGGCACTCAGGTTTCTTCCAGATTCCGGCTATTGTAAAGACTGCTGCAAAGAAAAAACAAGTGCAGATGTCACTTTGACTATACAGTTTTGCCTCTCTGGGATATATCCCAGGAGTGGTATTGCTGGGTCAAATGGGAGCTCAATTTCTAATTTTTTGAGAATCGTCCACACTGTTTCCAAAAGGGCTGAACCAGTCGACATTCCCACCAACACTGAAGGAGTGTCCCTTTCTCGCCACATCCACACCAGCATCGGTTGCTTTTGTTCTTTTGGATGTGGGCCAGTCTCTGAGGTGTGAGATGGTATCTCATTGTGGTATTGATCTGCATCTCCCTGATGATTAATGATGTAGAGCATTTTCTCATGTGCTTTTTTGCCATTCGGATTTCTTCTTTGAGAAAGTTTCTGTTCATTGCCCCATTTTTTTGATGGGTTTGTATGTTTTCTTCTTGTGGAGTTTAACCAGTATTTTGTATATCCTGGATATCAACCCCTTGTCAGATGTGTATTCGGCGAATATCCTTTCCCGTTCTGTAGACTGTCTTTGTATTTTGGTCACTGTTTCTTTTGACGTGCAGAAGCTACTATCAAGTGAAAACAGAGATAAATAAATAAATATCTTAAACTAAGAAACTCAACATTTTTTAGTTATAATACTCATTGCTATCTGCAAAGGATAGGTAGTCAAGGTAATCTTTTGTATCTGTTCACATGATTGCCATTAGAAAAAAGGTTAAATATGCCTTGTGAATTATTATAATTGACACATTCAATTATAGGCAGTTTACATAAGAATCTGGATGGGATGAAGCAATATAAGGAAATGATGAGAACACAAATAGTTTCTGGATTGCTGGATAAAATGCCAGGGAGCAACGGAGTCTCCTACAAATACATTGTGTTTTATGGGGCACACAATAATTTGTTGAAACTGAATGATGGAGCCATATATCAAAAATAGCAGAGGATAATATGATAAGATTTTTGCTGCTAGGAATAAAGAGCTTGGACTTTTCCCCTCAATTTTGAAACTACTTAGTCAGCAAATATTAATTAAACACTTTGTTGGTTTTTGGTTTTGGGTACATAGGGTTTACTCCAAGCTCTAGTTCACTCCTGGCTGTTTGTGAAAACCATATGGGGAGTTAAGAATCAAATGTGGGTCAACTGTATGCAACGCAAAACTCTTACTTCTGTGCTACAGGCCCATTATTAGATTTTGAAGACACTAACAGGGTTTCAATTATTCACCTTAAACTATATCTCTTTGGCATATTAATTATCCAGAATTTATTTTTGTTGAAAGACTGCAGAAAACAGCAAAACTTGAACAAACTTGAAAAAAGTGAAAATAGTCTGAGACATTTAGATTTGCACGGGAAATTTTCATATGTAAGCTTCTCCCCTCACAGCCCCAGGAAGGAAAAATTATTATGAATCTCTAGAAACTGATGAATGGGGAAGGTCAGGACTTAAATCTGCATAATAGCAATAACCTTGTTTACTGTGCTTTGTCTAGTTACCCCCCATAAGTGCCCCCATCATATTCTTTTCTTTTCTTTTGGTGTGTGTGTGTGTGTGTTGTGGGGTGAGAACAAGTGGGGAAGTAGGGGAGACTATAGCCAGTGGTCCTCAGAGCTCACTTCTGGAGGTTTTCATGGGACCATTATGTGGGGACGGGGATGAAAACCAGGTTGACTATGCAAAAGACAAATGCCTTATTGTGGTATTACTGCTTCAGCCCCATATTTTCTATTTAAATGGATATATTTATTCTTTGGGGACAGTACTCAGAGATATGTAGGGCCACACACAGCTATGCTCAGGTGACCAGGTAGTGCTGGGTTCCATCCTCGGTTGATTGCATGCAAGGTTACACCTTAACACCTATACTACTGCTCTGGCTTCGGAAATGATGTTCAAAATGATGACTTGGGCAGAATTACTCCATTTTCTAAAATGTATCGGTTAATACCTCTCGTATATACAGGAAACATATATGTCATTGGATTTCTGTTCTAATTGCTCTTAATCTTTAATTACAGGTACTGTCAGTCAAAAACGTAGAAGGGTAGAAAGAAAATTATTTTAATTCTTGCATATATTCATAAATTGTAAACCATAATGTTTGTTCTTTAATTACTTCTTCTTTCTCCCAACTTGAGCAACAAAATCAGAAGTTCTTATTGTGTTGAGCAGGATAAACCAAGAAAGGGATGTTTTGAAAAATAAAAAACTTTCATAAAAAGGAATCTTAATAATTAATTATGAATTTACACAAGCAACAAATATTTTCAAGGAATGAACAGTCCAGCCACTATCTAAAGTCAAAATATAATAGTGATAATATAATAGTGATAATAATAAAAATTACCTTATAGTAACTCAAGTATGAGTACATACCAACAAAAATTGAATGATTTAGTGGATTATGGATTTATGGACCTAACCTACAGTTTCTGATTCAGGAAATTTGGTAGAATTTTCAGTTTAGCAAATTTGTGTTTATACTATGTGGTTCAGACCTCAAAGTGCTAATTCCTACTTATAAAAACGTGTCAGATACAATTATAGTTTGCTTACAATTTAGTTTACTACATAAAGACAACATAAGCATACCATTCAGTTGTCAGTAAGGTAAAGAATGGTACAAAGTGAAGTAGGTGGACCCCCAAGGATGGCATATATGAGGCAGAGAGAAGAGAGATGATTACTTTCTCCAGATAAACCTCTGCCACACCAGGACCATCTGGGAAGATTAGGACTGATAATAGTCTGTGATGATGTCCCAGCAAGCCATGCATCTTGAGTCCCACCAGCCAAATGAGATAGCCATCAAGATACACCTGATGTCCACTTGGTCTTCTCAGCATGGGCATTAATCCCCGCTACCCAGTTTCTTAGGGAACTGTGGACTCAGGTTGGAGAGATCAATTGCTCTTTACAGGAAAGGAAAACCATTGTAGGCCTTACCCAAGCCTTATAGGTCTTTGACCTACCTCACAGAAAAGAATTTCAGGAGGTGATGACCAGTGAAGTAAAAACAGATTTTAGCCCATGTGCTTGGGTACCACATGTGCTTGGCCATGTGAGCACAAGCAGCACATGGGTTCAGGCAGCATATGCATACTCTTCCTTAGTTCAAATTTAAAAACCCTATCATAGGGTTTTTCCCAAGCTGCCTCATGTGACTTCTAGCTATTTAAGAATCTCCTGTTAGGGTCATTTCCAAAAAATTAGAGTTGGGAGTGACTAATGGTCCTCTTTGAAATTCCTTTTCTGATCTTAGTTCCTGATGGTTCTCTTTGGAAGCAGAGTCCAGCCTTCTTTAGGTGTGCTGGCACCAGGTGAAGTCTTATGAGGCCTTAGTTCCTGTGTCTGCAAGGTGGGCTTTTTGCACTCTCAAGACTATTGGTTTTATTACTTCCCAAGAATTCCATTGCCTTGGGCCCTTTCCTATGTACCTGCCTGCCTCAAAACTACTAAGAGACTCAGAAGGAAGACTGACCTGCTAGCTGGCTATAACTGCTAGATCTTCCCTGGATAGTTTCCTGCAGGAGCCAAGATCCAGTTTTCACAGGTAGAGTTCCAATAACGAAGATTGAGCAAATATTCAGAATCACTGATGCTGAATAAGAAAGCAATACTGTGATGTTGTTAGAACCAACTATAATTTTTTTTATTTTTTAAATTTAGAAAGGGTCTTCAGCATGGGTAGGTTTTATCTTTTTTGCCTGGCTGAAGTTTTTCTTTCATGATTGCCCTCACCTCTTCATTAATCAGGACCAATACAATGTCACTACAATCAAATGATGGCAAAAATATTGCTAGTCTATGGAGGGCGTTTTAAATACCACTATCCTTTAGGCTGTTCTGTGACAATGAGGTCAATCAATTAAAGCATGAGTCTGATGAGATTCAGGCATTGTCTGATTCTAAAAATAGCCAGGTGAAGAAACTTTCTAATGTGCTGTTCAACAGATGAGTGAAATTTGTTACAAGGATGAGACAAAGAGGGTGGTTGGACAATCAATTTCAATAATAATATTTTATAAAGGATACAGTGTACATACTTTATAATTACAAATCAATTGTATAATCTTTATAGTAAAGATTATATGTTATATTGATTTAACCCCACAGAGAACTAATACCCAATTATAGGTTGAAGTATTACAGTTCAGTATATATATATGCCTTTCAATGATTTTCTTTAATCTCAGAATAAGAAATTATATCATTTCCCCCTTTACATAAATGTCCTTATCATTCTTTGGTTACTTATATAAAATTGCTGATGTTGTGACTTTGATTGAAATAATGTAAAAGTTTAATGCCTAGAAGTTACTGGTGGCCACTTGAGCAAATCGATGAGTAACAGGATGTCAAGTGATCAATGCCCAGTGTATTTTATGCATATGTCACAATTGTACTTATCACTGATACTTTTCCATTTATTTAATAAACTGGTATAATCAGCATGAAAATGGAAATTTTTATGTTGGAGACTGGAGTGATAGTACAATGGGAAAGGTGCTTGCCTTGCAAATTACCGAGCTGGGTTCCATTTCCATCCCCAGCACTACTGAATGGTCCTCCAAATCCCTCTAGGAGTGATGTGAGTGCAGAGCCAGGAGTAAGCCCTGATCACCATCAAGTATGGCCCCCAATCAAACAAACAAACAAGAAGAAACTTGTTTTGTCCTTTATCAATAGAGGAACTTATATGTATCATGCTTGTTTTTAGTATGGTTGCTACATAATGACAGGTTTTTCCAGCATACATACCTAGAGTTTGTCTTAATTTTATTTATTTCATATATCAGACCACTAACAAGACCTGATTCTTCTTTGTTTTACTGACCTATAATATGGCATCTTTCATATTTTTCACAAGTTTTTACCTAATATTATTTATATTGAAATTTCTTTACACATTTCTTCAATTTATTGACAAAAATGTATATATAGGTTGTGCCAGTGTTTTAAAAGTCCTCAAGTGTTGATGTGATGATAAAGTGGATTGGTGCTTGCCTTGCATGCTGCTGACCTGGATTAAATTCCCTGTTGCCCATGGACCCCCTTTCCTCATCCCACTCTCCTGCCTTCTAAGAGTAATACCTGAGCAAAGAGTCAAGAGTAAGCCCTGAATACAGCTGAGAGTGACACCAAAAACAAAACAAAACAAAACAGAATTTCTCCTCAAATATAATCAATTTGATGGAAAAAAATAAATGTTATGTATTGTGTTGTGTATTCGATATGCCAAAACCAGTAACTACAATGGGTCTCATTCACCTGACCCTGAAGGCTTCACTGACATGGCAGCACTGAGAAGGATGAGAAAGGAGAGGCCGATAAAATCTCAAGGCTGAACTAGGCTGCCACAACGAAGGAAGACAAAAATGATCATCTGTACTTTCAATGCACATACACTAGCATCAGATGCATCCATCGAGGACCTGATGGTACAGGCACAAATGATCAAGTATGACATCATTGGTCTGACTGAGACAAGAAGGCACGAATCTCACCATGCCATTTTCGACTCTGGAGAACAATTGTTTCTCGTAACATGCAATAAAAGAGGTGTCGGATGTGTCAGTGTCTTTGTCAACACAAACTTGGCCATGAGCATTGATTCATTCGAATGCCTAACAAACCGAATCGGACGTTTACATTTGAATAGATGTGGCTCACTGCCGGCACTTTCTATCTTCGTTGTCTACGCACCAACATCTCATTATGATGAAAGAGAAATCGAGAAGTTCTACATGGAGCTAGAGAAGTTCTATAAAGAAGACCACACCTTCTAAAAGATCATTGTGGGTGATTTTAATGCTACGATAGGACCGAGAAGATCAGCTGAAGAACTTCACATCGGAAACCATGGCCTAGAATGAAACGAATAGGGTGAGAGACTGTCTGAATTCATCATGTTGACCAAGACTATCCATGGTAACTCACAGTTCCAGAAGGCAGAATCTAAACGTTGGACATGGGAGTCTCCCGGTGGACGATTCCACAACGAAATAGACCACATCATATTCAATCGACGGTTTTGCCTGACTGATGTCGCTGATGTCCCAAAATTCTGAACGGGATCGGACCACCGTCTCCTTCGTGCAAAATTCTACTTCACAGAGTGGGGAGAAAGGGCTGCAATGTTTAAAAAGAGAACTCCCAGAACGACCAACAACTGGGAGCTCTTTGGCACTATTGCAGCAACATGGTAAGTTGCCATTGTTGACAACATTGACGAGGAATAAGATCGACTGGTTCAGCACCTCCATGAATGTGCGAGGAATGCCAAGAGATAGCCACAAAAAAAAATGCCTGTCTTTGAAAACTCTTGAGCTTATTCGCCAGCGTGGTTTGGCTCATGCCTCAGGCAACCATAAGCTAACGTTCGAGCTCACAAAGCAGTGCAGAGTTGCGATCAAGAAAGACCTCAAAGAGAGAAGAGCAGAAGTGCTGGTAGATGCAGCAGAAGCCGGGAAAAGTATTCGTAACGCCCGCCTGTCCTTCACCAACTACAAGACCAAGATGACTGCCCTCCGATGACCTGATGGATCTATCACATCCTCCAGAACGGCAATGGAGAAGATTATCCATGACTTCTACTCAAGTCTCTTTGATAGCCATGTCCATTTGCCGATATACCAAATTCCACAGGATGGATATGTCCTTCCCAACGTTCTCCCCTCCGAATCCGACACGCCATTTTGTTGGTAAAGAAACAAACAGCACCCGGCCCAGACAAAGTCAGATCTGAACACCTGAAGAACCTGCCATCAGTACTCATCAATACACTGGTTTGGCTCTTCACAAGCTACCTGTCTGAATGCAATGTTCCGTCCCAAGGGAAAACCAGCAAGACTGTACTATTGTTCAAGAAGGGAGACATCCATGACATTGGCAACTATCGCCCGATCTGCCTATTGTCTGTCATCTACAAGTTGTTCACTAAAATGATCCTAAATAGGATTGGCAGAACATTAGATGAAGGACAACCATGTGAGCAAGCCGGGTTCCACAAAGGATTCAGCACCATCGACCATATCCACACTATAAGCAAGCTCATTGAGGTTTCTCGGGAGTTCAAGATGCCGCTCTGTTTAATGTTCATTGATTTAAAGAAGACCTTTGATTCTGTTGAGACGGAAGCGGTCATTGAAGCCCTAGCCAATAAGGGCATTCAAGCCCAATACATCAAGATCCTCTGTGAGCTGTATTGTGGATTCACTACCAGGATCTCACCATTCTACAAAGAAGTAATCATTGGTGTCAAGAGAGGGGTTCGACAGGGTGATACCATTTCACCAAAACTCTTCAGTGCCACCCTCAAGAACAGCATGCGACGACTGGAATGGGAAGGAATGGGAGTGAAGATAGATGGTCGGCAACTACACCACCTCCGCTTTGCTGATGACATTGTTTTAATAACATCAAACATCAGCCAAGCAACACAAATGCTGGCTGACTTTGACCGTGAGTGTGGAAAGGTAGGACTACAGCTGAATCTTACGAAGACAATGTTTATGAGAAACAGCCTCGTTCCTGATGCCCCATTTGCTCTCAACGAAACGACCATCTCCGAATGCAACAGCTATGTGTTCCTAGGTTGAGAAGACAACATAAAAAATGACCTGGCACCCGAGCTACGCAGGAGGAAGAGAGCAGCTTGGAACACCTTCAAGAACGTCGAAGAAATAGCTAAGAGGACGAAGAACTTCTGGCTCCGGGCACATCTCTTTGATTCCACTGTTCTTCCTGCATTAACATATGCCTCAGAGACCTGGGCCCTACACAAACAGGATGAGAATGATATTCAGGTCTCCCAAAGAAGAATTGAAAGAGCTATGCTTGGAATATCACGTTTCACTCAAATTAGAGAAAGAATCCAGAGTTCCGACCTCCGTCGAAGATCAAGAATCAAGCACGCTGTCTCATTTGCCAAGGTGTAAAAAATCAGATGGGCTGGTCACGTAATGAGATTTAAAGATGACCGCTGGACTAGAGCTGTTACCGACTGGATTCCACGGGATGTCAAAAGACTGCATGGCTGCCCACCTACCAGATGGTCAGACTTCTTCATCAAGATCATGAACGATCGGTTTGGGGCTCTTCATGTTCCCAGAGCGAACAGATGCCATTGGGCTACACTAGGCTACACTAGCACGCGACAGGGACAAATGGAGACGTTACTGACGCCTGCTCGAGCAAATCGATGACTAACGGGAAGTTAAGTGATTTAGTGATAATTCTTATTTGATAACCAAGCTCATCGAGGTTTCTCGGGAGTTCACGATGCCGCTCTGTCTAACATTCATTGATTTAAAGATTGATTTGGTTGAGACGGACGCGGTCATTGAAGCCCTAGACAACCAGGGCATTCAAACTCAATACATCAGGATCCTCCGTGAGCTGTATTGTGGATTCACTACCATGATCTCACCATTCTACAAAGAAGTAATCATTGATGTCAAGACAGGGGTTCAGCAGGGTGATACCATTTCACCGAAACTCTTCAGTGCCACCCTCAAGAAAATCATACGATGACTAGAATGGGAAGGAATGGAAGTGAAGATAGATAGTTGGCAACTACACCACCTCCACTTTGCTGATGACATTGTTTTAATAACACCAAACATTAGCCAAGCGGCACAAATGCTGGCTGACTTTGACCGTGAGTGTGGAAAGGTAGGACTACAGCTGAATCTTACGAAGACAATGTTTATGAGAAACAGCCTCATCCCTGACACTCCATTCACTCTCAACAGAACGACCATCTCCGAATGCAACAGCTATGTGTACCTAGGTCGAGAAGTGAACATGACAAATGACCTGGCACCCAGGCTGCGCAGGAAGATGAGAGCAGCTTGGAACGCCTTCAAGAGCACCAAAGAAATAGCTTAGAAGAAGAACCTCTGGCTCTGGGCACATCTCTTTGATTTCACTGTTCTTCCTGCATTAACATATGCCTCAGAGTCCTGGGCCCTACGCAAACAGGATGAGAATGCTCTCTTTGATGGGCTGGTCATGTAATGAGATTTAGAGATGACCACTGGACTAGAGCTGTTACCGACTGGATTCCACAGGATGTCAAAAGATCCTGTTGCCGCCCACCTACCAGATGGTCAGACTTCTTCATCAAGATCATGAACGATCAGTTTGAGGCTCTACATGTTCCTAGAACGAACAGATGCCATTGGACTACACTAGCACGTGACAGGGATGAATGGAGAAGTTACTGGTGCCTGCTCAAGCAAATTGACGATTAACGGGAAGTCAAGTGATCAAGTGATTATTATTTAGCATCATTTAACACAGAATTGTTTAATAGAGTCCAATATTTTCTTTATTTTTTCTGATACTGAGAATATGATGGTTTCTTTTATTTTCGTTTATTTGATCAATACTTTGCAAGTACAATAATGCACGTGAAAGCAAAAGCTAAATTTAGTACTGTCGTTAGAGATGTCATTTTTTAATTCCAATAATCTTGCATACATTTTGAGTCATGGCCTTTAAATTTTACATATTAGTTCTTTAGTTCCAGTAACAGCTACTTCTAAAATATATTTTAAATAAAAATACTGAAATATAAAAATACATTTTATATTTCAAATCTACATTCAAAATTTTCTTTTAACTTATTTCCTTGCAACCTGCTGTGTGAAAAAACAATAGTCACCATTTTATCATGTTGAGAGTATCTCACCTGCACAGCAGAGCCTGGCAAGCTACCCATGACGTATTCGATATGCCAAACACAGTAACAACAAGTCTCATGATGGAGATGTTACTGGGCCCGCTCGAGCAAATTGATGAAAACGGAGGACCGTGAACATGATTTGCTTGACATTTTCTATTAAATTGCTTGGTTTATTCATCCCGACTTGCAAGTGCCTCCACACATTGAATTTAGTAGCAATAAATAAAACACCATGAAATTATTTTTAATTGTGTAGGAGGTTATTGTACCTACCTATTTTTGTAATCTAGTTTGAATTAATTTCAATTATTTATAGAGAAGCTTCACAAACAATGCAAATATTCTTATATGCCTGATTCTAAAATTGTTAAAATCTCCCACCAACTGTCTCTTTCTCTATATCCATTATGGAATTGTTGAAATGTTGTAAGCTATTCCCAAATATGTCATTATGTTTCTCTCCCAAAAAGAACACTCATACAATATGATTATAGATCACTCAATCAAGAAATCAACACTAATTTCACAGTGAATTCAAGTCATCGGATACAATTCAAAGACATCAGCTATGTTCCATATTTCTCACTATTCCTGGTACCAATCTAAGATCATGAATTGCATTATATTTATAGTCTCTTGAGTCTTTTCTTATCTTTAATAGAAGACAATTTTAAAAAACATACAAGTATATCATTCTGTATGAGAACTCTTGACCTCAGTCCCCTTGATGTTTGCTCATGTAAACTCTCATGTCATGAACCCTGGAACATCATTGCATATGCTTCACTTCAGGAAATAAATCGTGTTTATCCATTCATCATTGGTTTTGTTGACTTTGATCACCTGCTCAAATTGTCATCTGCCAGGTTTCTCTACTACAGAGTGATTATATTTCATTTTAAGATTAATAGGTAAATGCTATGTTCTAGTAATATCCAATTCCTCATTGAACCATTTCTCCGATACACTATCAACTAATAACTTTTAAATGTATTACCATTACAATGATGGAAAATAAAGAAAGCATTTTCTGATAGACAATTTTTTTCCAATTCTGGTCAATAAAATTTCTTTCACGATGGTTGCTCTGTCCTGACATATTATCATCTTCATCCAGATTTTTCTTATTTGAGGCATATACACTCAAAATTTATCTGGTATTTTCTTTTAACCAGTCCTAGAATCATTTACTTTTTTTAAAGAGAATACGTTATCTCAGTGAAGAATGGTATTTTGAAGCAAAGATCTGAGTATCAGGGTATTCATTGCCATAGGGTCTCTTCAGTCGTAGTTATAATATATATTTTATATATTCATTATATAGCACCTTTATATTATATATGACATATAAAGGCTTAGATGGTAATTTATTGACTAAAGTACATGCCTTTCTTGCTTAAGCCCATGAATTCCATGCCCAGTACCACCCACACACACACTGTGTGTGGCTCAGTGGTTCTGCTATTTTGAACCCTCGGTGCTTCAATGGAGTGTGTAGTCTCCTGTATACAACTAGGTATAATGCAAGTACTACAACTGATATGTGTGCATCAAGCACCACAGAAATATGTATTATCTCTGCAAAAACCACCATGCCTCCCCATCATTGCAACAAAAGAAATGAAGGAAAAAGAGAAAGGAAAAAAAGGATAGATAGATAGATAGATAGATAGATATGAAGTTATACACACTGGGGTACATAAATTCATTTCTATCTTCAATACTAATTTAATACCTCAGGGTCTTTTTCTATACATATATTTTAGTAGAGGTGGTGATTTCCCAACCAGGGTTCTGGAGGCCTGGGGTGATTCTTAATCAACCCTCCACTGATTCTTAGACAATCCGCCCAGCAGTTCAAAGCTGGGGTCTAAGGAGGCAGTGTTACTCAGGCCTTGTGCCAGGGATTACACTGTTCATCCTTGCACTACTTGAGGTCCTCCTGGCTGCATCCAGTGATGCTAGGACCATGTGATGTGACTAACTGATTGACACATAATCGGTAGTCAGTAAGGCTTGCATCTTAACCCTTTGACTGTCTCCAGATGCTCTAGTTCTTTTTGTTTCCTTCCAGGCCCTGTTCATTCACAGTGTTTGCTTGCACATCTCCTGCTACCCCACTGCCACCACCTTTCTTTTCAAGCAAGCTGCAGCCCTTCAGCCTCTCTCAGTCCCTGCTACTGCCACTTCCTTCATAGCTCAGTCCTATTACACCTCCATTCCATGACTACTGAGCATCCTTAAATGCCCACCGCAGCCATCCTTCTCACCACTGCTTTCTTGACCATTAGCTGTGATGTCAAGTCTGTGCTCCTCTCCTCTACAATTCTCAAAAGATTTGAAAACCATTCTCATTTCCATCTTTTTTAGCAAAGAATTCTAATTTATTGTGAAAAAGAAACTTGCATTATGGGTAGTGCCAAACCAAAACTTATTTTAGTAGATTAGACATTTGAAGGTGATATAAGGCTGACAGTGAACAGTTAGGATCAAGTGAAATTGGACATTTTGTAACATTTAACTTCTGACCTTTTCATTTCCAAAGTTAGGAATAATCTCAACATATCACTGTTTCTTAACAGTCAGCATTCAAGTTAACTCAGTGGTACTTCTTTGGGATAAAATTCTTTCCCACTTCCTTCTAAGACACTACTCTTTGGTTTTTATTTGTCATTGTGAATTACAACATTGACATGATTGAGTTTCAGGAATACAGTGTTTCAAGAACAGTCACTATACTGTTGTCCATGTCCCTCAACCAATGCCCCGCCCCCACCAATTTTCCTCTCACGCATCTAATGTACTTTGAAAAAGAAAAGTTTGACATATTTGATATTGTTTACAGTACTGTTGTCAGTAGGGTTTCATGCCTATCACTTTAACACTTCAGCACCCTCTCTTCCTACTGACAGTATATATATGCATGAACGAACTGGCAGAGGAACCCAGGCATGTGGGTCCCGGGGCTGAGGTCTCCAAGCCTACTTGGACTAGGACTGGGCCTCTCCAACCAGACAACCCATCTTCCAGTAGGTAGGTGTCACAACCACCAGCTGCTGCCAGCGCCAGGTTGGACCCATCAACGGCCAAGATACAGAGACTACAAAACCCAGCTTCCAGGAGGCGCGTGGCCACATTTGCGGCTGCGCGACATCTTATTATCTTATTTTTTCCTTTGGAGAACCTGCAGGCTACCAAAAGTATCTTGCCAGCGCGGCAGAGTCTGACAAACTTCCCATGTCGTACTCAATATGCCAAATACCAGTAACAATAGACTGGAGTGATAGCACAGCAGTAGGCCGTTTGCCTTGCACGCAGCCAACATGGCTGACCCGAGTTCGATTCCTCCGCCCCTCTCGGAGAGCCCGGCAAGCTACCGAGAGTATCTCGCCCCCATGGCAAAGCCTGGCAAACTACCCGTGACATATTCGATATGCCAAACACAGTAACAACAAAGTCTCCAATGGAGACGTTACTGGGCCCGTTCGAGCAAATCGATGAACAAGGGGAGGACAGTGACAGTGACAGTGACCAGTAACAATGATGGGTCTCATTCTCCTAATCCTGAAAGAGCCTTGAACATGGCACTTTTAAAATCTCAGGGCTAGGAAGAAGGAGACGTTACTGGTGCCTGCTCCAGGAAATCGACAAACAACAGGATGCTCCTGATCTTGTGATATATAGCACTGCACTGTTCTTCCATTGTTCATTGATTTGCTCTAGCCGGCTCAGTAATATCTCCATCATGAGACTCGTTGTTACTGTGTATGGAATATTGAATATGGCATGGGTAGCTTGCCAGGCTTTGCTGTGTGGGCAAGATACTCTCGGTAGCTTGCCGGGCTCTCCGAGAGAGGCGGAGGAATCAAGGAGGAATCGAACCTGGCTTGGCTGGGGTGGCCGCGTGCAAGGCAAACGCCCTACCGCTGTGCTATCGCTCTAGCCCTATATCTATATGTATATATAGATATATATGTGTGTGTATACATATAAACACATATATTTATCTATATTTATACACATATATATTTGTATTTATATATTGGTAGAGAAATGAGGACTTTTCCTAACATTGAACAACTGGGAAATAGAAGGTGACCACATACCACATGCTGTGGATAGCAAAGTGTTTTCCAGAATGAAATTAATTCTGCAGAAAGAGAAGGCATATCTTCCAAAATATTCCTGGGAAGATTTAAAGGAACTCCTGTGATTTGAACCTTTTCATGTTTCTAAAACATTTCCGATAAGTGGAATGTACCTGGTCCTTTTATCAAACTTAACAATCTTGCCTTTTAGTTACGGTGCTGAGTCCATTACTATTTGATACACATATTTATAAGTTGGACTAAAATCTATCTTATTAGAGTGGTTTTTTTTTTGCAATTATCTTTGATCCATTTCTCCTTTCCTTATCTTTTTCGAAGTAATTATTTTTTTAAAGATTTACATTTACCTCCTCTTAACTGTGGAGCTGTGATGGTACATCTATGATTTATTTAATACTTGCTTTGTAAGTTATAATACACACCTTTAAGTTATCAAAAGCATCCCTAAAAATGTTCCATGGGCCAGAGAGATAATACAGAGTTTAAGTCACTTGCCTTGCATACTATTGACCCTGGTTTAATCCCCAGAATTTCATATGGACCTGCAGTGTCTCCAGGAGTAATTCATGAGTAGAGAACCAGGAGTAAATCCTGAGAACTGACAGGTGAGGCCCCAAAACAACAACAAACTTTTTCTAAATCTTTAGTCAATGTAAAATTTTCATATACATGTACATTCTTAAAATCCCTCCACTGTTTGAATTTTTTATCTTGTATTTCACATCAATGTGCTAAACTCCAATCTCCATTCTTAGCACTTATTAAATTTATTATTCTTAAATTTCTGCTTTCTGGGTGCATAATTGCCTTTGAGTTAAAAGGTTTATTTAGCATATTTTGTTGCACATATTCTGGAAAAATAGATTTTGTTGATCTAAAAATGTATTTTAGCACCTTAATAATTGAAGAACATTCTGCTTGTTATGGAATTCTAGGTGCATGAACTTGTTTTATTTTATTTTAGCACATTAGAGATATTGGTCTATTATCTTCTGTCTTTGTTGTTTCTTATGTCTACTTGATACTGTTGCCCCCTTATACACTAAATGTTTTCATTCTGGCTGTTTTCAAGAATCTGTCCAGGGGATCAGGTGCTGTAATGCTAAATATGCCCTTAGGTGAAACTGCCTATATTTTTACCTCAATTTGGTGTTTTCTAGGCATTTTCAATTTATTCCAGCGGTAGGACATTCGCCTTACAAGCGGCCAACATGGCCGACCCGAGTTCGATTCCTCCGCCCCTCTCGGAGAGCCCGGCAAGCTACCGAGAGTATTCGATATGCCAAACACAGTAACAACAAAGTCTCCAATGGAGACGTTACTGGGCCCGCTCGAGCAAATCGACGATCAATGGGAGGGCCTTTACCTTTACCTTTACTGTTGTACTTATGTTTTTGAAAGAAACTCATCGAACTTGCCTTCAAGCATTTCTTTAGTTTCATTTTCCCCCCTGAGAATTATAATTTTATGCATAATGAACTGTTTACTAGTATCCACATAGATCTCAGGTGCATCATCTATCTTTACTTAGATTTCCCTTTCTGTTTCAATTTGAATAATTTCTGTCATCTGTCTTTAAGTTCATCCATCATGATGTATACCAGATCCATCCATGTAATAGCAAATTTCATTTTTTCCTTTTTTACTTAACACAGAAATTATTACACTGTGGTGTGTGTTTATGTGTGTGTGTGTAACTATAGTTTTCTTTATCCAATAATTTGTTCTTGGACATGTAGGTTGCTTTCAGATATCAGCTATTGTGAATAGTGCAGCAATGAATATAGGGGTGCAGGCGTATTTTTCTGAGTAGAGTTTTTGGAGTCTTTGGGTTAAATACTAAAAGTAGAATTGCTGGGTCATATGGATACTTAATTCTTAGGTTTCTGACAAATGTCCATAATGTTTTCCAGAGGGGTTGAGCCAGTTGACATTCCCACTAGCAGCACCAAAGGATTCTTTTTACCCCACATTCCCTCCAATCACTGTCACTTTCACTGTCCTCCCGTTGTTCATCAGTTTGCTCAAGTGAGTCCAGTAATGTCTCCATTGTGAGACTCTTGAGACTTGTAATTACTGTGTTTGGCATATTGAATACTTCACGGGTAGCTTGCCAGGCTTTGCCATGCAGGTGAGATACTCTTAGTAGCTTGCTGGGCTCTCTGAGAGGGACAGAGGAATTGAACCCGGGTCGGTCGGGTCAGATGCACTCTAGGCAAATGCCCTACCGCAATGCTATCACTCCAGCCCTTCTCTCCGATACTAGTTGTTATTGTTATTTTTGATGCCAGTCCCACTGCTGTGAGGTGGAAACTCATTGTTTTAATTTGAATTTTTCTGATGATAACAGATACTGAGACTTTTCCATAAACCTCTTCCCATGTTTGTGTTCTATGAGGGAAAATTCTGAACATCACTTCTCCCCATTTTTGATGGGGTTGTTTCTTTCGAGTTCAGTTTTAAGAAATGAATCATTTCTTTTCAAATTTTAGCTTAATGTGTTTCTTTATTATATTTTATCTCTCATTTTCTTGCCTAAAAAGAAAAAAGATATTATCATGTCACAGTTCTAGGGGTTAGAAGTCTGAAGTTAAGATGTTAATAGGATTAGATTCTTAAAGCTGTTATGTCATGCCTCACTCCTAACTTTTGATAATATTTAGCATTCTGTGACTTATTGATGACCTGCTCTTCCGTGTATTCATTTCTGTGTCTATGTCCAAATTTCCTCCTTTTAGCTGAAACATGGATCATATTTTATTAAGGCCTGTATTAATGGAAATAGGATATGATTTTTTGCAAAGACTATTTTCAGTTATATTCACAGACACCTGTAGAGTTAGTTAGGATTTTAGCATCTTTTCTTGAATTGTTAGTTCAACCCTCAATGTTCTTCGAGTGGAGCTTCAGGATGTAAAAGAAAAGGGGCCATATTAAAAATGTCATTTTTAATCCATCATTTTACATCAGAAGTCTGTCTTTTACTCCTTTGACTGTGAGCAACAAGTTGAACATAATTTTAATGTAATGTAATGTTTTCTGACAATGATTTGTGGATTTAGGTGTATAAGCATATATCAATATCTTTATTATATTACAGTATACTTACACCAAAATCCAGTTGCCATAAATTAGTTCATTTTACAATGTTTACGAGTGGGTATCATGATCACGACCATCCTGTTGTTCGTCGGTTGCCTCGAGCAGGCCCCAGTAACGTCTCCTTTGTCCTAACCCTGAGATTTTTTAAAAAGTGCCATATTCAAGGCTCTTTCAGGGTTAGGAGAATGAGACCCATCATTGTTACTGGTATTTGGCATATTGGGTACGCCACGGGGATTTTGCCAGACTCTGCCGTGTGGGCAGGTTACATTCGGTAGTCTGCCACTTTGTCCAAAGTAGGAATGAGATAATAAGATGTCATGCAGCTGCATTTGCTTCCAGGAGCTGGGTTTTATAGTCTCTGGGTCTTGGCTGTTGATGGGATTACATGGTGCCAGGGGGCCAGTTGGTGTGTGTGACCCTTGCCTACTGGAATATGGAGGATCTCGGTGGAAAATGCTCAGCCCCAATCCGAGCAGGCTTGGAGATCTCAGCCCCAGTACCCACATGCCTTTGTGGGTATATGTAGTCTCTTTTTTTCCCCTCTTAGTAACCAATTTGTTTTTCATTTAATGTTTTTTTAATCTGAATCTTTTTGTTGTTTTTCTGTTTTGTACCATATAGGATCGAAGTTATATGGTATTATGGTATTCGTCTTTCTCCATCTTACTTATTTCACTTAGTCCATTCATGAATGAACTCAGAACATCATATAAATTCAACCATGTTTCTGAAAATAGCAGGATATTTTTTACAGCTGAGTTATTATTCAATTTTATATATATTTATATATATTTACATAGTCAGTAGTATCTTGAAGGGTAGGGTAATGTAGACAACATTTGAGTTACTAATAAAGCTTGCCAAAGATTGTTTTAAATAATAGTACCGAACATATCTGAATTTCAGACTAGATTATTAAATTGATCACAAATTATATTCACATAAGTGACTGCCAGATCATTGTATAAAAGGTGAAGAAATGACAAGATTTATGCAAAATGATATTAGCTCAGAATAATATATTGAAGTAAAAAGACAGTTTTGGGTTTCCTTTATTGCACTTTATAGCACTCTTCTCAGGTAGAAATTACAGATAGAAATTTTGGCCATAGATAGAGTTGAGGAAAGTAATTAGCTCCAAAATTTTCCTGACTATAAGAAGAAAGCAGTCTAAAAGCCATATGCCATCTGAATTAAGGGGATGTACTTAGCTACTTTCTCATCCAAAAATTATAGCCAGACAATGCCACAGAGTGAAAAGGTCTACCAAGTACCCACTCAGGGCTTAAGAAGCTATTTTCTATAGGCAATCAAAAAAGTACTCAGAGAGGAACACCTGTAAGTATACATCTATAAAATTTTAAGCATCAGGAAGAAGAAAAAGTTTTCTCACATGGGAAAGGCATTTGAAAGGACCTTTAAAAGTAGTTGCTTTGGGGGCTGGAGCCATAGCACAGCGGGTAGGACATTTGCTTTCCATATGGCCAACCCAGGTTTGATTCCCAGCATCCTATATGGTCCCCCGGGCACCACCAGGGGTAATTCCTGAGTGCATGAGCCAGGAGTAACCCCTGTGCATCGCCGGGTGTTACCCAAAAAGCCAAAAAAAGAAGTAGTTGCTTTGAAGGAAAGGAAAAAACCATGCCTAATTACAGCAAATAGTAATAGTTATGATAAAACACTGCTTTAGAAAGTCTCCTTTGACAAAGAGAATCTGCAGAGATCTTCCTAGACTTTACTCTCTTAATTCTCCACTAGCAGGATGGGAAGCGAATAAAAGAAAGCAGTACTAGGGGCAATCCAGAACAAAAGAACCCATTAGGATATACTTAATTCAGAACTGCATTGTGGAAGTTGATAATCACATGTCATCATTCAAATTTGCTATACTTAAGGCTTCAGAGAAGTGAAGATAGGATCCTCCCTCTTAGAAAAAAAATCCAAAGCAGATACATAACCCTGACAGGAAATTAATTCTATTAATGTGCTTCTAAGGTGGCAGATGGTTACAAAATGGAGAGCTGTGACAAATCAACAAATTACCTCCTGGGGTTGAGCAAATAACCATGCCTAAAGCTGACCCTGAAAAAGTGTCTGCAATGTTTCGGCAATTCTTAATTGCTAAGAACCAAATGATTGGAACATGTTCCTATGTAAAATTGAGGTGATCTCCTGCAACAGATGAGAGACAACTTGATACAAAGTGCTCATGGGATGAAAATATGTGACTTAGTGAAGCTGTATATATGCAAAGATTGCATAATACTCCAAAGCCTTCGCCATATTGAGAAGGAGGTTGAAGTCAAGGTTGCTTAAAAAGGACAGAAGAAAATGAAGTATAATCAAGGATAAATCTTTCTGAACATATGTTTCTTTGTCTCTCAAGAAATAGGCCTCTGGGGGGCTGGAGGGATAGTACAGCTGGCAGGGCATTCGCCTGTGCATTTGGCTGACCCAGGTTCAATCCCTCACATTGCATATGGTCCCTGAGCACTGCCAGGAGTAATTCCTGAGTGCAGAGCCAGTGATAACCCCCTGAATATCATAGTATGGGATAGAAAAAAGAAAAAGAAAAAAATGAAGAAGAAAACAGGCCTCTGAGTCAGAGGATGAAAGTACAGAATGTCACCAAAATGTCCATAACCAGCATACAGGAATCTAAGATGAGCTGGAATTCAGCAGATGGAAAGGCATGATAGATGAGCAATCTTAAACCAAAATGTTTTCATGAATCATCTGAAGATGTTAAAAGCACAGATCTGATCGTGCATTTCTCAAAAGTTCTTGGATGATGCTGTCCAGAACTCATGCTGTAATGAAAAAGGTGATAAAGGTAGAGATAATAATCCCATCATCATAACTAGATGCAAACAACATACTGCTAATAGTGTGTGTGTGCGCATGCGCACGTGTATGTGTGTGTATGTGTGTATGTGTGTGTGTTTTCTTTTTTAGAGAAGTTCAGGCTTCAATAGCAATTTGTTTCCTGCTGCTTCTGTCCCTCTGCTGTAGTCAGCCCTTGGACTCCAAAAACAGTTTGATCCTCTGAAGTCTCAATCAGCACTTAGTTTCCTGAGATATATCAAGGACAACTCTGAAATCAGGACCAGAAATACATGCGATTGAAACCTCACTATATTACTGCAGGGTTAGAGCAAAAGCATTACATTCTTCTGGGAGCTGAGTTGGGCAGGTTTTTGCATACAAATTATGTAGATAAATATGATATACTAGACCATTTATCTTGGCTAATTACATTCATTAACCATTTCTTACTAGTGACAGCTTTGGTTTGGTTTTATTTTGTTTTTAGTGACACATTTAACATGAAAAATTGATCAGAAAATAACAGAAGAGATGGACTAAGTTTCTCCAAAATCTTGGATTTGTATAAAATGAAATGTTATTGATCTTGTATATTATATAGATATAAGTTCACCTGTCATCGATGCCAGCATGCATCTGAACGTAAAGGTGGCTCTTCCAGATGCTACTTTTAGCAGGTGCAGCAAAATGGCTGCAGGTTTTCCCCAGACTGTTCCTTGAGCAGGTGTTATTAGACAGCTTCTGATTTTTATCCCACCATAAACCTTTCATTGAAGTCCTCTATACACTTTACAAACTAGTTCTCTGATCGTTATGTGGGTCAGGTTTGTTTGAAACTCAGAGAGAGAGAGAGAGAGAGAGAGATTGAGAGAGATAGAGACAGAGAAACACAGAGAGAGACGACAGAGAGACAGAGGCAGAGAGACAGATAGACAGTAGAGAGACATCAGTTTGATTCAAGCTATACAAATTGGGTGAATCTGTACACCACTGTCCAGTGAGGGCAACAATATCTACATCTATATCCGGGGGAGATGCAATCTCCTGTCGGCTCCATTGGGCAGAACACCAGTTGCTGAGATGTCCTTTAAGGAGTGAAGCCCCCCAGTAAGAGCCTGGATTTAAAGACTGAAAAGCATAACCTCACCATGGGAACGTAGTTGAGGGGGCATGGTTTGTTGGTTAAAAAAAAAAGGTTAAACACTTTTCATTCATCTTCTTTGAAAACAGGAAAGTTCCTGAAGGCAAATTACTGGGGGCAAAAATCATCATTTTGAATTTTTTCAGCTCTAAATTGAATTATTTCCCCCCTCTCATTTACTCTGGGTTTCATTTATTCTATTTACAGTTCTTTATGGTGTATGATTATACTACTTAACTGATTCTTTTCTAAGTCTATAGTGTGCTGAAGTTCCTTGTTACATTTGCAGTGTTGTGTTCTGGTAGGTCGTGTCTTTTTTCTTGCTTGTTTCCAAGGATATATTGTTATCAAATCGCTAATTTACCTCATTTCTGTCCTTGCTACAGCTGCAACACTGAAGTCTAACAGACCTGGGCTTTGAGCCAGTGTTCACAGTAGAAGTGGTATTGAAGGCCAGCAAGCTTGGGCATTGGATTGGTCTTAGGTATTCAATAGCAGTTGTATACCCAGCAGACTTGCATAGCTACAGGGGTAGTGACTTGGCCAAGCATATCTGGGAAGCAGCTTGTTTTGCTACTTTAGCTGTTTGGCAAGGCCCAGGAGATTAGTCTGAGTAACCAAATATTTAAAATCACAGTTGCATGTGCACTGCATTTGAACAGACCTCGGTGATAAACAGAGGGGCATAGTCACAAATGCCCATTGGAAGTCCTGTGCCAAGTTCCAGCAGGCCTTTGGAGCAACCAACACAAGCTTTAAGATTACAAGTGCCCCAAGACAGCTGCACATCAATATCAAGGTCTTAATGGTAACCAAAGTTTCAAAGATCCCATACCTGGAAGCCCCCAAAATTCCTTGCTATGTCACATAGGTCTGCTGGCATACTGATAAACTTTGGGTATTTGTGTGAAGGTGAGGGGATGATTTATAAAAGACTTAGATTTCAATTACAGAGCATGCTCTTTATGGCTGAACTGTGGCACCCAGACAATGGGGGCTCTTCTGCTGACTCTACTTGCTAATGCCAAATTGGGTGCTCTCCTGACAGTAGTTGTTAGAACTGGTTGTGAACTAGGAGGAATTGGGCTGTTTGACTGGATGCTCTTAAATGTCTTTCAGTCTTCAGTTTCCCAAGCTAAGAAGCTTGGAATTGG
This sequence comes from Sorex fumeus, assembly GCF_029834395.1. NCBI lineage: Eukaryota > Metazoa > Chordata > Mammalia > Eulipotyphla > Soricidae > Sorex > Sorex fumeus. The sequence goes on from NW_026606091.1 coordinate 38,493,414, forward strand.
TGAAGATCTCATTTGTGAGCCTTGATATAAATTCTCAAATATGCACAAAGAAATTAAAAATATAAAAGGAAGGAAGTAAATCCTCTTTAACAAATGGTACTTGGATAACTACTTAACCAGTGCAGAAAAGTGAAATTGAAACACATCATGTACAAAAGTTAAGTCAAAATGGATTGGAGTTATGTGTTAGACTTGGATACCTTAAGAAAGACAAAGATAAGCATTCCACGATGTTGGCTTCAGTGGCATAGTCAATGATCCAACTCTCTTGGCAAAGAAAACAGGAGTAAAAATAAATATATAAAAAGCCGCCTGCACTGCAAATAAAATTATATCCAGATCAAACATACCTTACTGAGTGGAAGAGAATATTAACATGGCAAAATTTGGCAAAAGACTAATAATTAGCACATGTTAAAGCATTCACAAAATTCAGTAACTACTACAGGAACAACTTCATCAAAAAAAAGTATGGAGAATAACTGATTAGGCACTTCTATAAAGAAGACATACACAGACAATAAGCAAATAAAATCATCACTCATGATTAAGGAATTAAAAAGAATAACAATAAGATATCACATCAGACCAATGAGTATATAGGCTATAAAAAGATTACACAGAAACAGCAAGTGAGTTTCTTTGAGATGTGGAGAAAGAGAAACTTTCAATGTTGGTGGAAAATAAACTGATCCAATTACACAAAAAGTATTATAGAGATTTCTCAAAAAAATTAAAAATAAAGCTGCCATATTGATCCAATAATTCCACTCCTAGTTATCTATTTCAAGAACATGAAACAGCTAATCCAAAAAGACATTTGTACACTTTTGTTTATTACAGCACTATTTGTAATAGTCAAGATCTGGAAACAGCCCAAATTCTCAATGACAGAAGACTTAAGTCTGAAGGAGAAAGAAAAATACAAGTGATTTCACACATAGGTAATTTATGAAGAAAATAAGCAAGGGAATAGACAGTGTTTAATGAAAACAAAGCCCAAAGTACTAATTATTGTGCTCCCTACGGAATGAGCAGTGAATGGGAAGCATCCCATCAACACTGACATAGGATTATTAATACTTTAATTATATAATGGTGTGATAATATGGTTCCCGTAAATATGTATGTTCTTCTAAACCACTGTAACCTCAATAAGTTGAAAATTTAATACTTACTACAAAACCACAAATATTTAAAGTTATCTCTACTGAGAAATCATGAAACAATTATCATTACCGTAATCTTTACAGTTGAATAAATATTAGAGTAGTATCTTAGAAAAAATGTACAAATAATTCTTAATGAATTGGTCTTCTGTGTATAAACAATAAACACTTAATTTGATGTACTATAAATGTTGACCAGAAAATAAACTTTTCCATCCACTAAATAAAGTTACCTACAACTTATGACAAAGTAGGATTTCAAGACTAGGATTCATGCATACAAATTATTAATAAAATATTAAATTGAAATATTGGCATTGGGTTGTCTATTATTTTTATGCTATCTATTTTTATTTTAAAATATTTTTAAAGTTTTTATTAAGAATTATAATTATTTCTACAATTATAATTTAAATCAATAAAAATCATTTAAAATAATTTAATTTCAAAAGAAAACTTTTAACCATGTTCTATTTTCACACTAATTTTATGTAAGAAACCTTTTTCAATTCTGAAGAAGTCCCTGTTCTGTCTTGAACTCGTAAATCATCTCTTTCTCTTCTCTCATACTTCTGCAAACAAATTTCTTTTGTTTCAAAGGTTTTTTTTAATTAAAAATGGAACAGCAGTTAATGGTATAAATATATAGAAAGGAAATTATTATTAGATAAAAGAAATTCAGCTTTATAGAAATGTTTTTATCCTTTTACTAAGGATTCTTTATTTATATTACTTTTAAAACCAATTTCTTTTTATTTGCCATCTTACCCATTTTATCATTCATAATTTAAAATCTGAGCATTTGTTCAAAGTTTATCAACTAACAATGAGTAAATTAAAACCAGGCCAGTTAGAGTTTCACTGTACTATTCAATGCAGTAGCAGCTTCAAAATATACTTTCTTATATTTTTATTCTGTTTCTCTCATAGATATTTATTTTTTACTCACCTTGAACATAGGTTCTGGAGGCTTTTCTTTTTCTTTATTTTGCACTCCAATTTTTCTTATCCTTCTCAAGCAGCTGTCACTCCAGGTAAATTCTCATTACTGTGAAGGTGATGGAGTAATATCCAATCTTTTCATTAAAAAAAAAGTCGGCAAAATCTTGTCTACAGGTATTCCAACTTTAAAAAAATTCATCATCATATTTAGTCTTATTTCCTAAAATTGTCTTATAACATCTTCCCAAAATTCCAGTCTATTGTTTGGGTGAAAAATGAAAACAAGATCAGAGAAAAACACTATAGGTATTAAGGCACTTGCCTTACACACAGCCAACCTGGTGATCTCCACACTGCATATGGTCCATGAGCGTTGTCAGGAATAATCCCTGAGCACTGAGCCAGGAGTAATCCCTGAGCACTACTGGGTATGTCCCAAAAACAACAAGTAAAACAACCTTTTAAAAAAATCACACAAATAGCTTACTTCATTGCCCATTATTTTATCATTTCATTCCCATTTCTTCTGTTCTAACAGTATGTACATATTCTCCACTTTGTCCCTCCATCTTCTAAGACTTCATAATAAAAAGATTAAAAAAAACAACCTATAGTCTGAAGAAATAGCTTAATGGGATAAGTACATGCTTTGAGTGCAAGGGACCCAGCTTTGATTCCAAGTAATATCAGTACCTCAAATACCAGCAGAAGCAACTCCTGAGCACAGAGCCAGGAGCACATACCAACCATCATTGGGTGTGCCACCCCCCAAAAGAATACAAGAAAACTCTTTACCTACCCCCATCCCCAAATCCCAAAGTAAATTCATTATTCCTGCTGTTTCAGTGAAATGAGGACTCCTACTTGTGTAATAAAAAAATAAACAAGTGAGGGCCATGGCATGTTCTCTCCCGCCCGCCATGTGTGTTCCTCGTCTATGAGCCGCTTCCCCACTTCAGCCTGCAGCCCCTGTCAACGAAACCATGAAAGAGGGAAGAGGGCTGTCATGCCAGTTGGTGGTCAGATGCAGTTTATTCCAATCTTGTCTCCCTCTGCCTCCTTCCAGTCTCACCCACTCCCGTATTCCTCCTGTCCCCCATGCTACTTTCTCCTCACACTCTGTCTTGCTGCCTCAGTCTAAAGCCCAACTTCCAAGCATTGGGAGTAGCAACCACACGTAGGTCAGATAGCACAACCAACATATGTAAAGCCCTTCCCTTTCTTCCAGGGAAGCCCTTCTAAGGCAAAGATCCCCAGGTAGGAGATCTGCTCAAGGGTGGAATTTCATCTAGGGGTGTGTTTCTCCTATCCTTAGTCTAACAACCATTTAAACATCTTAACTCTACTTCATTAAGATGAATTGTCAGGAATAATCCCTGAGCACTGAGCCAGGAGTAATCCCTGAGCACTGCTAGGTGTGACCCAGAAACAAGTAAAATAACCTTTTTTAAAAAAAATTGCACAAATGACTTACTTCATATACCCATTATTTTATCATTTTATTCCCATTTCTTCTGTTCTAATACATATTAGTCATTCTGTATGGAAACAGTCAGAGACACTTTAAGCTTATAAGGTCGCTCTCCAGTGAACATCTCAATATAGATCCCAAACTACAGTGCTCAGGCCAGATGAGCCTTTCCTAATCCTAAGCGGATCCTTGTCCAGTTGTTTCTCTTTGGATCATTACAGAATTTGTCCACGACCATGCTCTTAACTTATAGTTAAGTATTATGGTGCGAGGCCTGTCCCATTTTGAAGCCAGGGTAGCTCACAGCTTACCCTGGGTCTATCCAGTCCCTTTGTCAGGCTCCTTCTTTGGGGAACTAGGAACTAAGGGCAACTGAAGCTTAAGTCAGGTAAACCGATGCCCATTGGTAAATATTATCCGGAGTCAACTAACTCTCAAGTCACAAAGCATAGCATTAACTGTCTTTTTGACTGTACAAAAAGGACATTGCTCTGAAGTAAACTAAGCAAAGGATGTAAGGGAAAGAGAAACGCAATATTTCACTTCCAGATCCAAATCCATTAATTTCTGGGGAATATGACTTTACAATTCACAGGTACTGCTTAGGGGAAATAGTTGATTACCCAGTTGGGGAAGCAGAGCAAGAGAAGAGGTTAAAGAAACACAGAGGAATGGTAGCTTTTCTGGAGAACTGTGATGGGTGTAACCCAATAAACCTAAGCTCCCTGTAGCCAGGAAGAAAAGACAAACCAATGCTATCCTACACTACTCAATTTTAACATTAATGTATATCATTTAAGAATTATTGTTTGGTTCTGGTCAGGTAGCTGCTCTTCCAGTACTCTGTCTTAATGTGTTTAACTATCAATGAAAGGAAGTATAGAAGAAAATGGAGATTTAGAAACAAAATCACAAAACTCTATTGTTACCCCCACTCTATTTGTTAATTAGTTTCATCAACACTGCTAGTTACGGAAACTGTCTAAACCACTGCTATTTTGTTAAATAATAACATTCACATGAAACATATATCACTTATTACATAATATATAGGGAATAATGTGTGCAAGATATAGGGAATAAGATGCCTTACATAAAAACATATTCAATGTTTTCAATGCACTAAATGTTTTTGTTTTTGTTGTTATTGTTTGGTTAGTTGGTTTTCGGGTCACACTCAGCAGTGCTCCAGAACCACATGAGATGCTGAGCATTGAACCCCTCTGTCTGCCATATGCAAGGCTAGTGCCTTACTCACGGGGCAGCACAGCAACGTTCTAAGATTCTTTCAAGTTTAAATTTTTTTTGAGCCTGTTACAAACAATGCTATTAATAATGGTTTCTCATTGCACAATTTCAGCCACACACTCATTACGAGTGTGCGCATTCCCTCTCCTAAGAACTGTGTCCCTTCCATGCCTCCCTTCCAGAGTTAATAATCAAGTGTATGGATCAGTTCTCCTATTAAGTTGCCTTTGCCCCTTTGTTTCTACCTTACTCTTTAAGTTTTAATGATAAATTGAATTGTGAATTTTACACACTGTTTTTGCCCCTCAGAAGAGATGAAGCTAATAGGAGAATGTAAAGGTTGTGATAAGAATATGAAGGTCTATGTGAGTATGTGAGGCTTTCCCCATGACAACAGTAAGATTGACTTTTTTTGGGGGGGGGGTCACACTCAGTGATGCTCAGGGGTTGCTCCTGGCTCTACACTCAGGAATTATTCCTGGCAGTGCTCGGGAGACCATATGGGATGCTGGGAATTGAATCCAGGTCAGCTGCGTGCAAGAAAAACGCCCTACCCCCTGTGCTATTGCTCTAGCCCCAAGATTGACTTTTATGTACGCAGAAAGGTATGGGTCAAGATAATTTGAGAAATTGTGTACACTCTTCTCTCAAAAGTCATTCTCTTCATTCTCTGCTTTCCCACCTGAAGAAGACATTTTTCTCTTGTACATTTTTCTCTCTTTTCTCTCTCTTTCTCTCTCTCTTTATCTCTTTCTCTTCCCTCATATAACCTCTAAATTTATTTCAATAAAAACTAAATTGCTTCACTAAAAAATCATTGTTCTTTGTGAAAAACTTCTCTATGTGAATTCCTCCACTTATGACTTTAGAGGAGAACTCAGCAAATTATATGTTGATTAAATAAACTGTCTGGAGCAATAGCACAGCGGGTAGGGCGTTCGCCTTACACGCGGCCAACATGGCCGACCCGAGTTCGATTCCTCCGCCCCTCTCGGAGAGCCTGGCAAGCTACCGAGAGTATTCGATATGCCAGACACAGTAACAACAAAGTCTCCCATGGAGACGTTACTGGGCCCGCTCGAGCAAATCGACGATCAACGGAGGGCCTCAAAAAAAAAAAATAAACTGTCACTACCACACCTTAAAACTAACATAGTTTAAACCACACAAAATAAAAGATCCAGAGGTCTAACTCCACATACCTTTTTTCAGGTTTCATAAGAAATCACCCATGAGAAGGCAGGCCTGATATTAAGAGACTGTTCTTCCTGGCATGCACTCTTCAGGTCAGTCTCAAATGAATCTTAAGTTGTTTTCTCATGATGGCATGGAACAAACTTCTCTAGACTCTCAATAGAGACCCAACGTGGCTCAGTACCTTGCTTTAAATATTTATATAGTGTCACTTCTCATCATCTTGCTAAACATATATATAGCAATTAAGAAAATATCTTGCTTTTAAGTAGTTGATAACAAAGCCTTAAACATAAACCTTTATATCTGAGTTGTTTCTCTATAGAGATTTGGTCCTAAAATAGGATTTGTAATTTCAAAATGACACACAAGTAAGTAGGTAAAATATTTAAAGGCCAAAGCACATCTGCAATGTGAATAAAATATTATTAGACATGTCCTTGATCTTTAGCTTTATTACAGATTGGAGACTTTTAATTTTTAATAAAATTCATTGCAATGACAGATAAGATAGATTATTCCCAATAGTGGGTCACATCAAAGAAATTATATAACATGCCTGACTACCAAACATAATGGTATGATTAATTCATTGAATTAATTGCATCTTTTGATGCATATTCATGCATTTTGTTGAAAAAATCCCTTAATATCATTTCTCTGTGGAGAAATATAATAAAAATTAAATGAACAAGATGTTGAGAATTTTGAAAAAAGGAATTAGAAGATAGTGAAATAGACCCACCAATGATGCTATTTGGCATATGGTCTACAGGTTGAGCAAGGGATTAAATGTCAGGATAAAGAAGGGGTGGCAAGTATCATCACATTGTTATTGAATTTGACAGAACATGGATATAAATATTTTAACAAGTCACCTTTCTAAATGATAATTTTTGATACATTATGAATTATGTCAGAGCCTTTCCAGTTATAATGCTTTTTTTCTAGTAGTTTCAGTTTATCTTTCCCTATTGAAAGAGTCACATACACAAACAATAATGTATGAAAGTGCAATTTCAATGGCTAGAGCAATAGTACTATAGTTACGGCATTTGCCTTGCACCAGACTGACCCAAATTCAATTCCCAACAACCCATATGGTGCCTGGGCATTGCCAAGAGTAAGTCCCTAAATGCAGAGTCAAAAGTAATACCTGGGAAATACCAAGTGTAACCCCATAAAAATGCAATTTAAGTATCATCAGGATGAATGATTAATTAGATATTCATCAGTATTGAAGAGAAGTATTCATTAATCAAAGTAAGAAAAAATAGTGGGGACTAGAAAAGATAGTGTAAGGGGTATATATTTTCTATATCCCACAAATGAGTGCAAAGGGGGATGGGGTGACTAGACGGAAGCTGGGAAAGTTTTTGGTGGGAAAAGTAGAGTAGTTGAGGGATGGATGTTAGAACATTGTATGACTAAAGTCCAAACATGAACAGCTTTGTAGCTGTGTGTCTCACAGTGATTCATTAAAAAAAATTAAAAATAAGTAATATCAAATGGACTAAAGATATAGTAACAGAGGTAGGGTGCTTATCCTGCATGCAACTATTCAGGGTTCAAACTCTGGCCCTCTGTAAAGTCTCCCAATGTACCAGGAGGGATGCCAGAGCCAGGAGTAAACCACTGGGAGTGACCCCCAAAATGAAATAAATAAATAAAAGAATAGATTTTAAAGAAAACTTCAGTTAAGCACTTAAATGTGACTATTTTAATTGAACTATGATATATATATGTGTATATATATATATATATATATATATATATATATAGGCAAGCTCCCTGTGATGTATTCGATATGCCAAACACAGTAAGTCTCATGATGGAAACGTTACTGGTCCTGCTCGAGCAAATGGATGAAATATATATAATATATAATATATAAATAATATATAATATATAATTATAATATATATATTATATGTGTGTGTGTGGTATGATATATATATATATGTAAATTGCAAAGAGTTTGTACTCTTATAAAGGTAAAAATCTGGGCCAGAGTTAGAACAGGGATTAAGGCAGTTGCCATGTCTGTGACCAACCCTGCTTTAATCCTCTGTGCCACGTATGGTCCTTCCAGCACTATCAAAAGTCATTCCTGAGCGCAGACCCAAAAAAAGAGTCCCTGAGAAACTCTGGAAGTGGCCCAAACACAAAAAAAACATATTTTAAGTAGAATCTCATCTATAAAGTTAAAATTGACTAAAACATTTTGTCTATGTTAGGTAAAAGTAATACATTGATCACGGTCACGACCATCCTGTCATTCGTCTATTGCCTCGAGCAGGCCCCAGTAACGTCTCCTTTGTCCTTGCCCTGAGATTTTTTAAAAAGTGCCACATTCAAGGCTCTTTCAGAGTTAGGAGAATGAAACCCATCATTGTTACTGGTATTTGGCATATTGGGTACGCCACGGGGAGTTTGCTAGACTCTGCTGTGTGGGCAGGTTACATTCGGTAGCCTGCCAGTTTGTCCAAAGTAGGAATAAGATAATATGATGTTACGTGGCCACATTTGCGGCCGCGCACGTCCGGGAGCTGGGTTTTATAGTCTCTGAGTCTTGGCCGTTGATGGGATTACATGACACCAGGGGGCCAGTTGGTGGGTGTGACCCCCACCTACTGAAATTTGGAGGATCTGGGTGGAGAATGCTCAGCCCCGATCCGAGTAGGCTTGGAGATCTCAGTCCCAGAACCCGCATGCCTCTGTTCCTCTGCCAGTACCTTCATGTGTGCGGATAGAGTGGTCTCAGCATGGTGGTGGCTGGTTCTGGAGATCTTTGGCTGCCGGAGCCCTGGTCGGGGTGGGGAGGGAAACACCATGAGGTACAGTTATAGACTTATAAATTTTTGTGCTTGGATTTCAGTTATACAATGATCAAGTACCCATCCCTCCACCAGTGCCCATCCTCTACCACCACAGTTTCCAGCATCCCTCCCACCCCCCATGCCCCCGTCCCATCCTGCCTCTGTGGCAGGGCATTCCCCCTTTTTCTCTCTCTCTTCTTCTGGGTACTGTGTTTTGCAAGAGAGGCATTGAGTGGCAATCATGTTTGGTCTATAGTCTACTCTCAGCATGCTTCTCCCACCCTGGGAAGATCCTCACAACACCCTTTATTTGGTGCTCTCTTCTCTATTTGAGCTTCCTTTTCCCCTAGCACTTGTGGCTGGCCTCCAAGTCATGGAGCAAAATTTCTGGTACTAATCTCCGCCATCCCTGGGTATTAGTCTCCCATTTTTTCAACAAAATTTTGACATAACACATATAAAGAGTTTTTAAAGAGAGTCCCCACAAAATGACTCCAAAATATCATTTATTTTGATAAATTAATACAGAGTAATATGCTTGAATTTTATTAATAGTCCCTAAAATGATAAAAAGCAATCATTTTCCACATAAAATTGTGATAGGTCTGGCAAAGAGTAGGAACACATAATTTTTGAAGAAGCAAAAAATAAAAATAACTCTGAAAATATATGGTTGAGATACCATAAAAACATCTCCAAATCCATTATTACCCCAGGTTCAGTGAATAAATACGTTTGTTAAGTTTGTTGAATTCTTTGTAATATTTCTTCTTCCTTTTTTGTGATTAGTCAAATAAGTGAATAGGATCAGTATGAAATTAACAAGAGAAGTAAATGCCTGTTCCATCAGAGGATTCAAGGCTAACATCAATGTGAAAAGTTGCTCAACTGAAGATAATAGTACTGTGGTGTGGTTGTAACAAAACTGTCTAGTGGCACTCTTGTTTTAATAGGGAAACTGTCTTTGTGTTTATGGTTTTTATTCTTAAACTCCAAATCAGCTACTCAAAATTAAGTGTTAAGAGGGAAATCTAAGAAAATAATTAAAATTAAATTAAAATAAAGAATTAAAATCAAGATAAAAAGCCAGGGAAATAGCACAACTAATAGAGCATGTACCTTACCTGTGTGAGGGCCTGAATTTAATCTCCTGTACAACACGCACCTGCTCTCTGGACCTCCATGCCTAGCACTATCGGGTATAGCATGAGTAACCCCCAGCAACTACGAGGTTTCATCTTAGTGGCTCCGAAACATCGCTGGACTGGAACACCAGTCACATCTGCAGGCCAAGCAAAGCTAGGAGTAGCCCCATACCTACCTCATCACTGTTGAGTGTGATCCCTCTCTATATAAATAAATTGATTAAAATTTAAATATGGGACATGAAGTCTAGTATGAGATGAATATATACTAGTTTTCTATGTCTGACAGTGCTCTGGAGAATATATGAAGGATACAGAGCCAGGTATCAAATTGGGTTTGGCTACATATAAGGCAAGTGCCTTATCACTTGTACAATTTCTCTAGCTCCCAAAATAATTGTTAAAGAATACTAGTTAGCAGGAAAATCAACATAAAATCAATAAACAACAAATTACTTTAAAATGATCATTGCAAACATAAACATTAAAATCCCTATATCTTTGCATATTAATATTTGTGAAATTTATTTAATCAATGAAGTCTTATAGCCCATGTTACAATATACGATTGGAAAACTGCATACTTCTTCCAGTAACTGTTTCATAGTTTACCAGTATTTCAATCACTGATTCTTCCAAATTGAGCTGACAGAGATGGCATCTAATATTTTTCAAAAAATGACACTTTATATTTTTTGGCATTTCATGAATCAACTCATTCTATAAGTTTTATTAGAAAATATCATGATTGAAAGTCATTGACATTTCTGGTTTGGAGTGTTAATCTTTGATTTCTACTGCTAGGTCTTGAAATATTTATTGCAAACAGTTTTTAAATAGGAGAAAATTTAAAATTCATGCTATAATTAAGATTTAAGGAAATATGTTAATTTAAATTAAAACATGCATGAAGAAGAAAAATCTGAAATGTGAAGAGCATAAAAATGAAAACCACAATTGCCAATTTAAGAACTCAAAAGTATTAAACAAAAGTCTGAATGCTGCAAAAATTCAAATCAGAGAGAAAATTTCAGGCTTAAGAAGATGATTGAGAAACATGAAAAAACAGTTCAAGATGAATCAAGTATAGGAATATGTAGACCTGCACTAAAATAAGTACCTGAGAAAAAGAAGTAAAGATGAAAGATGCATTTGCTTGTGGTTTATCATGGTTGTTTTTCTTTTTTTTTTTTTGCATTCTTTTTTTTTTTTTATTAGTGAAACACCATGAGATACAGTTGTAGATTTACAAATTTTTGTGCTTGGATCTCGGTCATACCACGATCAAATACCCATCCCTCCACCAGTGTCCATTTTCCACCACCAGGATAATATCCCTCACCCCCCACCCCCCCCATCCCCCCCTGCCACTGTGGCAGGGCATTCCCCCTTGTTCTCTCTCTCCTTTTGGGTGTTGTGATCAGCAAAAGAGGCATTGAGTGGTGAACACGTTCAGTCCAGTCTACTTTCAACCTGCATCTCCCCTCCTGGGAGGATCCTCCAAACACCCTCCACTTGGTGTTGCCTTTTCTATCTGAATTGTCCTTTCCCCTAGAATACCCGGCTGGCCTCTAAGTTATGGAGTAATTCTCCTGGTGTTGATCTCAGCTATTCTTGGGTATTAATCTCATATTTTGTTACTTTATATCCCCCAGATGAATGCAATCTTTCTATGTCTATCCCTCTCTTTCTGACTCATTTCACTTAGCATGATACTTTCCATATTGTACCACTTGTATGTAAAGTTCATGACTTCATCTTTTCTAAGAGCTACATAGTACTCCATTGTGTAGATGTACCAAAGTTTCTTTAACCAGTCATCTGTTCTTGGGCACTCAGGTCTCTTCCAGTTTCTGGCTACTGTAAAGAGTGCTGCAATGAACAAACAAGTGCAGATGTCACTTCGGCTACACATTTTTGCCTCTCTGGGATAAATTCCCAGGAGTGGTATCGCTGGGTCAAATGGGAGCTCAATTTCTAATTTTTTGAGGAACGTCCATACGGTTTTCCAAAAGGGCTGAACCAGTGGACATTCCCACCAACAGTGAAGGAGTGTCCCTTTCTCACCACATCCACACCAGCATCGGTTGCTTTTGTTCTTTTGAATGTGGGCCAGTCTCTGAGGTGTGAGATGGTATCTCATTGTGGTTTTGATCTGCATCTCCCTGATGATTAATGATGTAGAGCATTTTCTCATGTGCTTTTTTGCCATTCGGATTTCTTCTTTGAGAAAGTTTCTGTTCATTTCATTGCCCCATTTTTGGATGGGGTTGGATGTTTTCTTCTTGTGGATTTCTACCAGTATTTTGTATATCCTTGATATCAACCCCTTGTCAGATGTGTATTCGGCGAATATTCTTTCCCATTCTGTAGGCTGTCTTTGTATTTTGGTCACTGTTTCTTTGGAGGTACAGAAGCTTCTTAGTTTAAGATAGTCCCATTTATCTATCTCTGTTTTCACTTGCTCAGCCAGTGGCGTGTCATCTTTGAACATACCATTAGCCTCAATGTCATGGAGGGTTTTGCCAACTTTGTCTTCAATGTATCTTATGGTTTCTGGTCTGATGTTGAGGTCTTTAATCCATTTTGATCTTACCTTTGTACATGGTGTTAGGCAGAGTTCTGAGCCCATTTTTTTGCATGTAGCCGTCCAGTGATGCCAGCACAATTTGTTAAAGAGGCTTTCCTTACTCCACTTCACATTTCTTGCACCTTTATCAAAGATTAGATGATTATATGATTGAGGGAAGATGTCAGTGTATTCAACTCTGTTCCATTGGTCTGCAGTTCTGCCTTTGTTCCAGTACCATGCTGTTTTGATTATTACCGCTTTGTAGTAAAGTTTGAAGTTAGGGAGGTTGATTCCTCCCATTTTCTTTTTCCCAAGAATTGCTTTAGCTATTCGTGGGGGTTTATTGTTCCATATAAATTTCAGGAGTGTTTGCTCCATTTCTTTGAAGAATGTCATGGGTATCCTTATAGGAATTGCATTGAATTTGTACAGTGCTTTCGGTAGTATTGCCATTTTGACAATGTTAAGTCTCCCGACCCATGAGCAGGGGATGTCTTTCCACTTCCTCATGTCCTCTTTTATTTCCTGAAGTAGCGTTTTGTAGTTTTCTTTGTACAGGTCCTTTACTTCCTTAGTTAAGCTGATTCCTAGGTACTTGATTTTCTGGGGCACAATTGTGAACGGGATTGATTTTTTCATATAACTTTCCTCTCTCTCACTGTTTGCGTATAGGAAAGCCATGGACTTTTGGGTATTGATTTTATAGCCTGCAACTTTACTATACCAGTCTATTGTTTCTAGGAGTTTTTTGGTGGAGGTTATTGGGTTCTCTACGTATAGTATCATATCATCTGCGAATAGTGAGAGCTTGATTTCTTCCTTTCCTACCTGAATGCCCTTAATATCTTTTTCTTGCCTAATCGCTATTGCAAGTACTTCCAGTACTATATTGAACAGCAGTGGAGAGAGTGGTCATCCTTGTCTCGTCCCTGATCTTAGAGGGAAGGCTCTCAGTTTTTCCCCATTGAGGATGATGCTTGCTGTAGGCTTGTGGTAGATGGCTTTAATTATGTTGAGGAAGGTCCCCTTTATACCCATTTTGGCTAGGGTTTTCATCATAAAGGGGTGCTGGATCTTGTCAAATGCTTTCTCTGCATCTACTGATATAATCATATGCTTTTTATCTTTTCTTTTGTTGATATGATGGATTATGTTGATTGATTTCCGAATGTTAAACCATCCTTGCATCCCTGGGATGAATCCTACTTGGTCATGGTGTATGATCTTTTTGATGAGTAGTTGGATTCTATTTGCTAGTAGTTTGTTGAGGATCTTTGCATCTGTGTTCATCAGGGATATCGGCCTGTAGTTCTCTTTCTTTGTGTTATCTCTGTCTGCTTTTGGTATCAGTGTGATCTTTGCTTCATAGAAACTGATCTGAAGTGTATTTGATATTTCAATTTCATGGAAAAGCTTAAAGAGGATTGGGAGTAAGTCTTCTTTAAAGATTTGGAAGAATTCACTGGTGAATCCATCCGGGCCAGGGCTTTTGTGCTTGGGGAGACTTTTTATTACCATTTCAATTTCCTTGATGGTGATAGGTCTGTTCAGGTATTCCAGGTCTTCTTGGTTCAGCCTTGGGAGTCTGTAGGAGTCTAGGAATTTATCCATTTCCTCGAGGTTTTGATGTTCCGTGGCATAAAGCTTTTCAAAGTACTCCCTGAGGATCTTTTGAATTTCTGTAGTTTCTGTTGTGATGACCCCCTTTTCATTTCTGATTCGGCTTATTAGGGTTTTCTCTCTCCCTTTCTTTGTGAGTTTTGCTAGGGGCTTATCGATTTTGTTAATTTTCTCAAAGAACCAGCTCTTGGTTTCATTGATATTTCGGATTGTTTTCTGGGTTTCCATCTCGTTAATCTCTGCTCTGAGTTTTATTATTTCCTTCCTCCTGTAAGGGTTGTGCTCCTTTTGTTGTTCCTTCTCCAAGTTCTTAAGCTGTGAGGTTAGTTTATTTATGTGGCCTCGCTCCTCCTTTCTGAGGAATGCTTGTAGAGCTATAAACTTTCCTCTTAAGACCGCTTTTGCTGTGTCCCATAAGTTTTGGTAACTCGTGTCCTCATTTTCATTCGTTTCTAGGAATCTTTTGATTTCCTCTTTAATTTCCTGTCTAAGCCACTCATTGTTTAATAGCGCACTGTTTAATTTCCAGGTGTTTGATTTAGTTTTCTGTTTTTGTGTGTGATTTACTTCTAATTTCAGCGCATTGTGGTCTGAGAAGATTGTTGATATAATCTCTATCTTCTTAATTTTATGGAGGCATGTTTTGTGGCTCAGCATGTGGTCTATCTTGGAGAACGTTCCATGTACGCTTGAGAAGAATGTGTATTCAGCTTTTTGTGGATGAAGTGTCCTGTATATATCTACTAAGTCCCTTTCTTCCATTGTTTCCCTTAGATGAAGTATGTCCTTGCTAAGCTTGAGTCTGGTTGATCTATCAAGAGGTGACAAAGCGGTGTTTAAGTCTCCCACTAGTATTGTGTTGCTATCGATGTCTTTTTCCAAATCTATGAGTAATTGTTTTAAGTACTTTGTGGTCTCTCATTAGGTGCATTTACGTTTATTATTGTAAGTTCTTCCTGTTGTACAGATCCTTTGGTCAATAGGAAATGGCCTTCACTGTCTCTTATGAACTTCTTCACTCTGAAGTCAATGTGGTCTGATATTAGGATAGCTACCCCAGCTTTTTTCTGGGAGCTGTTTGCCTGTAGAATTGTTTTCCAGCCTTTGACTCTGAGTCTGTGTTTGCTTTGACTATTGAGATGTGTTTCTTGCAGGCAGCAGAATGTTGGGTTCAATTTTCTAATCCATCCTGCCACTCTATGTCTTTTAATTGGTGAGTTTAGCCCATTGACATTGAGAGAGATTATTGTTATGGGATTTTGTCCCATTGTTCTGTTGAAATTTGGTGTATTTGAGGGGCCTGTCTTGCCTTAAAGTAGCCCATTTAGTTGTACTTGTAACCATGGTTTTGAGTCTATGAAGTTCCTGAGCTGTTGTTTGTCTGTGAAACTGTGTGTTGTTCCTTCTATTATGAATGAGAGTCTCGCTGGGTAAAGTATTTTTGGAGAAGCATTTATTTCATTGAGTTTTTTCACTATGTCCCACCACTGTTTTCGGGCCCTGAGGGTTTCGTCAGAAAAATCAGCTGTGAATTTTAAGGATGCTCCTTTGTAAGAGATTTCTTTCTTCGATCTTGCTGCTTTCAGAATTTTGTCTCTGTCTAAGGTTTTGGTCATTTTGATCAGAATGTGTCTTGGGGTATTTTTATTCGGATTTCTTCTAGCCGGTACCCTTCGGGCCTCCTGGATGTGGTCACAAGTTTTCTTCAACTCTGGAAACGTTGTAGCAATGATTTCTTTGACAGTTTCTTCTTCATCAAGGTTTTCTTCCCGTCCCTCTGGGACTCCAATAATTCTTATGTTACCCCTCTTGGCTTCATCACGATCTTCTCTTGCCATCTGTTCTCGAACTGTGAGTCTCTTTTCCATTTTCTGCCGTTTTCTGACAAGACTCTGAACTTGATCTTCGAGCTCACTGATTCTGTTCTCAGCCGCTGTTACTCTGCTGCTGAGGCCTTCCACTGTGGTTTTCAATTCGGCTACCAGGTTTTTCAGGTCCGACATTTCCAATTGCATTTTCCTCATTTCTGCCTTCAACTCCTCTTGTCTTTTATTGGCATTGGTTTCCATTGTTTCTTTTAGTTCCCTAAGCATCCTGAGTAGCTCCATTCTGAATTCCTTGTCAGAGAGGTTGTCTAACGCTATAGTACTGTTGGTGTCTTCTGGGCTAGCCTCGTGAATAAGAAAGTTTGGTGGGCTTTTGCGTTGCTTTACCATTGTGACCAGTGTCGTTTGGTCCTTCACACTCGCTGCTACTGTTCTGGTTGAGTGAGGAGAGACTGCCAGGAGCCGTTCAGCTTTGTTGCTGCTAGATGCGCCTCTTCTACCTTTCTGCGTCTAACCTTCTTCTGAATCAGGCGTTATTCTTTGTTTTATAACTGACATTGAGTGAAACTTTTGGAGGAGTTGCTATTTACTACTGAGCTTGTATAGCTATTTTCCAACAGAACTTTTGTTGGAAATGGAGTAGACGAGTGGGATTTTGTTGAATTGTAGTAGAAGAGGTGAGAAATTTTGGTTGGTATTAGGTAACAAGTTGATGAAAAGGATGAAAGGATGAAGGTCCAAATAGCTTGCAGTGACTGATACACCTGCGGCCAAGTAAGCGGCCGCCGGCCCGGAAGCAGGCCACGCCCACTTTTAGGAGGCCACGCCCCTTTCTTTGAGGCCACGTCCCTAGCCAGTCCCAGGCCACTCCCTCCCAGGATCCTGAGCTCGCTCGGCGGGCGGCGTGTGTGCGCTCAGGGGAGGGGCTCCGCTGGGCTCATCCAACCCACTGGATTGGCGGGCGGGTGGGCTGCTGTGCGGGCCGGTCGGAGCTGGTCGCGCGCTGGGGCTGGGGGCTGGGGCCTGCGCTGTCCTCCGGCCGTGGGGCTCGCTCCGGTTGTTTTTCTTAATACAAATAGGCTGGCTTCTCAACAACCCTACTGTTGCATACTGACCATTTAGAGATGAGAAAATGAGAATCCCGAGGGATCACTGCCTCAGATCACAGTTGCTATGTGCTAGAGACAGCATTAAATCAAAAGGTCCTAGACATAGTACTCGGTGCTCTAAAAAATTTGTGTACTGTCTTTCAGTAAAGGTGAACATCTACAACTAAATCAATTGATCACTTGACATCCTATTACTCATCGATTTGCTCAAGCGGGAGCCAGTAACGTCTCCATTTGTCCCTGTCACGTGTTAGTGTAGCCCATGGCGTCTGCTCATTCTCAGAACACAAAGAGCCTCAAACCGATCGTTCAGGGTCTTGACAAGGAATTCTGACCATCTCATAGGTGGGCGGCCACGTGATCTTTTGACATCTCGTGGATTCCAGTCAGTAATGGCTCTAGTCCAGCGGTCATCTCCAAATCTCATTACATGCCCAGCCCATCTGATTTTCAACGCCTTGGCAAACAAAACAGCATCCCTGATTCTTGACCGTCGAGGAAGTTCGGAACTCTGGATTCTTTCTCTCATTTGAGTGAAACGTGATATTCCGAGCATAGCTCTTTCTATTCTTCTTTGGGAGACCTGAATAGCGTTCTCATCTTGTTTGCGTAGGGCCCAGGTCTCTTTGGCGTATGTTAATGCAGGAAGAACAGTTACATCGAAGAGATGTGCTGGAGCTGGAGTTTTTTTGTCCTCTTAGCTATTTCTTCCACGATCTTGAAGGTGTTAAAAGTAGCTCTCTTCCTCCTGCGCAACTCAGGTGCCAGATCATTTATCATGTTGACTTCTCGACCTAGGTACATATAACTGTTGCATTCAGAGATGTTCATCCCATTGAGCATGAATGGAACATCAGGAACGAGACAAGTAAATACCAGAAATAATTTAGGGCACTTACACTTATATTTGCTAATTTAAGTAAAAAAAAATGAATATATAGATAGATACAGAGTGCATGCAAATTATCATAAATGCTTAAAATATGTTTACAGTATGTGTATTATATATCCTGAAAATATGTTATATATATCTAATTATTTTAATATCAAATAGTAAAAAATATATCTAGTAATTCTAAAAGAGAAAATAGAGGGGCTGGAGTGATAACACAGCAGGTAGGGGATTTACCTACCTGGTCAACCCAGGTTCGATTCCCAGCATCCCATCTTGTCTCTCAAGCACTGCCAGGAGTAATTCCTGAGTGCATGAGCCAGGAGTAACCCCTGTGCATCGCCAGGTGTGACCCCCCCAAAAAAGGCAAAAAAAGAGAAAATAGAATATAAAGATATATCTATATCTATATATCTCTATTTATAGATATATCTATATATATAGATATCTATGTCTATATCTATATATATATATATATATATATAGACTCTGTACCAGGCTCTTTTCACTTGGGGCACCCCAGAATGGGGCGAGTGAGAGCCCTTCCCGCCCAATGGGACCCTGTCCCGGCAGCCGACCTCTACTACCGAATATCTGCCACACTCCAGCCACATTCTGGACCACACTGACAAGAAGCACATCATAAGACACATCGTAATACTTTCTGCCTATTTCCATGATTGCCACACCATGTTTGGTGGGGTTCAGACAGTGAGCAGAAGATCATAGAGAGAAATACATATATGTGCCTCTCAGAGGGTCCGGCAAGCTACTGAGAGTATCCCGCCAGCACAGGCAGAGCCTGGCATCTTCCCTTCCTATATTCAATTCAAGGTCTTATTCCCCTGACCCTGAAAGAGCCTCCAATTGTTGAGAAAAACCAGTAAGGAGAGGCTGAGAAAATCTCAGGGCTGGGATGAATGGAGACGTTACTTGTGCCCACCGATGAACAATAGCATGACAGTGACACAGTGATACAGTGATATATAAAATGATCCATCAATAGAACCAAAAAAATTCTTTTTATTCCATGAATTTTGATCTTTATTAAAGTGGAAAAAGAAAGGTGAGATTTAAAATAGGAAATATATTAGAATTAATATTACTAATATAATATATAATACATTAATATAAATTTAATATTAATAATATTACTCAATGCTTATTACATTTCTAGCTCATGAGGATAGTACATTGCAAATATATTGTTATTTTATGACCTTTTCTTTCTTCATTAAGTCTGCCATCATGAATCTGTTCTGACTTGGATAAGTGTGATCGTCTCCCTTCCCATTAATAAATTACTTGCTGTTGAAATTTAATTATTTTATTGTCCACTCAGTCTGTACAAATCCAGCTGTACAGCATAATCCATAAAGTGTAAATTTTCCCAGGAATGTGGTTCTTCTCAGGTAACAGAAAAGACAGGGAGATTACATCAGTTTCTGTCGAATCTTTGATCTAGTCCCTTGATTTTTTTTAGCTGGGAGTCAGGAGCCCACTTGGGGTGTCATAATGTAATGTGTGATCATTTTCAAATAAATTCCATTGTGATTTATTATATGTAACTATTTTATTTGTATGACTATTTTTATATACTCAGTGTCTTGTAGAAACTTACTAGGTGAAACGGGGTTTCAAGTAGAAAGAGTTTAAGAAAATCTCATAGTCAACAGGAACCAAAAGTAAACAAAGAACACAAACATTTGCTGATCTCTAACTTTCAGGTATCTGGGACTTATGACAATGGAAGTACGCTAAATTTGTGGAGACATTATATCAGACAATATCATTGGTCTTATGCTCAGTCTGTATTTGTATCTCTTTGATATTCAGTAATGGTGGAAATGATGAGAACTTCTTCTGTTTAATATGTCTGTTAATCAGCCATATGTCTTCTTTGAGTATATTTCTGTTTATGTCTTTTTTTGCTGCATTTTTTATATTTTGTGTGTAATATTTCAAGAAAGGTAAGGCTGGAGCGATAGCACAGCGGGTAGGGCGTTCGCCTTACACGCGGCCAACATGGCCAACCCGAGTTCGATTCCTCCGCCCCTCTCGGAGAGCCCGGCAAGCTACCGAGAGTATTCGATATGCCAGACACAGTAACAACAAAGTCTCCAATGGAGACGTTACTGGGCCCGCTCGAGCATACAACTAAATCCCAGAAATAATTTAAGCACATTTATGTTTAAACTTCCTAATTTAAGAAAAACATAAGCAAAGTACATATATATTAATATGTAGAATTATTTTTGCCATTTCCAGGACATTTTTACATCCCTTTTTATTTATTTTGTCCTTGAATTTTAAATAATTAAAATTTATCAATGCCAGCATTTGAGTCTCAAAATACATTCAGTAAATAGCACTTATTTTAGATAGAAATAGGCTAATTCAGTTTCTTATTGAGAACTATTTTCTCCTTTCTATTGTACTGTAGGATTTGTACTTCAGTTATATAGCACTTAACTGTGTGAAAAAATAGTGAATGGTCTTATTAAAATAAAGCTTACCCATTAATTGTATTGTAAACAGTTCTCAGATGCTAAAAGTATAATATATTACTGAGCCTGTTTCTTCATGTGTAAAATGATGTAATCATAGTAATAGAAATTTGACTAGAAAATATAAAAGTGTCTCACAAACATTTGAACAATAAATTATAAATGTTAAATATTTTTAGAACTTGATTTATTTAATATTTATAAGAATTATAATTGCCATTTGCTGTTATATAGATTCATTTTCTCTTATTACCACCTTGAATTCACCAACAATATTTAATAAATGTCATAGTGTGCCTGAAGCTATGCAAACTAATAGGCCACTTACAAATTCATTTTCTGCCATGTATTTATGTGTCTTAAAGTTACTGAAAAGTCATAATGCAAAACTGAGTTTTTTTAAGACATGTAGAAATTTATAAAGATGTTTCTCAGAACCGCATGACATATTTGGATGCATAAAATTTAATTTGTTGTTAGAGATTTTTAAGTTATACCTAGATTAAAAATTAAATATAAATTTATTAATAAATGATGAATGCTTGTCATTATCTTATAATAGATTATAAAAAGTTTTTTCCTTTGAAAAGTATGATTTTTCTTTGATTATTCAATTTATCACATCACACCTATAGAAAGTAAAATAGGAATTATTAAATCCTACCGAGAATAGAAAAATAAAAATTGATTCACAATATAGTCTGTTTCCACTTGATAAAAAACATTCCAACAATTAAATAAATTCAATAAAACTATGACAAAATTTGATTTACAGAACTGCTACAGAGTACAATTTAGCTGCTCTACCAAATTGGTAATTGTATTTTTGTTTGGTTGACAGAATAATGAGAGTTATTAATAAAATAAATAAATATGACAATTCAGTGAAAAGTATGACAAGGAATATTTGAAATTACTTTGACTCTTATAAACATGCAACATGATTTATCAGAAGATATCCAGAGAATGAAATCAAATCATCAAGTTAAATAATGTTAACTTTTAAATATAAAAAACAAGCACACACATACATGTATACACAATACTACTTTAGATTTCCATGATAAAAATTCAGGAGAAAATATTATATCAAAGTCATTTTCTAAAAAACAATGATGAATTATATAATATAATCAGAAAGCAATTTTTTTTGTTTCTATACTTAATATTTATTTCTCAGCACCATTAGAACTTATTAATTGTTTAGGTGTCATTTATATTTATATTCCATTTTCATAAACTGAGCAAACTGTATACTTACAAGATTATATAATATAATTTACTCCAACAAAATATTTGTAATGGGGCCAGAGCGGTGGGTAGGGAACTTGTTTTGCACTTGCTTTGCACATCACTGACCCTGAATTGACCCCAGAACCATATATGATCCTTTAAGATATGCCTGTATGTTAATAGAAGCAAATTTAAGTAAATATTCTCTCCTCCTTAATCCATTCAGTAGTCAGAATCCCAGTGAGGGCTAGAAGGCTAGTGAGAAAGTGAGTGTGATCTTTCTTCTGTTTCATGTGCTTTCATTCCGTCACTCTGTCTTACTAGCTAAAAGATAGTTTACAGATATTTGTTTTAATTTATGGTAGATTGAAGAAAGAATAGGGTAAAAAGATTATCTTAGGTGTCTCCTGAGAAGTAGGAAATAGAGGAAATAGAATATACATAAGTGTGAGAGAGAAAGAAATATGGGAAGAGAGAAAGTGATAGAGAGGTTTCTAGGAATACACCCATTCTGTTATAAGACTAGCAAGTCTGAAATCTTCAAGGCAGGTCAGTGTTCTAGAGAACCACAGTGTTGATGAAGCTAGAGTCTGCGGATTTCATCTGCTTTACACACACAGTCTGCTTATTCCAATGTTAATCACAGATCACAGATCACAGATCATCCTGTTATTCATCGATTGCCTCGAGCAGGCCACAGTAACGTCTCCTTCATCCTAGCCCTGAGATTATATTCAAGGCTCTTTAGGAGAATGAGACCCATCATTGTTACTGGTATTTGGCATAGTGGGTACGACACGGGGAGTTTGCCAGACTCTGCCGTGTGGGCAGGTTACATTCGGGAGCCTGACAGTTTGTCAAAGTAGGAATGAGATGTCATAATAAAATGTCCATTTTATTGGACATATTGCACATCAGGTAGGGTGTTTGCCTTGCATGTGGCTGACACAGCCGACGCAAGTTCGATTCCTCAGCCACTCTCAGAGAGCCCAGCAAGCTACGGAAAGTACATTGCCTGCACAGCAAAGCCTGGCAAGCTACCTGTGACATATTCGATATGCTAAACACAGTCTCACAAATGTTACTGGGCCCGCTCCAGCAAATCAATGAGCAACGGGAGGACAGTGACAGTGACAATGATGCTTTCTCAGATTCCTACATGTCCCTTCTGCAATAAATAGTCTGCTTCACACAATCTAATGTGCTCCTTCTTACCAGATCCTTGCTTTACTATTGTCACTAGTGATTTAAATTTATCCTGTTATCTAGTTGACCATCTTTAACATTTCAGGATTATCTCAAGCAGGATTTTAAATGTTTCTTGTGTGAATCTCTCCTCTACCTGATCATATGTGATCCAGAGAAAGTAATGGTAGGGGTGCACAAAGGTGGTCCCAACAAAATTATCTCTTCTGCTTCATAGATTTATTCTGGTCCCTGTATATCCATTAACCTAAAACTGCAGAATACATCTATTGAATGATACTGTGAAGCACCTCTAATAAAGTCTGAGGTGATATCCAAACCCTTAATCATGTCTTAGCAATAGTAGAATTTATAACTCTCTGCAGAGATAGAAATCTTTGCCAATATACCATAATCCAAATGCTTAATAAGTAGATATTAATAAGTTGCTTAAGAATCATACAAACTTTTTTCTTCCAATAACGATGTTCACTTTAAAATGACCTGACAACTCTATAATATCATGATTATTGATAGTAATCAATAACATTCTGTAGCAAGCCAATGGAATGAGTTTATAAATGAACATTTGACTTGTGATATCAGATCCAGCTTTTATTGATATCTTTCTAAAAATCAATGTTTTGAGGCCAACTTGAGTTTGAATCCTGGCATCCCACATGGTCCACTAAGCATCACCAGGAGTTATTCCTCAGTTCAAAGCCAGTAGTAACCCCTAAATTTTACTGGGTATGACCCCATACCAAAATAAAATAAAATAAAAATCAATGTTTTCATAGACATACATATTTTATTCTATTAATTAATGAGCAGAAAAAAATTAATAAATATTTTTAGTAAAATCATCTTAGAAGCCCTCCCACGATTATCTTCTATTACCAAAGAAAACTGACCACAATGCTTTTATCTTAACAGATGTCTTATCAAAGTACCAGGAAGGACTGTATGGTGGAAAAAGACATTATACATCATAATTGTTGCTATAGAGGAAGAGAAAGTCAATGACAGGAGAAGAGACAAGAGTAGGAAAGAAAATAGAAAACAATCATATGTATCCATTTGGGTGTCCAATGAACAAAAGATGCATAGTCAGCTTTAACTAATAGTAACTGAGTCAGAAAAAGTGAGCTCATTTCTGGAAAATATTAGAGAATTTGAATGAGTTTTAACTAGTCAATTAAAAAGGATGTCAGTATCGATAAAGTAGGAGACAATATTTGGGGAAACAAAATGTTTACTGAATATAAATTTCCATTGTAAAGCCAAAACTGAGGAGTGAGGTGTCACAAGATTTTTAGGGAAATGATGATGCCACAGTGTTGTCATGAGGTTCATTTAATTAAGCATACCAAATTTTTAAAGTAAAAAATAAAGCAATTTCAATTAATTAATGTCAAAAGACTTCAATTAGCATGTCACCTGAAATTATTATGCAGACTATGGGTACAGAACACTTTATATAGAAGTTTCTTGCATGGCATACTCTGGGACAAAGGAGATAAGCAAAGAATTGAGTTCCTCAATTGGCTGGTCTGTGACAATATATGAGACTTAAAGGCGGTCCTTGTTGTTAGGAATCTTTGTCTCTGCCCCCGCGCCTGGGTGTTCCTTCCCGGAGTCCCTTGGAGGGGAGCGGGTTGAGCTTTCCTCCCCGCCCCGGCCAGGGCTACGGCAGCCGGAGACCTCCAGGACCAGCCACCACCATGCTGAGACCACTCTCCGCACACCTGAAGGTACTGGCAGAGGGACAAAGCCACGCGGGTTCCGGGGCCGAGACCTCCAAGCCTACTCGATTTGGAGTCGAGCATCTTCCACCCAGATCCTCCAAATTCCAGTAGGCGGGGGTCACACCCACCACCTGGCCCCCTGGCGCCGTGTAATCCCATCAGCGGCCAAGACTCAGAGACTGTAAAATCCAGATCCCGGAACCGCGTGGCCGCATTCGCGGCCGCGCGACATCTTATTATCTCATTCATACTTTGGACAAACTTGCAGGCTATCGAATGTAGCCTGCCCACAGGGCAGAGTCTGGCAAACTCCCCGTGGCCTACCAAATATGCCAAATACCAGTAACAATGATGGGTCTCATTCTCCTAAAGAGCCGTGAATATAATCTCAGGGCTAGGATGAAAGAGACGTTACTGGGGCCTGCTCGAGGCAATCGACGATTAACAGGATGATGAAAATGAAAAATGAAAAGGCGGTCCTTGTTGTTAGGAATCTTTGTATTGAGCACATTTTTCTTAGGTTCCATATGGACATTTGCTAATTGTACTAATTGTTTCTGTGGTCTCATTTTATCCTTTATAGGCAACCAGGTCTCACTCTCTGTTTGGTTGTGGTAAGCTTTATGGTTATGATCCATTCATCTCTGGCGGGTTTGCGGAATAGGTCACTCATAGGTCTGGCCCGTTGTTACTTGCTTAGTTATTTTTAGTTACTTGCTTATGCACCTACACTCACAGGGTGATTTTTAGATGAACACAACATCAAGAAAAACATTTCTTAATTGAAAATTAACAAGATCAAAAAGGTTGTAGAGATTAGAACAGCAATTTTTTACATTGCCCATATCAATAGGAAATAATTTTAAATTGGAAATCCGTAAATAACTCTTATTCTAGTGTTGGAATATAGCTCTAAAAATTTTAGGTTTAACGTTGGTTTGTCCTCTCTTCCTTGTCACAATGAGTTTAGGTTTATTGGGTTACACCCATCACAGTTCTCCTGAGGCACTCCCATTCTTCTGTGTTTCTCTTTAACCTCCTCTCTGTGCTCTGCTTCTCCAATCAGTTAATCATCTTTATCCCCAAATCAGACCCTGTAACTTGTAAATTCAGATTCTTCTAAGGATTCTGAATTCTGTACTTGTAAGTGAAATATTGCTTTTCTCCTTCCCTTATGTCCTTTGCAATAGTTTACTTCAGAGCAATGTCCAGTTTTGTATAGGCACAGGAAGATAGTTAATGCTATGCTTGTGTAACTTGGGAGTTAATTGACTCCTAATAATATTTACTCCTGGGCATCTGTTTTATGTACTCAATTTAAACTCAAGTTGCTTTTATTTAATAGCTCTCCAAAAGGGACTGGATGGACCCAGGACAAGTTGTGAGCTACCCTGACATCAAAACAGGTCAAGCGCTATGATAAAGGTAAAAAGGTAAAGGCCCTCCCGTTGATCGTCGATTTGCTCGAGCGGGCCCAGTAACGTCTCCATTGGAGACTTTGTTGTTACTGTGTTTGGCATATCGAATACTCTCGGTAGCTTGCCGGGCTCTCCGAGAGGGGAGCGCTATGATACTTAACAATAAGTTAAGAGCATAGTCATGGACAAATTCTGTCATGATCCAAAGAGAAACAACTAGACAAGGACTCTACTGGGATTAGGAAGGACTATCTGGCTGAGCACTGTAATCTGAGATCTATAGCAACATTTACCCAGGAGAGCCACCCTATAAGCTTAATGTATCTCTTACTGTGTCCATAAAAAATTCCACCCTATAAGCTTAATGTATCTCTTACTGTGTCCATAAAAAATTACTGGTATTATTAGGAAGTAGAATTAAGATGATTGTTTAAATAGCTGTTGGACTAAGGAAAGGAGAAATGCACTCCTAGATGGTATTTCACCCTTACGTGGATCACCTTGCTGGATGAGAATTTGTCCTAGAAGAAGCTTCCCCTGAGGGGAGGACTTTACCTTTGTTTATCATATAAACACATCTATGTGTAATTGTACCCCAATCGCTCATGATTTGGGACCATAACTAAGACAGTAAGAATGGGCACATGGAGGAGAACTAGAGGAGGAGAATAGAAGAGGAATATGGGAGGAGGAATAGAGGAGAAACAGGAGTGGGTGAGATTGGAAGGAGACAAAGGGAGACAAAACTGGAATACAGTGCAACTGATCACCAACCAGCCTGGCACTCATTTCCTCCTTTATCTGTCCATTTGCCAGAGGCTGTCTGGGGTGAGTGAAGCAGACCCAGACAACTGAACGCAGGTGCCAAGAGAGAACCATTGATGCTTACTTATTTTTTGAATACACGTTCTAGAAATATTGAAGTTCTGTGCTAAAACCTTTAAAATCTTATTTTTTGCTTGGGAGGCCACATCCTATTGTGCTCAGGGCTTATTCCTGGCTCTGCACTTAGGGATCACTGCTGGCAGGGCTCAGGGCCTAGTACCTTCTCTGCTATTGTATCTTTCTGGCCCTCAATACTAAATCTTAACTGTGATTTTAAAGCATATTAACTATGATATAGTTTTCTGTTTATAATTACAAAGAAAAATGTGTTTTCTTTACTTGTAGTCACAGTCTAGCAAAAAAAAAAAAAAGAAAGAAAGAATAAAACTAGTGCACAAGTTCAAATCCAGTCCAGTGGCAAAAGGAGATCAATTTAATCAGCTCATAACTAGACTAGCAACTCAGATTTTTAGAATAACTATAATTACTTGTCTCTATTTTTACTGTGTTAGTTGATATTCTTCTTATTACTAGTGACAAACACAAGCCAGACTAGCTAAAGAAAATAAGGCAAACTGAACTAACTAGATTCAACTAGAAAAATATTGTTAAGCTATTGCCAGACCTTATTCTCTAATCTTTTTCTTCTCATGGTATGACAATTGTCCTTACTCCATCTGGGATGGCAAATAGTTGAAAATTGAAAAAAAAAATTGATAAAAGCAAAATATTAAAATATAAAAACCCACACCCATGATAATGAAAGAATGTAATCTCTTCTCATTTCTAGGTTAATACTGAATATTTATCAACATATCGATTAAGGTTTCACCATATTGTAGAAGCACTGTAGCACTGTCCTTCCATTGTTCATTGATTTGCTCGAGCGGGCCCAGTAACGTCTCCATTGTGAGACTTGTTGTTACTGTGCTTGGCATATCGAATACATCACAGGTAGCTTGCCAGGCTCTGCCATGCAGGGGAGATAATCTCGGTAGATTGCTGGGCTCTCCGAGAGGGGTGGAGGAATTGAACTCAGGTCAGTCCTGTTGGCCACGTGCAAGGCAAATGCCCTACCCTCCAGCCCTATACTGTAGAAAATGGTGAGAATTAGGCTTGAATCTAGAGTTGAGAACCTACTAGCTATATAATTTATATACTAATAAAATTAACTTAGATTTGCTTTCCTCATATGAAATGAGCCTACATCATTTTAAAAAGTAGTCTGTATTAATGAAATAAAATATACAAGTGCCATACACTGTTTGGCTCAATAAGCAGTAGTAATTAAGTAATCACAATACCAATAGTTGTATTTTCAGGCCAGAGTGAAAGTGTCAATGCTATAAAGGCATTTAATCTGTTCCATCAACAGATATTAGAACTAAAACTCACTAGAAACTTTCCTTTTGTAATGTTTCTTTACAAGTTGAAACTTGTTTTACGCCCTTGTCCATCATTCTTTTGTTAGTGCAAAATGACACACATGCCCCTTCCTGCCACTGGTATAATTTTTGCTCTTTTCACTATAGCCAGTGCAGGTGATTCAGAGTTGGGTTTATTCTAAGCTATTATGATTCTCACAGACTGACAAAGGAAAGCCGTCTCTGTCTCCTCTATTGCTTACTCTCATTTTTACAATCTGAAAAATGTTTCACAGAGATAAGAAACTCTCACCTCTGCCACAGTTAGGATTTTTATCTGCACCAATAATCTGTTAGTGAACTGAAAGATTTATGAGTTTTGTCTAGTTCTTATTTCTGTACACTCTGCTCTTCATAGGGTATATGACTACTTTGAGAAAAATTCTATGGCCTTTTCTCTTAGAAAATTTTAAGACTGAAATCTCAGAGTACAAAATTTTGCCACTACTGTTACAGAGAGACATGAAAGTCCATATACCAACAGTGCTCTGGGCCAGCTACCATACCATACCATACCATACCAAATCTTGGCTGTGACTATCTAAGACTTTTCTGTGCAATATATATATATATATATATATATATATATATATATAAAACCTCACGTAATGAGGTTTACAGACAACCGCTGGACTAGAGCCATTACTGATTGGATTCCACGGGACATCAAAAGATCACGTGGACGCCCACCTATAAGATGGTCAGACTTCTTCGTCAAGACCCTGAATGATCGGTTTGAGGCTCTGCATGTTCCTAGAACGAACAGATACCATTGGGCTACGCTAGCACGCAACCAGGATGAATGGAGACGTTACTGGCACCCGCTCGAATAAATCGATGAATAACGGAGATTAAGTGATTAAGTGATAAGTGATAGTATATATACATATATGTACATATATGTATGTATATTAGAAAACAAAAGCATATGCACAGTGAGAATACCCAAAGAAGGGACAAGTGCTTGAACTCAGGCTTCTTTTCTCCTAATAGAATGCAATTTGAAATCTAGCAGTCAAGAGGATCTGATATTTCCATCTTGTAGGTTAGGGATTTTGTTGTATTATCAGTCACAGTGCTGACAGGAAACAGTATATCAAGGAGTTTATCTTTATAAAGATATATCAGTATATCTTTAATTAAAGAGAAATCAGTTGAGAAATAATAAGAGAACATGCAGCAAACAAGGATTTGCTGTGTGAGAAGAAGTTAGTTGAGAAGGATAAAATTGGTCATCTAGGCCAGAGTGATAGTCCAGTGCATAGGGTTGACCTGGGCTCAATCTCTGGAAACATGAATGATCCCCTGAGAACCTATGTTATTGATTCCTTAGGAGAAAATCCCTAGCACAGCCAGATATGACCCAAAAGCAAACAAAACAGTGTGGGTTCTTATTTTGTCCAATCCAACACAAGCCCACCATCCAGGTACCCTGAAACTTGAAACTCCTGTTTCTGATTCTTTCTCCCAGGTTTATTCTTTTGCTCTAAACCGACTGGAGACAAAAAAAAATAAAACAGAAAAATGTCCTTGTACATACAAAAGAATGTTGCTATTGACCTTTCGGTTGGTGTACTAATCCAGTAAGAGAAGATTTAAAGGAAAATAGAACTGAGTATACATCTACAATAAACTCATGCCAACAAGGCACTGGTTCCGAAGCTGATGAAATCACCACACCTCTGCCAATGGAACAGCAATCAAGCCATGAAAGAAAAACAACACTTCTCAAAGATAATTTAAACACACTGTCTCCAGTATTGACTTTTATTCTGTGATAATCCAGACTACGCAAGACTTTGTTGTGCATTTCTCGCCTGTTCAACCTGTGTTGTTCCTTGACCAGAATCTTTTGGTCAGATTGAACAAGAGCCTGAAGTACCTGCCCTTCCCCTGTAGTCTCTGGCAACAAACCTTCCATTGGCCTAAATGTGAAAGGAATAGACTCTAAGAACCTAGAAGAATGAATTGTCATGCTAGTGGGGTTTCAGAGATGAGTTGTAGCAGCAGAGAATATAGTTACTCCTATAAAAGATACTCAAGGAGGAAGTATAACATACATATTTTCTCTTCCCTTCTAATCCCAACTGATTATTATTTTTTAATCAAATTCAAACGATAACCAGAGAGCAAAATATCTGGTGATATTATCTATAGAAGTCAGCTTTGAAAAGCACAAAAGAGTGGGAAGAATATATAGAGGACCGTACAGACACCTCAATGTTGCTTGCAGAAGACCAGTTGGTACCACGTGGTCCCTGGTGCACTGCAGTGGAGACCCCCAAATCCCACCAAGCATAGCCTATAGCACTGTAGCACTGCCCTCCCATTGTTCATCGGTTTGCTCCAGCAGGCACCAGTAACGTCTCCATTGTGAAACTTGTTCTTCCTGTTTTTGGCATACGAAATATGCCATGGGGAGCTTGCTAGGCTTTGCCTTGCAGGTGGGATACTCTTGGTAGCTTGCCGGACTCTCCAAGAGGGACAGAGGAATCGAACCCATGTTGGCAGCATGCAAGGCAAACAAGCCCTACCTGCTGTGCTATTGCTCCAGCCCAAGTGTAGCCTATAAATCCAAAACAAAAAACAGGAAAAACCAAACTTAAAAATTGGGGGTATAGGCAGCACTGTTCAGTCTTTTTGGTATCCAGAGTCCATTCTCATTCTTATTTATACATTTTTTTATATATAGCTGCAATATGTAACACAAAGGAAGCACAAACTCTACAGTGAGTTTGTCCTGATGCTCCCAATGCCTTCCCTTCGGTGACTCTCGATTATATGCCACCAACTGTGATTATTTAAATTATTTCTTATCACTGCATGATAATAACTATCATTGTCAAAAAAATTCTCCATAGCCAAACACATAACAAAACTGAGAATTCCATTCTGAGAATTTTGTTCTTTTTTTTTTTCCCTTTATTTTATTTTATTTTTTTTAAAGTTGTAGATTTACAATTTTTTGTGCTTTGGTTTCAATTATACAATGATCAGATACCCATCCCTCCACCAGTGCCCATTTTCCACCACCAGGGATAATATCCCTCCCACCCCCATCCCCCCATCCCCCCTGTCTCTGTGGCAGGGCAATCCCCTGTGTTCTCTCTCTCCTTTTGGGTGTTGTGGTCTGCAAAAGAGGCATTGAGTTGCAAACATGTTCAGTCCATAGTCTACTTTCGACATGCATCTCCCCTCCTGGGAGGATCCTCCAAACATCCTTTATTTGGTGCTCCCTTCTCTATCTGAACTGCCCTTTCCTCTAGGATACCCGGCTGGCCTCTAAGTTATGGAGTAATCCTCCTGGTGCTGATCTCAGCTATTCTTGGGTATTAATCTCATACTTTGTTACTTTATATCCCCCAGATGAATGCAATCTTTCTATGTCTATCCCTCTCTTTCTGACTCATTTTGCTTAGCATGATACTTTCCATATTGTACCACTTGTATGTAAATTTCATGACTTCATCATTTCTAAGAGCTACATAGTACTCCATTGTGTAGATGTACCAAAGTTTCTTTAACCAGTCATCTGTTCTTGGGCATTCAGGTTTCTTCCAGTTTCTGGCTATTGTAAAGAGTGCTGCAATGAACAAACAAGTGCAGATGTCACTTCGACTATACATTTTTGCCTCTCTGGGATATATTCCCAGGAGTGGTATTGCTGGGTCAAATGGGAGCTCAATTTCTAACTTTTTGAGAATCGTCCATACTGTTTTCCAGAAGGGCTGAACCAGTGGACATTCCCACCAACAGTGAAGGAGTGTTCCTTTCTCGCCACATCCACGCCAGCATCGGTTGCTTTTGTTCTTTTGAATGTGGGCCAGTCTCTGAGGTGTGAGATGGTATCTCATTGTGGTTTTGATCTGCATCTTCCTGATGATTAATGATGTAGAGCATTTTCTCATGTGCTTTTTTGCCATTCGGATTTCTTCTTTGAGAAAGTTTCTGTTCATTTCATTGCCCCATTTTTGGATGGGGTTGGATGTTTTCTTCTTGTGGAGTTTAACCAGTATTTTGTATATCCTGGATATCAACCCCTTGTCAGATGTGTATTCGGTGAATATCCTTTCCCATTCTGTAGACTGTCTTTGTATTTTGGTCACTGTTTCTTTGGAGGTGCAGAAGCTTCTTAGTTTAAGATAGTCCCATTTATCTATCTCTGTTTTCACTTGCTCGGCCAGTGGCGTGGCATCTTTGAAGATACCATTAGCTTCAATGTCATGGAGGGTTTTGCCATCTTTATCTTCAATGTACCTTATGGTTTGTGGTCTGATGTTGAGGTCTTTAATCCATTTTGATCTTACTTTTGTACATGGTGTTAGGCAGAGTTCTGAGCCTATTTTTTTGCATGTAGCCGTCCAGTGATGCCAACACAATTTATTAAAGAGGCTTTCCTTACTCCACTTCACATTACTTGCACCTTTATCAAAGATTAGATGAGCATATGATTGAGGAGAGATGTCACTGTATTCAACCCTGTTCCATTGGTCTGCAGTTCTGCCTTTGTTCCAGTACCATGCTGTTTTAATTATTACTGCTTTGTAGTACAGTTTGAAGTTCGGGAGGTTGATTCCTCCCATTTTCTTTTTCCCAAGAATTGCTTTAGCTATTCGTGGGGGCTTATTGTTCCATATAAATTTCAAGAGTGTTTGCTCCATTTCTTTGAAGAATGTCATGGGTATCCTTACAGGGATTGCATTGAATTTATACAATGCTTTCGGTAGTATTGCCATTTTGACAATATTAAGTCTCCCGACCCATGAGCAGGGGATATCTTTCCATTTCCTCATGTCCTCTTTTATTTCCTGAAGTAGCGTTTTGTAGTTTTCTTTGTACAGGTCCTTTACTTCCTTAGTTAAGCTGATTCCTAGGTACTTGATTTTCTGGGGCACAATTGTGAATGGGATTGTTTTTTTCATGTTGCTTTCTTCTCTCTCACTGTTTGCGTATAGGAAAGCCATGGACTTTTGGGTATTGATTTTATAACCTGCAACTTTACTATACGAGTCTATTGTTTCTAGGAGTTTTTTGGTGGAAGTTATTGGGTTCTCTAAGTAGAGTATCATATCATCTGCGAATAGTGAGAGCTTGATTTCTTCCTTTCCTACCTGAATGCCCTTAATATCTTTTTCCTGCCTAATCGCTATTGCAAGTACTTCCAGTACTATATTGAACAGCAGTGGAGAGAGTGGGCATCCCTGTCTCGTCCCTGATCTTAGAGGGAAGGCTCTCAGTTTTTCCCCATTGAGGATGATGCTTGCTGTAGGCTTGTGGTAGATGGCTTTAATTATGTTGAGGAAGGTCCCCTCTATACCCATTTTGGCTAGGGTTTTCATCATAAAGGGGTGCTGGATCTTATCAAATGCTTTCTCTGCATCTATTGATATGATCATATGCTTTTTATCTTTTCTTTTGTTGATATGGTGGATTATGTTGATTGATTTCCGAATGTTAAACCATCCTTGCATCCCTGGGATGAATCCTACTTGGTCATGGTGTATGATCTTTTTGATGAGTAGTTGGATTCTATTTGCTAGTAGTTTGTTGAGGATCTTTGCATCTGTGTTCATCAGGGATATCGGCCTGTAATTCTCTTTCTTTGTGGTATCTCTGTCTGCTTTTGGTGTCAGTGTGATATTTGCTTCGTAGAAACTGTTCGGAAGTGTTTTTGATATTTCAATTTCGTGGAAAAGCTTAAAGAGCATCGGGAGTAAGTCCTCTTTAAAGATTTGGAAGAATTCACTAGTGAATCCATCCGGGCCAGGACTTTTGTGCTTGGGGAGACTTTTTATTACCATTTCAATTTCCTTGATGGTGATCGGTCTGTTCAGGTATTCCAGGTCTTCTTGTTTCAGCCTTGGGAGTCTGTAGGAGTCTAGGAATTTATCCATTTCCTCGAGGTTTTGATGTTCCGTGGCATAAAGCTTCTCAAAGTACTCCCTGAGGATCCTCTGAATTTCTGTGATTTCTGTTGTAATGACCCCCTTTTCATTTCTGATTCGGTTTATTAGGGTTTTCTCTCTCCCTTTCTTTGTGAGTTTTGCTAGAGGCTTATCGATCTTGTTAATTTTCTCGAAGAACCAGCTTTTGGTTTCATTGATCTTTCGGATTGTTTTTTGGGTTTCCATCTCGTTAATCTCTGCTCTGAGTTTTATTATTTCCTTTCTCCTGTTCGGGTTGTGCTCCTTTTTTTGGTCCTTCTCCAAGCTCTTAAGCTGTGAGGTTAGGTTACTTATGTGTGCTCGCTCCTCCTTCCTGAGGAATGCTTGTAGAGCTATAAACTTTCCTCTTAACACAGCCTTTGCTGTGTCCCATAAGTTTTGGTAACTCATTTTCTCATTTTCATTCGTTTCTAGGAATCTTTTGATTTCCTCTTTGATTTCCTGTCTAATCCACTCGTTGTTCAATAGTGCACTGTTTAATTTCCAGGTGTTTGATTTAGTTTTCTGTTTTTGTGTGTGATTTACTTCTAATTTCAGCGCATTATGGTCTGAGAAGATTGTTGATACAATCTCTACCTTCTTAATTTTGTGGAGGCATGTTTTGTGGCTCAGCATGTGGTCTATCTTGGAGAATGTTCCATGTACGCTTGAGAAGAATGTGTATTCAGCTTTTTGTGGATGAAGTGTCCTGTATATATCTACTAAGTCCCTTTCTTCCATTGTTTCCCTCAAATGAAGTATGTCCTTGCTAAGCTTGAGTCTGGTTGATCTATCAAGAGGTGACAAAGCAGTGTTGAAGTCTCCCACTAGTATTGTGTTGCTATTGATGTCTTTTTCCAAATCTATGAGTAGTTGTTTTAAGTACTTTGCTGGTCTCTCATTAGGTGCATATACATTTATTATTGTAAGTTCCTCCTGTTGTACAGATCCTCTGATCAATAAGAAATGGCCTTCACTGTCTCTTATGACCTTCCTCACTCTGAAATCGATGTGGTCTGATATAAGGATGGCTACCCCAGCTTTTTTATGCGAGCTGTTTGCCTGTAGGATTGTTTTCCAGCCTTTGACTCTGAGTCTGTGTTTGCTTTGACTATTGAGATGCGTTTCTTGCAGGCAGCAGAATGTTGGGTTCAATTTTCTAATCCATCCTGCCACTCTATGTCTTTTAATTGGTGCGTTTAGCCCATTGACATTGAGAGAGATTATTGTTATGGGATTTTGTCCCATTGTTCTGTTAAAATTTGGTGTATTTGAGGGGCCTTTCTTGCCTTAAAGTAGCCCATTTAGTTGTTCTTGTAACCATGGTTTTG
This sequence comes from Sorex fumeus, assembly GCF_029834395.1. Taxonomy (NCBI): domain Eukaryota; kingdom Metazoa; phylum Chordata; class Mammalia; order Eulipotyphla; family Soricidae; genus Sorex; species Sorex fumeus. Next base: position 38,529,016 of record NW_026606091.1, read on the forward strand.
AGTCTATGAAGTTCCTGAGCTGTTGTTTGTCTGTGAAACTGTGTGTCGTTCCTTCTATTATGGATGAGAGTCTTGCTGGGAAAAGTATTTTGGGGGAGGCATTTATTTCATTGAGTTTTTTTACTATGTCCCACCACTGTTTTCGGGCCATGAGGGTTTCATCAGAAAAATCAGCTGTGAATTTTAAGGATGCTCCTTTGTAAGAGATTTCTTTCTTCGATCTTGCTGCTTTCAGAATTTTGTCTCTGTCTAAGGTTTTGGTCATTTTGATCAGAATGTGTCTTGGGGTATTTTTATTCGGATTTCTTCTAGCTGGTACCCTTCGGGCCTCCTGAATGTGGTCACAAGTTTTCTTCAGCTCTGGAAATGTTGTAGCAATGATGTCTTTGACAGTTTCTTCTTCATCGAGGTTTTCTTGCTGTCCCTCTGGGACTCCAATAATTCTTATGTTACCCCTCTTGGCTTCATCACGATCTTCTCTTGCCATCTGTTCCCGAATTGTGAGTCTCTTTTCCATTTTCTGCTCTTTTCTGGAGAGTCTCTGAACTTCATCTTCGAGCTCACTGATTCTGTTCTCAGCCGCTCTTACTCTGCTGCTGAGGCCTTCCACTGAGCTTTTCAATTCGCCTACGAGATTTTTCAGGTCTGACATTTCTGATTGCATTTTCCTCATTTCTGCCTTCAGATCCTCTTGTCTTCTATTGGCATTGCTTTCCATTGTTTCTTTTAATTCCCTAAGCATCCTAAGTAGCTCCCTTCTGAATTCCTTGTCAGAGAGGTTGTCTAACACTCCAGTACTGTTGGTGTCATCTGGGCTAGACTATTCAATATGAAAGTTTGGTGGGCTTTTGAGTTGCTTTACCATTGTGAGAGGTGTGGTTTAGTCCTTCACGTTCACTGTTACTATTCTGCTTGATATGCAGTGTGAGTTAAGATAGGCTTATGAGTTATTGGCTACTGTGTTTCTAGTGGCTGAGCTAAAATAGAGAAGTTTCCATCTAAGATGTTAGCTTATGGTTCCTATGGCATATGTAGTGGGAAAATATTTCGCGGCCGCGTCAGTGGGCGCGGCTCCGGAAACAGTCCCTGGCACTGGGCGAGGAGTTGGGAATGTCTCCTGTTTGGAATTGGAGCCGTTCAGCTTTGTTGCCCAGAGCTGGGCCTCTGTGCCCGTCCCACGCAGATCAGGGGTTGAAAACCAGCTGTCTAGGGGCTGTTTCTAGCTGCGTGTGCCCAGAGACGAACCCAGGCCCTTGGGGGCGGGCTGTACCTGTTGGAATTGGAGCCATTCAGCTTTGTTGCCCAGAGCTGGGCCTCTGTGCCCGTCCCACGCAGATCAGGGGTTGAAAACCGGCTGTCTAGGGGCTGTTTCTAGCTGCGTGTGCCCAGAGACGAACCCAGGCCCTTGGGGGCGGGCTGTACCTGTTGGAATTGGAGCCGTTCAGCTTTGTTGCCCAGAGCTGGGCCTCTGTGCCCGTCCCATGCAGATCAGGGGTTGAAAACCGGCTGTCTAGGGGCTGTTTCTAGCTGCGTGTGCCCAGAGACGAACCCAGGCCCTTGGGGGCGGGCTGTACCTGTTGGCATTGGAGCCATTCAGCTTTGTTGCCCAGAGCTGGGCCTCTGTGCCCGTCCCACTCAGATCCGAATTTTGTTCTTTTCTCCAAACTCGCTGCCAATTATTTTCTTTGGCAAAATTCTATCAGAAAACATATTTAGCATACGAAAATTTATAGCCCAAAGAAATTTTATAAATAATGACTTAATGATGTGTGGATAAGGCTCGAGTGGATAAGGCTAAATGAATTAATAAGGAATGATTAGGTGCTTGGAGATTAGCGACACTATGAAACATTGGGGCCTATAGTACACTAGATAGGGCTTTTGTTTTGCATTTAGCTGACCTTGGTCCAACATTGGTTTGATTCTAAGCACTACATAAGGTATCCCAAGCCCCACTAGGAATAATCCCTGAGAACTTCCAGGTGTGGGTCAAAAAAAATAAAATCAAAATATACATACATATAATATTAGTACCAATATGCCAGGATAGGTGAAGGAAAAAAAGATTGACGCAGAGTCAAAACTATTAGAGTAGGAGCTTTTATAAAGTTTTAGGGTACATAGAGACAGAACAAGGGGCTAAGCACATGCGTTGCATACAAGGGGGCCTTGATCCCTGGCATCACCTGGTTCCTTGAGTACTGCTGGGAGTGACCCTGATGCACAAAGTTGAGAGTAGTCCCTCAGAATTATCAGCTGTGGTTCTCAAAACAAAATAAAGACTGATTCATAAGTAGATAAAGAAACCACTGACAAAGTAATATGATACAGAAGGAACTTGGGGAAAAGATACCCAGATGCTCTTGCTTCCTATCTTCCAGTCTGTTAATTTATGTTTCCTAACAAAATCCAAATGAAAGCAGGAATCAAGAGAGCCTGCATATTACATTTTAATAAAGTTTGTCCACAAAAGATGCAGAAGAGGACCAAAAATAATAGAGGACGAATTGAGACTGTCATATACGAGAAACTAGCTTTGACGTTAACATGGATCTTCTAAGTTAAATCTGAATCAGTTGTGTTTTCCAATAGAAAGTTGAAAATGTTAATAAAGGCTTGAAAGAGGAAAAAAACTGAACACATTAGCAGCAATCATATGGTGCCAAAGGAACCCTAATGCGGTTGTTCAATATTTTTCTTTCCTTTTAGTATTTAGGTGCTTAGTATACTACTTTCTGAGACTCCATAATGAAAACAAAAATGAGTAAAACGCTATCATCTGTTTATTTAGCCATTAGACACACATTTCACAAGTTCCTCCTATACAACTGACATGATGAAAAGCGTTTAAAGCTATATTTTTAAATTATCTGATAGGAGTCATTTAGTATTCCTCTTACGACAGAGAGGGGAACAAAATGTTGAAGGGAGAAGAAAAAAATCAGGAGGGAATCGGGCAGGCTGTTATCCAAAAATCAATCAAAGTATTCAGAATTGCATAAGGGAAAAGTCTCATTTGTTTTCTCTGTGACAAATCTATGCTGCTTCAGTAATGTCTACAAAAATCAGACGCTTGCTTTGCTTCAGCAGGGAAACATATCCATCATGCAGCTTAATATGCTGTGTGTACTTTCGCAAAAGCTTTGCTAACGCCTGCTGATTTACCTGTAATACATTTTCCAGAAACTGTTGAGTAAAATGACAACATATATATTTAGTTTCACACTTCAGTCTGCACAATTAGCAGTGTTTGCAGAACCAGCTGTGAACCCAGGAGAGGATTTAATTTTAAGTACAGCAGTCTAGTTAACAAACAAACAAAAAAGCAAAAACCTGAACCACAAATTTGCTGAGTGTTAGTTTCTAACATTTGTTTTGGAGAAGTGGCACTTTATCACTATTATTGGAAATTGTTCAAAGAACTGGCTCCTGGAATTACATAAAGGAGTGGCAGACTATTATGGTTGACATCATAATAAGTATTGTGATCATTACCAGGATACTTTGGGGACATTCCCTACTTTCACTTAACTGAATTATCCTTCTACACTTATTTTTAAGTCTTAAAACAGACATTAACATGTTTGAAAATAGTAAAGTCATACACAGTACTGAGGCATTAAGGAAAAAAATCAAAGAGAACCTAAATTTTCTATAAATAGAATCAATCTGATAGATTTTCTCTCTTACACTTAATATTTAGGCAATAAGTATATATCAATTCATATTTGGAGAATATATATTTTGGCATCAGGTGGTGCCAGACATAGTGCCATAACAGGAATATTAATTCAGAGATACCAAACCTATTTATGCAAATAATCTTAAGAAGAATTATTTTTAAATGATCTCTTCTGGAAATACCAGTCAAAAATGAGTCTAACAATGTTTTCCAAGCCATTACAAAGATATAAAAGAGTTAGTTAAGTAACATTAAATTAAAATTGTCTTTGTAGATTGCTATTTTAAATCAAAATAAATATCAAGTTGTTCATTATCTTTTTAAAATTAATCACAAACTCTAGCTGGAAAAATGTAGAACCACAAAAATAAAAGTGAGATAAAATAAATTCAAAGGTTATCAAAACTGGATTGAAATGAATACATAAATATATTATTGAAGTTATGGGAAATGTTTGATGTTGAATTAAACATTTTTAAATGAAGTGCATCAGCAAATATGTAAGTAAAAACAAAACAGATGAGAAGAATCAATAATGAAACAGTCAGAAAGGAAGTAGACCATGTAAAAACAATTCTATGAATAGAAATCTAAAAGTAAGAACAAAATTAGTGTTTAAAAAATTAAACTCCAAGACACCTATCACTGAAAATCCAAAAGATTCTGGAGGTATAGTACAGTGAGCAGAGCATTCGCCTCGTACACAGTTGACACTAGCATTTGATCCCAGGCACCCCACATGGCCCCCAAGCACCACCAGGATTGAAGAGCCATTGGTAAACCCTGAAAACAGCTGAGTGTGACCCCAAGCAAGTAAACAAGCAAAGCATATAATCAAAATAAGAATACAAAAATTGGAAATTAGAGAGAATGTGGATTAGTGTTATATTAGGAGCCAATGTCACAGACAGTAAATTCAATAGGAGTTGCATGTTAAAACATAGGATTCCTATTGTTTTTAAATTTCAGATAAGGAGACCAACCCAGAAGACTGCTCAGTGACTGAAGTACTTGACCAGCACTTCAGTGTTTCAATCCCTGTGTTAGCCTGCTGCGGGACAGAGGAGATCTTGACAGCTTTGTTGTTACTTGGTGCAGTTAGAATCCAACTCACAGGTGCCTGGGTGAGGGAAAATAAATTAAATAAATAATTTTAGATATCTTAAATATTTCAAGGTGCACATATTAAAATTGTGTTTCATGTGTAAGCTGTGCAACATAATTTTTCTAAAATTCAAATTTCACGAAGTGGTCTATATTTTTATCTGCTAAGTTTACCAACCTTACATGCAGTGTGCATATAAAGTAGGGTTTATCAAGTGAAAACAGGGAAAAAGAAACATTTCTCTGAATTTGCATTAACAAACAATTCTCTAAATTTGCATCGACAGATGAAGTCAGGCATAGGTGTGATACTTGCACCATATCCAGTGTTAGAATGAAAAATTTCCTACCTTAAAATACTCTACTTATAAGGTGAAAGTGGTGAAGTAGCAACAAGAAATATCTATGCTATTTTGCAAATAAACGGGCTTCCAGGAAACAGAAAGGTAGTACAGGGATTAGGGCACTTGTCTTCTTCTAGGCCGACCCTGGCACCACATTCCCCTGAGCCCCACCAGGAATAAACCTAGAACACAAACAGGATTGAGTTCCAAGCACCACCCATGTACCTCAACCTCCCCATCCCCTAAATAAAAAGTTCCTAGATTCCAGATTAAGGATATGGTTTGCTAAGGATGATAAGTATATATACCACTAACTAATAATTTATGACAAGCATTAATTCAGCATGATTTAAAAAAATGTTCTCTTTGTAAATGGTGTCAGAAAAATTGGTAGACATTTAGAAAACAGTTGATATTTCCATTACCTTCATGCAAAAATGTATACAAACAAATTTTAAGCATACAAAAGTTTAAACTTTAGATGAAGTCTATAACAAGTTTAAAGATTTAAGCGAAAGATAAAGATATTTGAAAAAAATTGTGTGACTGTCTGCATTACATGAAATTAGGTAAAGATATCAAAAATGGGACACCCAAAAAACCATAAACAAAAAGGGGAAAGGTAGGATTGGTTTCACTGAGATAAAAAGATAATCTAGAGTGGAATTTTTTAAATAGATCTATCGAAGAGAAGACTTGTGAGATTCTCTTCCTCTTGTAGATCCCACCAATTTAAATTTGTTCAGTTAATTCCTACTATGGCATAAACCAAACTCTACTCTTACTGCTCTTCTCCCTAAACCCTAATCAGAACAATATGACATATTATAACAACAAAATCTCATAATTTCTGTGAGTTAGGTATCCAAACCTAGTCTAAATGAACTTTGCAGGATCTCAGAAGGCTGTGATCAAGGTCTAGATTAGCCTGCATTCCTTTATGCATTCTAGGTCACACTGCAATCCTTTATGGAGTTCAAAGTTCTTTTCTGGCTCATGTGGTTGTTGGCCAAATTTAGATCCTTGGAGTTATTAGACCAAGTTTCTCATGTTTTGGCTAGTGCTACTTTGCTAGTTCCTGAAAGTCAATTTCTGCCCCTATGCTCACCTGTAAAACTAAATATGACAAGATCCTAACCCCTAATGGATAACATGGAACGGTGAGACAGTTATAAAATGGTAACTATGAGCATTCTATTTCAAAAAGTGTAAAAAAATGGAAGATAGAAAGAAGTCACTGGTCCATGGCAGTTTTGAAATCCATCCAGAGTTCTGTGATCGGGTTTCAAATCCTGGGCATAATTCTCTATGACTTTCAGTTTCACCCAAAGGGTTCTTGGTTCTGCTCACTGAGTCCTCATTCCTTTTTTATGAAAGATTATTTCAAGTTGAGTAGTTTTAGTAGGCTGCTTCTTTCCAGTGGAATCCTCAGATTCTGACAGTCTTTTTTTATATCATATTCTCAGCTCCTTTCAGTCCAAGCTAGCAACATTTTTGCTGAAAGAATTTTCTGGAGAACTAAAGATTTTGCAAGGATTTTCATTGTGATTCAAATCATTAAACAAGAAAAAAAAACACAATGATTTTTTTTAAAAAAGATTCCTCTGCTGAAAGAGAGACAGAGACAGACAGACAGACAGACAGACAGACAGACAGACACACACACACACACACACACACCCCACACACAAACGGGGTTGGGGGAGGGGGAGAGAGAGAGAGAGAGAGAGAGAGAGAGAGAGAGAGAGAGAGAGAGGTGTCTGCCATAGAGGTAAAAACGAAGGAAAACTGGGGACACTGGTGGCATAAAATAATTCACTGGGAAAGAGTAGAATATTGGAACGTTGTATGACTGAAATCCAATCATGAACAACTTTGTAATTGGGCTTCTTTGGTGACTCAATAAAAAGAAAAAGGGAAAAATAAAAGAAAAAACTGAAAAAAAAATTCCTTCTCTGCATTTAGCTGCTACGGATGTAGCTGAGGATTAAATGCTCTTAATTTCCTAGAAGTCTTCTGTTTTGATTGAGTAAATCTGGGAGACTCACACTTAATTTCAATAAAAAAGGTGTTTGTGAAACTTTAAAATATTCAGACTCAATGGTTCCAAAGTTTATTGAAACACGCACTTAGCCTTGTCCTAATGTTGCATACTGGTTCAGCTGACTTTCTGATTTCATTATCTTTTGCCACCCAGAAGGGCTGAGAATTTCCCAGACTATCTGGCTCTAGCTTGTTCTATTGAACAGTTTTGTTCCCTCAATTTATCCTCGTCATATTTTTCCTAAAAGCAGCATGAATAAACCAGGGAGCACCTTCAACACATTCTGTGGAAGTCTTTTTTCTTAGCTACAAACCAAATTCATTGTTTACAAGATATGTTTTCTATGTAATTGCAGAAGAAAATTTGATTTTTTTTCACTAGATACCAAAGATCCCCTTTCCTGTTTCTCATACATGTTTCTCTCTTCTCTCTAAACTCTCTTTGGACCATATCTATGGTTTATAATTCTACTAGTAATCTACTCAAAGCAACTTATAAATTCTTAATTAGACTCTTGACACACTGACCAGTAGCAATATCATATATTGTTAATTTCCATAACAGCATCTCAGTTCCAGGTATCAAAATATACAGTTACTTATAGCTGTATGGTAAACTGCCATACATTTAGTGACTTAAAACATCAAACATTTGTCACCTCGTGATCCTAAAATTAGGTCAAGTTAATGTACATAGCATCCCTTATTTAGGAGCTCCATCTTCTGTTTGAGTTCTCACAAACAAGAAATGTATAAATGTGTTTCTTCCGGTTTGGGGTTATTTTTCAAGGTCATATGGTTACCATTGGCAGAACTTACTTTCATTTTGAATTGAATTCAGAGTAGCTTGCTTCTCCAGAGAAGGAGAGGTGAAGGTGAAGGGGAGAGGAAGAGAGAAAGGAGAGGAGAGGAAGAGACTGGAATTCTGGTCTTCTCTCTCATCTTTGAGCTTTCTTTTTATGTGGGCTATAGGGCCACACCCAGGCAAAGTCACATTTCTTATGGAAGCTTAAAGACTGTTTCCAACTTTGTGGTCATTTCTAATGGTGCTCAGTGCACTGTGTGGTGCCCTTGGGAACTATGCAGAGCCCAGATCAAACAAGGGTCTCTCGCATGCAAATGTGTGCTCTGTTCATTGAGCCTTCTCTATGGTCCTGATTCTTCTTTTATGAACTGTGTTTGCTTGTTCGTTTGTGGGGCCACACCCAGTGGTTCATCGGGCTTACTCCTATCTCTCGACTCAGGGATCACTTCTGGCAGGGTTTGAGGACCATATGAAATATCGGGGATCAAACCCAGGTCAGCTGTGTGCAATGCAAGAGCCCTGACCACTGAACTGTCACTACAGCCCCTAGACCCTCTTTTAAAGGACTTTCCTGTTTTGCCATACCCACCTGTGTTAATCTTCTTTTGATTAACTTAAAGTCAGATGCTTGGGGACCTAAACCCCATCTATTAAGCTCTCTCAGTCTTAGTGATAAAATACAACCTAATTAAGGAAATGGCATTCATTATATTCACATACTCTATGCAGCCTCTAGGGGAGAATGTTATACAGTATATGGACACTAGAATAGTTGATGAGTGGGGTCTAGGGATAAAGTGAAAATTTTAAGCGCTGTATTAGAAGTCTGCCTATCATAGTTTGAGGTGAATGTGAAATAAATGTTCAATGATGCTCTTTACAAAAAGAAGTGGAACACTGTCATACCCTTTGCTGTAAGAAGTATAATTCTACAACACCCAAAAGGAAAGAGAGAACAAAAGGGAATGCCCTACCCCAGAGGCAGGGTGGGGTGGAGGGGGATGGGGTGGAGATGATGGGAGGGATACTGGGATCATTGGTGGTGGAGAATGGGCACTGGTAGAGGGATGGGCACTCAATCATTGTATGGCTGAAGCTCAAGTATAAAAGTTTGTAAGTCTGTAACTGTACCCCACTCTGATTCACTAATAAAAAATAAAAATAAATAAATAAACATTTTAAAAAAATTATTAAAAAATAAATATAATTACTGGAATTATGCCATACAATTCCCAGAAACATAAGTCAGACAAAAATTGGAAAATCTACTTGTAAACATCTTTAAATCCTTGCCAAAATTGTCACTCATAGCTCACAGAATCAGGAGTTTGCTTTCTGTTTATGTGAAATGGAAATCTGAGCTGAGACTACATGACAGTGTATTAAAATTATTGCAATTATTCGACACACCAAAGGAAGATCTACAATGTGTGTAGAGCTTAAACTTATAAAGGATTATGTTCTAACAACTGCTAGTGGGAATAAGGAGTTCTGTATGAATGTAAAGTTCCAAATATGCAACTGACTCCATAAATGACTGCACGTTACAAATTTCTCTTCTGCATTGGAGAACAATTGTCTAACATGGTGTAAAGAGAACAGGGTTAATTAAGTTGACCTTGAGAATGACCAAGCTCCAATAGCACAGGAGACTGAATTTAGTTTTTACAGAAAAACTGTTACTCATTCTGAATAGTTTCCTCTGCTACACAGTCTCTCCTAATTTGTAGGCATTTTTTATTTTCTGTGTTCAAATTTTTCAATTCAAACATAAAAATTTATTTCAGAACCAAGTTTCCTCTTAAAGCCGATTCATATTCACTTTCCTGCTCCCTTGAGTATTCTTTCTCTTCTCTTTTGCTGCCTCCCTCCCCCATATATACCTAATATGAATATTCTATAGAAAATATATAAAGATAATATGCAATTATTCATAGAAACTATGTTTATATGTATAGCTATATATGATATGTAATATGGCAATTTATTATGCATGTTTTTATATATTGCATTTGTATAGATAATATATCACATTTATATACCGGCATACACATGATAATTTTATTGATTTATCAAGTGCTTCTAACTAAAACATTGAAAATGCAATGACTATTCCATTTTCTACAAGTCTTGATGTTCTAGTTCTTGAATACCACTTAAACAGTTGGGGTAGGGAGATCATAAAACCCCGACACATATTCTAGGGAAGAGTGAGTCTGTTACCAGGTAGATCTTCACAAAAAGCTTGGCTACAGGTATTTGGCTTAGTAGACAAGGTGCGGTTTGTTGACTTTGGGACAGAGCAAGTGGCAAAACCAATAAATAACATAAAATGGGAAATCAACTTAAATAATACTCCAAGTCGAGGGACACAGACTCGACTTGGACACTGCAATAATTGCATAAACTCTAGTGTTCAGTTTTCAGGGACTTGGCAGGGATTCCCAGAGGGAAACTGGCCAGAGATATGTCAACTTTCAATTATAAAATAAGATGGGAGAACCAGGTAATTTACTAGAACAGGAATGTAAATTAGAGATTAGAACAAAAACTGTGTCTTGTAGATAATGATACTAATTATTATAATAAGAATCTATTGTAAGTATTTTTATAACCTTTATGTTACTCAATCTTCCTAAGTTTAAGTGGTCATGGTAAGCAGCTTTTGAAATGGTTCCTAGCAAATGTCTTTTTTCGTCGTGCTCTTGTGTTATCTTCTCCCTTGTGTGTGAGAAGGAATGATAACTCTCTTCTTACAAACAGAATATGATAAAAGAATGGAATGTGTAGTCCAAAATTAGACTACAAAATACAATGGCTCGTGTTAGTTTTCAAGCTCTAGTTTTTCTCATGGACTTGCTCTGATGATCCAAGACATCATGTGGCAAGAATTACTACATAGCAAAGAACTCAAGGAAGTCTTCCACCAATAGGCAATAAGGAGCTAAGACTCTCAGGCTAATGACCTTTAAGAAAACTAATCCTGTCAAAAATCATATGAATGACTGCAGCTGTATCATCCTTCTTAAAATTTTAGAATTTGTGGACCATGTGGCACATTTGCGGCCATGCAACATCTTATACTCTACACAAATTATGTATCAAGAATAGCACACCACATTTGATGGAGTGTAAAGAAGAAGGCAATCAATCTTATACAGATCAAACACACACACACACACACACACACACATATATGAGATGCAACAACCTTCTCACAATTTCCTCTAAGGAAACATTTTCTGATCATTTTTAGTGGATCATTCATAACCAGCAATACAAAATAAATTATTTAGGACCTGCTTTTAGAACAAACTTGAGTGGTGGTGGAAAAATTAGAAATAATGTTGGTGTGAAGGTGTAATGGTGGCGGGATTTGTGTTGAAATATTGAATGTAATAAATTATTGTGAAAAACAACAAATAAATACATATTACAAATGAATAAATAAATAAAGGTTTTATCTGCCCTAACAAAATATCTGTCTCAAGATTTGTCCCATTTATGCAGCTCCATCTGCCAATTAAACCCTTTACTGTATCCTTGAAAAAATAAAATCATGTGAAATGAACTTGGAAATATGTAAGCCCTCAATAAAGGCCTGAGTTCAACTCATACCTTCTTGGCTCGTGAGAGACCTTGAAGCAGAGAATCGGTCAAACCCTCTTTAGGTCCCTAACTTACAGAAACTATCAGATCATTGATGTCTGTTGTTTTTAACTGCCAAATTCTGAGATAATTTATTATGTAGCAATCGATCACTAATAAAATGTGAGTTTAGAAAGTCAGTGGCCCTCTTGACCTTGAGCTACTATACTCATGTTTATGGTTTATGATCACAAAAAGAGACAGATTGCACTTTGCAATGGGAAAAGACTCACACAAACAGGATCCAGGGAAGAGCAAAGATGGGACTTTCATTTGCCAGTTCCCAGGGGACTAGTGTGGCCTGAATTTTTTCCTTTTATCAATAATATGACAACATGCATAGAATATTGTCAAGCACTTTTATGGCCTTCACATTTTTATGGCCTGCATCATAAGTTATTTAATTAGCATAGATTATCCTGTGTGGTCCAGGGCACCCTGCAAACAAAGGGATTTATTGAGCCTGATATTTCCTCTTTTTTTCTTTTTTTTTCTGGATGGCAGGGCACACCTGGCAGCACTCTAAGATCGCTCATTATTCTGTGCCCAGGAATCACTCCTGACAGGATTTGGGGACCATATGGCATGCCTGGAACCAAACCTGGGTCAGCCATATGCACGGAAAACTGCTCTCTGTACCATCTCTTTGATCCTTTCAGCCCGGTCTTACAGTTTAGATGTTACCTCCCAGGAGTCAAAAGCAAAAGTCCAATTTCTTTTTTTGAATATTGCATGGTCTCATTAAAAATAATCTATTCACCTTTTCTTCCCTTTGCATTAGTTGTAGTTGTTGCTGCTGTAGTAATTGAAATACACATATTTGGTTGAAGAGCACTTAGAGCCTTATCCTTTGGGGACACTGGGAATCCCAAACAGTAGTGCTGCTAAGATAGTGCTTGGCACATGTGGAAATCCTCACCCCTTACCCTTATCCCAAGTCCAGATAGACTTAAGGACCTCAGGCTTGCAGTGCAGTGATTTTGTTTCCAAGTTAACCCTGAGCTTCTGAATTTTCTTTTGGCAAAGTTAATAATCCTTCAGTCCACAATGTTACCTATACTATATTCTTGTTACACTTCTGAATTTATGAGAAGCTAGCAGACATCTGCTAATTTGCATAGTTCCTTGCAATCAACCCATATTTCTACAGGTGAAAGTTATTAATGGTCTTTATGCCAGTTATTCATATACTTTCCATTCATATTCAAGACATAATCATACACATTCACATGTCTTTCATAGCAAGAAGGGTTTAATCCTTTATTGCACTGCTTTGTGATGGCAGCATCAGATCCAATTCGAGTTTGTCTTTTGCTTTTTAGATAATTTAAGTATTGGTTTCAAAAAGGCTGCTGGCAGGGCAGGCACTACAAAGCAAACTGTTCCCCTTGCCTTGCTGAGGCAGTGGCATTCTGTATGCAGAAGTCAAAACAGGCTTTTTTAAAAAATTTTATTTATTTATTTTTTTTGTTAGTGAAACACCATGAGGTATAGTTGTAGACTTAGAAACTTTCGTGCTTGGGTTGCAGTTATACAATGACCGAGTACCCATCCCTCCACCAGTGCCTATTCTCCACCACCAATGGTTCTATTAGACCTCCCACCCCCACACCCCATCCCCCCCACCCCACCCCGCCTCTGTGGCAGGGCATTCCCTTTTGCTAATTCTTTCCTTTAGAGTGTTGTAGTTTGCAATAGAGGTTTCGAGTGGCCATCGTGTTCGATCTATAGTCTACTTTCAGCACGCATCTCGCATCCCGAGCGAGTCCTCCAAACATTCTTTACTTGGTGTTCCCTTCTCTATCTGAACTGCCTTTTCAAACCCCAGCATGTGAGGCCAGCTTCCAAGCCCTGGAGCAGACCTACTGGTACTTATCTCAACTATTCTTGGGTATTTGACTCCCATTCTGTTACTTTATATTCCCCAGATAAGTGCAGTCTTTCTATGCCTGTCCCTCTCTTTCTGGCTCATTTCAATTAGCATTATACTTTCCATGTAAAACACTTGTATGTAAATTTCATTATTTCATCTTTTATAACATCCAAAGTGGTCTTTACCCTATAGTGTGTTTCTCAGTGCTCTATGACACACCACAGTTTTGTCAGCCACTGAACTGACTTCAGAGATTGTTCTGTGGACCTCTTACAGGCAGTCTTTTTAAAAAATTCGACCAGCAACAAGGTCTATTTCCTGGAAATTCAATGCCAGCCCCAAAGTATGGTATTGTGCAAGTTTCTCTATCCACACAACTGACTTTCCAGCAGCCTTGAAGGTACCCACTTGGCCAGCTCTAGCCAGCACCAGCAGCAACCCCAGGGCAGCTTCCAGCAAAGTTTGGCTGGCTCTACGGTGAACGGGTTTCTGCTTATAGATCTCAGTTGATGGTTCCTCCAACTACCTCTTCACTTGATAGTCTGTCGCAGTTGCTTTGTCTCCAGGGAGATCTGGATTCGAGTCTTGAGATGAGCGGTGTTCTTTTTAGACAGTCTACTTCCCTGGAAGTTCTGCCTCAGTCCCAAGAGTAGTATCTGCTTCCTACATCTGCCTTTCTGGTTCTATTTTTTTTTTCATTCTCATGAATTAGTAGTTAATCCTCTGTTAATTGGTTAATCAACCTGTATAGGAAGTTTCCTGCCTAAATTAATCTGAAGTTTTTGCTTCAGGGCAGAGCTTCAATGATTCAGACATTAATATAAAAAGTCAAAAAAATTTCATGTGATGTGTTTTGCTCTTTTCTTTAAGAAAAGAAAAGAAAAAAGAGGGAATTTCTTTTCTTAGAATATTTTTGAGATCTTGTGAACATGTTCTGCTAAAAAATTTCCCCGAAGCCTTTTTGTAAATGTAAAGAAAAAATGGCTCTGGAAAAATATAGTCTGGTAAAAAAAAACAAGGTAAAACTTTAATTTTCACTTTGAAGACAACTGTGGAATAATACATATTAATGTGGTTCCTATGAAAAGATGATTTCAAAGTAATTAGGAATGATGCTCCCTTGCAATTATGATCTTTACCAGGAAGATGTTGAAAGCAAGAGTAAGATTAATTTTAGATCTTAAGAGAAGCATCCTAATTTTGAAGTAGACATTAAAGACTTAATTCATTATTCTACATGCTGCCTCTGGGTGAGAGTTATTTTTTTTACCAAGTTTATTAGGGATGGGATAGAGAACTTGCCTTGCTGGAGCTCACAAACGCTTTGTGAACTGTTTGCCTGATATCATTTTTAATTAATTTAAAGAAAGAAAGACAAAAAAGATATCAGGCAAACAGTTCACAAAGAGAATCAAAAAACCTATGCTTGGAATATCACATTTCAATCAAGTGAGAGAAGGAATCTGGAGTACCAACATCCGTTGATGATCAAGAATAAGGGACGCTGTCTTATTTGCCAAGGCATCAAAAATCAGATGGGTGGACACATAATGCAATTTAGAGATGAACACTGGACTAGAGCTGTTACTGACTGGATTACACAGGACATCAAAAGAACACATGGTCACCCACCTACGAGATGGTCAAACTTCATCAAAACCCTGAACAAATAGTTTGAGGTTCGTGTTCCTGGAGTGAGAAGATGCCACTGGGCTACACTAGCACGCGACAGGGCCAAATGGAGACATTACTAGAGCCCACTCGAGCAAATCGAAGATCAACGGGATGACAAGTGACAAATGACTCTCTAAATTAATTCACTTATAGACATTGAAGCTAAAGGTAGAAGGGCACGATCTTTGACAGTTTTATCCTGGAATAGAGATTTGGAGATGACCACTGGACTAGAGCCATTACCGACTGGATTCCACAGGACGTTAAAAGATCACGTGGCCGCCCACCTACGAGATGGTCAGACTTCTTTGTCAAGACCCTGAAAAATCAATTTGAGGCTCTTTGTGTTCCTAGAACCAGCAGACACCATTGGGCTACACTAGCATGCGACAGGGATGGATGGAGATGTTACTAGTGCCTGCTTGAGCAAATCGATGAGTAACGGGATGTCAAGTGATCAAGTGATCCTGGAATAGAATAGAATAGAATAGAATAGAATAGAATAGAATAGAATAAAATAGAATAGAATAGAATGGAATGGAATGGAATGGAATGGAATGGAATGGAATAGAATGGAATAGAATAGGCATTGTTTCCAAGAAAATGGATTTTCCCTGTGCTGGTGGACTCTTGAGAATTGTATAAAATATTTGCATACAAAACTCAAAACGTTGACAAGATTAGAGTTTATTGTAAACTTCAGGTAGATGAGTCAGGTCCTTCCCCAATGTCCAGGTCTTTTCTTTTACCCATGTATGATGTCACTTGTCTTGTTCTGCAATGTCTGGTCCATTTCTAAGCCCTCTCCATTGCCAACTGCTTGCCTCTAGAACACGATGGCCTGGGCATGTCTCTACACCATTTTCTGTTCATTATATGATTTTCTGGTCTGAAACCATATCACGGGGCCTCTCTCAGCTTTCCTCATGCTCCTTTCTACTGTTTGCCTGCATGTAAGAGCCTCACTGATTCTACTGTCTGTCTGGTCATAGAATCTCTAACTTTCTGCTTTCTGCCCATGTGTGTGATCCCTACCTGACTCTACAGACTCTCTGGGCATAGGTAGTAGGCAAAGAGGGAAGTAAGTGAGAGGATAGCTGGAGGCTTCCTTCTATCTGCTGACATCTCCCATTCCCAGCCATTCCATTATTTATTTTGATTGGACACCTTTTTGATGAGTGTAACTTAAACTGACCAACTAAATTAGCTAGTTTACCTGGTAGTCCTATCTCACTCTCCTGCTGCATCAAGCAGCATATACTGCTATTGCGTCTTTTGAAATCCTACATAGTTCACACATTCTCTTTCTTGCCCTAGTTTAGAATTCTGATTGGGATCAGAATATTTCCATAGTTAATAGTTAATACCCATAGAATTATCAGGGATATATATATATGTATATACATACAGCACAATAAAACATATCCACATAATAATCAAGCTTATTGAGGTTTCTCGGGCATTCAAGATGCCACTCTGTCTCATGTTCATTGATTTAAAGAAGGCCTTTGATTCTGTTGAGATTGAAGCAGTTGTCGAGGCCCTAGCCAAACAGGGCATTCAATGTTAATACATCAGAATCCTCTGTGAGCTATATTGCAGATTCACTACCAGAATCTCACCATTCTAAAAGGAAGTGCTCATCCATGTCAAGAGAGGGGTTCGTATCTCAAATAATAATGATGGATCTGGTGTCGAAATATTGAATGTGATCAAAGTAGAGAGAGAGTAATGTGGAAATTATCTGCCTCACAGGTAGGGGGAGGGTGTGGAATGGGGGTATACTGGGGTTGTTGGGGGAGAATGGGCACTGGTGAAGGTGCGGGTGTTTCATTGTATGACCGAGACTTAGACCCGAAGCTTTGTAACTGCTTTCATGGTGATTCAATAAATAAAATTATAAAAATTGAAAAAAAAAGAGAGAGGTTCGGCAGGGTGATTCCATTTCACCGAAACTCTTCAGTGCCACCCCCGAGAACATCATTCGGTGACTGGAATGGGAAGGAATGGGAGTGAAGATAAACAGTTGGCAACTACACCACCTCTGCTTTGCTGACGACATCGTTCTTATAACACCAAGCATCAGCCAAGCGGCAAAAAATGCTGGCTGACTTCAATGATGAGTGTGAAAAGGTCAGACTACAGCTGAATCTCACAAAGGCAATGCTTATTAAAAACGGTATCATTCCTAATGTTCCATTCACTCTCAAGGGGATAAATATCTCCAAATGCAACAGTTATGTGTACCTAGGTCGAGAAGTCAGCATGATGAATGACCTGGCACCTCAGTTGCGCAGGAGGAAGAGAGCAGCTTGGAACACCTTCAAGAACATTGAAGAAATAGCTAAGAGGAGGAAGAACCTCCAGTTCCGGGCACATCTCTTTGATTCCACTATTCTTCTTGCATTAACATATGCCTCAGAGACCTGGGCCCTACAAAAACAGGATGGGTCTACCAAAGAGGAATCAAAAGAGCTATGCTTGGAGTATCATGCTTTACTCAAATGAGAGAAAAAATTCAGAGTGAAGTGAAGAAAGCCCCTTTAACAAATTGTGCTGGCAAAACTGGACAACTACATGCAAAAAATGGGCTTAGAACTCTGCCTAACACCATGTACAAAAGTAAGATCAAAATGGATTAAAGACCTCAACATCAGACCAGAAATCATAAGGTACATTAAAGACAAAGTTGGCAAAACCCTCCATGACGTTGGAGCTAATGGTATCTTCAAAGATGTCACACCACTGGCCGAGCAAGTGAAAACAGAGATAGATAAATGGGACTTTCTTAAACTAAGAAGCTTCTGCACCTCAAAAGAAACAGTGACCAGAATACAAAGACAGTCTACAGAATGGGAAAGGATATACACCGAATACACATTTGACAAGGGGGTGATATCAAGGATATATTAAGTACTGGTTGAACTCTTCAAGAAGAAAACATCCAATCCCATAAAAAAATGGAGCAATGAAATGAACAGAAACTTTCTCAAGGAAGAAATCCGAATGACAAAAAAGCACATGAGAAAATGGTCTACATCATTAATTATCAAGGAGATGCAGATCAAGACCACAATGAGATACCATCTCACACCTCAAAGACTGGCCCACATTCAAAAGAACAAAAGCAACCGATGCTGGTGTGGATGTGGCGAGAAAGGGCACTCCTTCACTGTTGGTGGGAATGCCGACTGGTTCAGCCCTTTTGAAAACAGTATGGACGATTCTCAAAAAATTAGAAATTGAGCTCCCATTTGACCCAGCAATACCACTCCTGGGAATATATCCCAGAGAGTCAAAAATGTATAGTTAAGTGATATCTGCACTTGTTTGTTCATTGCAACACTCTTTACAATAGCCAGAATCTGGAAAAAACCTGAGTGCCCGAGAACAGATGACTGGTTGAAGAAACTTTGGTATGTCTACACAGTGGAGTACTATGTAGCTGTTAGAAAAGATGAAGTCATGAAATTTACATACAAGTGGTACTACATGAAAAGTATCATGCTAAGCGAAATGAGTCAGAAAGAGAGGGATAGACATAGAAAGATTGCATTCATCTGGGGGATATAAAGTAACAAAATAGGAGATTAATACCCAAGAATAGCCAAGATCAGTACCAGGAGGATTACTCCATAGCTTAGAGGCCAGTCGGGCATTCTAGGGGAAAGGGCAGCTCAGATAGACAAGGGAGCACCAAATAAAGGGTGTTTGGAGGATCCTCCCAGGTGGGGAGTTGCATGCTGAAAGTAGACTTTGGACTGAACATGATTGCCACTCAATGCCTCTTTTGCAGACCATAACACCCAAAAGGAGAGAGAGAGCAAAAGGAAATGCCCTACCACAGAGACTGGTTGGGATGGGGTATGGGTGTGGGGGGGATACTGGGATCCATGGTTGTGGAAAATGGGCACTGGTGGAGGGATGGGTATTTGATAATTGTATAATCGAAACCCAAGCACAAAAATTTGTAAATCTACAACTGTACCTCATGGTGTTTTACTAATAAAAAAAAGGGAAAAAACACCAAAAAATAAAAAAAGAATCAGGGATGCTGCCTCATCTGCCAAGGCGTCGAAAATCAGATGGGCTGGACACATAATGAGATTTGGAGATGACTGTTGGACTAGAGCCATTACCGACTGGATTCCATGGGACGTGAAAAGATCATGTGACCGCCCACTTATTAGATTGTCATACTTCTTGGTCAAGACCCTGAATGATTGGTTTGAGGCTTTTCATGTTCCTCGAATGAGCAGACCCCTTTACATTAGCAGACCCCTTTACATTAGGCTACATTAGCACGTGGCAGAGACGAATGGAGACTTTGCTGGCTCCCGCTTGAGCAAATTGATGAGTAACAGGATGTCAAGTGATATACATATACATGTGTGTATATATATATATATATATATATATATATATATTCAGTATCTACTATGGCATAAGTAGTCCACATTTGTTATTTTGCCTTCACTTCCCAATGAGTAAATGTTATCATTTCCTAAAGTAAAGCTATAGAATGTCTTTCATTCTATAGATAAAAGAAATGTGTCTCCATGAGACTCCATGAGTTGTTTAATGTCATACAAATGATTAACTCAGAAATGATGATAGTTTCTCTGACTCAAAATTTAAAAAAAAAAATTCATTCTATAGTGTTTCACTGATACGTTAGACCATAGATATTGGAATCCCATATTTTAAATTTCTTACCTGACCACAATTTGATATAAGAATTGTCAAAGCTCACAGTGACTCAATAAAGAAAATAAATTAAGATGAAAAAAAAAGAATTGTCAAAGGTCAGAGATATGACTCAGCTATAGATTCCACGCTTTGCGTGGTTAGGGCTTTGGTTTTGGTCTCCAGCACTGAAAATGGAACTACTATTCCATTATTCCTTCAGCTACTCCTTATTAAACTCTCTAGAGATGAAGAAACTCATTCTTTCACAAGAAAGGTGACATTTTTTATGCCATTCAAATATTAAGGGTATTATTTTGTCTATTGATTGATAAACTTTATTCTTACTTGCGACCCTTTGAGTTTAACTTTGCTCTCTACAGATTGTAAACATATTCTCTAGTTTCTCCCAGAACAAATGTGATGTCTCCTTCACGCAGGTCATCCTTCAATCAACAAAATCAGATAATACATCTCTGTATTCAGAACATATATCTCTTTACCACATTTAACTTCAACCCAAATTACAATATACTCTGCCTTTTTCTTGATGCTCAGCACTAGCTTTCTGACTGAATATGTGCAAACTTTCTAATTCTCATTGTTATAAAGTCAGAAAATGTTAGTGTACAATCTTGTATGTACTCCAAAGGATGTAGAAAATAAATAGCTACTATAAACCACCACTGTGTCCTATAAACTCATGGAAGATAGTTTTCTTTTAGCCAGATATGTTTCAGGTGAACAGTTAAAAACATTGTAAACAAGATCATAGTGGAACTTTACCATAAAATCAATGGAAGGTGGGGTGGGTGATAGTCAGTGTGTGATTGAGATAAAAAATTGTTCAAAAATGTTCAAGCATGGTGCAGAGAGGGAGTGAAATGTTTAATTGTGAAAGTGGATAATTGGAACTCTATGGAAATGGGAATTTAGTTTTATTATTAAGCTCTGGAGATTCAAGCAAATAATCTTATCAATGCAGTATATTGCTCTCTTCAAGACTAAAGAATAGAGATGTAATTTAATATTGAGATGCACAGTAGGTATGAAGAGTCCAAAGCTATATTCTCATGCATTTAGATAAAAATGGAACTACAGTTGGCCCGGAGATATTGCTCAATGAGCTAAGCATATTTTTTGCATGTGGGTGATCAAGGTTTGATCCCCAACACCTCATGGAACCCTGAGCACCTCAGGAGTAGCCCTCTATCAATCACATGCCAAAATCAAGGAGAGGAGAGGAGAGAGATGAGGAGAGGAGAAGGGAAGGAAGGGGAGGGAGGGGAGGGGAGGGAAACGGAGGGGAGAGAAGAAAAGGGAGGGGAGGGGAGTGGAGGAAAGGAGAAGCTTTTGTAGAAAACAAAAGTGCAATATTTGAAAGATTTTTTTCCACATAAGAGACAATGTTTTATTTGCTTACCAAAATATAGAGTGACATGTTTTCCAAAATAGAATATTTCATTTATCAAGAATTCAAATAGAGATTAACTAAAATCTCTCACTCATTCTCAGAAGTCACTTTGTGAAAAATAACTTCTACCTAAATTAACAATGTTACTGAAGTTGCTCCAAAAGGCAAAGAGAACACTCATATTGGAATATCAGTAAAATATCTTTGACACTGTGAGTGAAAAGGAACTTATTCTGGACAAGAGCCCCACAGTGAAACATTCAGCCCTAATACTTTAACTGCTGGTCTGAAGGGAGATCATAGATACTGCAAGAGCCTCTGATCTCTAAACTGAAGTCAATGTGAGTCTATTCTGGTCAAAGGGTATCAAGTTAAGCTGACAGCTGGTTTTCACAACTTGGGATGATACGGCTTCCTGTTCGATAGTGAGATATTCAAAAATAGGAATAGAGGTGGCTCAGTAATAAATGTCAGAAGTCAACTGCCCAAGACTTACATGTATCTTGACATCCTTGACTCAATTTTCAAAGATCTTTCTTCCACCAGGAAAGATAAATGAGAAAGCAGAGAATTTGTTGCTCCTTATCATTGTCTTTAAACAATCAGGTTTCTACAAACTGACTCCAGGAATATTGCTTCCAAAATGCTCTAATTTGTTTCCATAAATCCTGTATATATTCATCTTTCTCACTTCTTATCATAATAATTAGCAATACATCTATAGGATTTCTTAATTATTTCTCACAATATAAAATTAACATCTTAAGAGTGTTCACTAGGTTCAATGTCAAAGTATATTTTTTTTCAAGGAACTCACCCTACTTCTCTGTTTTCATTGTTATCAAACCTTATATGATTTGGACTCCTGGTCTTTCTAAAAGTACCTGCAGGGTAAAATGCTGTTTGCCACATCTTTTCATTTACTGCCTCAAAATAAGCCCAAGGCATCTTCATTTCAAAACTGTATTGATGACTACAAAGGTAAAATGGATTGGGGAAAAGCAAATGACAAAACAAGGAAGTGAGAATGTATTAAGACTTGTAAGGTCAATCATCTAGAAACTCTGAATTTTGTTTTTATTCCTTCCTGAGATGGCAACTATATTTCTGTGTATAAACTTAACGTTATTTTTCTCTCAGCATTTTTATTCTCTCAGCATTCTCTCAGCATTTTTATGGTGTAAAACCAAGGCTACATATTCTCCCATTAAATTTCTTTTATTCAATTTCTTTCCCTTCTCTTCCCCTCGTCCTTATTTTCCATCACTGGCCCATTTATTTTTTCAGTCCACATCTTTTCCAGAAAGATGTCTACAATCCTAACTATTCTATAACAGGATGACTTACAATTCTAATTCTCCTATCTAAATGTATCATCTGATGGAAAGTCCATCTATCTGGACTTTATTTTTCCTATGGTTATCTGAAACCACTGATCATTTCACATCCATAGGCATGTGAAGTTATCAGGTTAGTTTTGCTCTAACCATGTTTCCTCATTTACCCTTTTTCTAAATGACTGAATGGTATTAACGGTACTAACTAATTTGGGGCAAATATTTGAATGTCCTCTTTGACTTCTTCTCTTTTGTATATAATAGTGCTACCTTTATTTCCAAATTCCTTAAAGTTTAGCGAATTTTATCCTCAACTCTATATTCCCATCAACATTACTTTATTCAGTTCTCTTTATTCATTCATTAACCTTTCTCTAGATTATCATAATTCTCTCTTAAATTTAGCATATTTGTGCACTCAGGTCTCTTTCATTAAAATTAACTTTAGGTGCACTAAAGCAACAGATTTTTCTTAAATTAAATGTGATATAATCTTCAGCATTGCCAAGTAATTGTCATTGGCTCCAGTTTGCACTTACAATGAAGCTCAAGTTTATTTTCATGGCTCAAAATTGTACATATTGACTCAGCCTTGTCTCTCAATCTCTGCTTTTAATATTTAACTTCATGTGTCAGTTTGACTAGACCTCAGGTACCCCATATTTGTATCTGTGAAAGAAATCCTGTATGTAATGAACATTGGAGCAGTGCATATGCTGACCAAAGCCTACTCAATGATGTGAATTTGCCTCATTAGTAGTTTGGAGCCTGAATTAAGTGAAGGTCACAGGATGGAAAAAATTATTCCCTGTCTGATGGTTTTTACATGTTTATAAGTATATGAAGTGTTCTATCAAAAATTAGCTACTATAATTTAGGTAACATATTTATAATAGTCTTAAAATTTATGGTCTTTATGTATAATTACCTCACCTTGCCACCATGAAAGTGTCCAATACCTTCCACCAATGTTCTACCTTAGTTCAAATCTACCTCTTTAATCACTCCCATCACACCCCCAATTTGGTATTCTCAGTTTTGTAATCAAAGGCTTATTTTGGATACTACTGCTTTGTTTTGCTTAAGTATTAAACATGCCTTACATTTACTTTACATTTGTCCTTCTTCCTCTGATTTATTTCATTTGCCATGCTATCTTCCAATTTAATCCACGTTGAATCAAATTAAATTATTTCATCTTTTCTTAGAGTTGCAAAATAGTCTATTGTGTACATATTCCATCATGTCATTATCCAATTGCTTGTTGTTGAACATTTGAGTTGCTTCCCTATTCTTAGTGCTGCAATGAATGCAGGTATGTATATATCTTTGTTTGGAAAGTATATGCCAGAAAGAGAAATTGCTGGGTCATATATATGTTCTATTCTTAATTTTTTGAGAAATCTCCATAATGTTTTTTAGAGGCTAAACAAAGCAACATTTTCACAGATGGTAAGTAAGTGTTCTGTTTCACCATATCATTGCCAGCACTGATTATTTCTAGTCTTTTTGAATAGATGTCATTTTCAGTGGTGTGAGATAATATGTCATTGTCATTTTGATTTTGATTTCCCTGATACTGAATGAATGCCCTGTTTGGCTAGGGCTTTGATGACTGTTTCCATCTGAAAGGCCTTCTTTAAATCAATGAACGTTAGACAGAACAGCATCTTGAACTCCCGAGAAACCTCAATGAGCTTGGTTATCATGTGGATATGTTCTATCATGCTGAATCCTTTTCGGAACACAGCTTGTTCACATGATTGTCTTTCATCTAGTGTTCTGCCAATCCTATTCAGGATGACTTGAGTGAACAGCTTGTAGATGAAAGACAATAGGTAGATTGGGCAATAGTTGCCAATGTCGTGAATGTCTCCCTTCTTGTACAGTAGTACAGTCCTGCTGATTTTCCATTGGGACAGAACCTTGCATTCGGACAGGTAGCATGTGAAGAGCCGAGCCAGTGTACTGGTGAATACCGATGGCATATTCTTCAGGTGTTCGGGTCTGACCTTGTCTGGGCCAGGTGCTGTTCATTTCTTTACCAACAAATGGCGTGTTGGATTTTAGAAGGGAGAACTTTGGGAACGACATATCCATCCTGCGGAATTTGGTATGTGGGTAGGTGAACGTGGCTATCGAAGAGATCTGAGTAGAGGACATGGATAATCTTCTCCATTGCCCTTCTGGAAGATGTGATAGATCCATCAGGACATTGGAGGGCAGTTATTTTGGTCTTGTAGTTGGCGAAGGACAGGCGGGCATTGCGAATGCTTTTCCTGGCTTCAGCCGCATCTGCCAGCACTTCTCTTATCTCTTTGAGGTCTTCCTTTATCACTTCACTGCACTGCTTTGTGAGCTCGGACGTTTGTTTGTTGTTGCCTGAGACTCACGCCAAGCCACGTTGGCGAATAAGCTGAAGAGCTTTCAAAAACCAGCGTCTTTTTTTTGTAGCTATCTTTCTCTTGGCATTCCCTGCATAATCATGGAGGTCCTGAATCAATACATCATATTCCTCATCAATGTTGTCAACGACAGCGTCTTCCCATGTTGCTGCAATAGTGCCAAAGAGCTCCCAGTTGGTGGTCGTTCTGAGAGTTCTCTTCTTAAACTTTGCAGCCCTTTCTCCCCACTCTGTGAAGTAGAATTTTGCACGAAGGAGACAGTGGTCTGATTCTATTTGGATAAAAGTGACATCAGTGAGGAAAAACCATCGATTGCACATGATGTGGTCAATTTCGTTGTGAAACTGTCGACCGGGAGACTCCCATGTCCAGCGTTTAGATTCGGCCTTCTGGAACTGTGAGTTATCATGGATGGTCTTAGTTGACATGATGAACTCAGACAGTCTGTCACCCTGTTTGTTCCATTCTAGGCCATGGGTCCCAATGTGGAGTTGGTCCGCTGATCTTCTTGGTCCTCTCTTGGCATTAAAATCACCAACAATGATCTTGTAGAAGGTGTGGTCTTCTTTATAGAACTTCTCCAGTCCCATGTAGAACTTCTCGATTTCTCCTTCATCATAATTGGTTGTTGGTGTGTAGACAACAAAGATAGAAACTGCCGGTAGTGAGCCACATCTGTTCAAGTGTAATCATCTGATTCGGGTTGTTAGGCATTCAGATGAATCAATGCTCATGGTCAAGTTCATGTTGATAAGGACACCAACACCTCCAATGCCTCTTTTGTAGCATGTTCTGAGGATCAGTTCTTCTCTAATGTTGAAAACGTCATGATGTCATTGATGCATTCTTGTCTCAGTCAGACCAATGATGTCATACTTGATCTTTCGCGCTTGTATCATCAGGTCCTCAATGGATGCATCCGATGCCAGTGTATGTGTATTGAAAGTCCAGAGTATACACAGTTATTTTTGTCTTTCTTTGTTTTGGCAGCCTAGTTTGGCCTTGAGATTTAATCAGCCTCTCCTTCCTCATCCTTCTTAAAGCTATCGTATTGGTGGCTCTTTCAGGGTCAGGGAAATGAAACCCATTATATTTACTGGTTTTGGCAACTCGAATGTGCCACGGATAGCTTGCCAGTCTCTGTCGTGTGGGCAGGAGACTCTCAGTAGCTTGTCAGGCTCTCTGTGAGGGATAGAGGCTTTTAGGGGGGCCTCTAATCACCCTTGCAGATGTTCAAACCATATTTGAACCCTATCAAATATGGCATGGCAATCCTGGAAGATGGGTATTGTCTTATAATTTGCCGCGGGGCAGCTTTGCGGCCTTGTTGTCCGTAAAGCATCCTGGAGTGTGGCAGTGGCTGAATAGTGGATCTAGTGGAGCTAGTGGAGGTTGGCTGGTGAGGTATTTATCTGGTAGGGTGGGTCTTCTGCGTGGAATCCTTGGGTTGCTGGAGGTTCGTCGAAGCTGACAGGTCAGGGTAGGGTGGGGATCCTGGTTTTAATCCCTTGATCACCTGTGGTTGGTGGGAGTAGGCAGAGGATATCTGTTCCAGGGTGCATTGAACCTGAAGTCCAAGGTCTCAGAGTTCCACTTACCTGGTTCTGTGGGTCTTCACTTGTGTGTGAATCTTGGCCCGAGCATCTGGAAAGCATCCTGGAGTGTGGCAGCAGCTGGGTAATAGAGGTAGTGGAGGTAGTAGAGTTCAAACTCAATACATCAGGATCCTCCGTGAGCTGTATTACGGGTTCATCTCCAGAACCTCACCGTTCTACAAAGAAGAGATCATCAATGTCAAGAGAGCGGTTCGGCAGGGTGATACCATTTCACCGAAACTCTTCAGTGCCACCTTTGAGAACATATGCAACGACTGGAATGGGAAGAAATGGGAGTGAAGATAGACAGTCAGCAACTACACCACCTCCACTTTGCTGATAATATCGTTCTAAGAACACCAAACATTAGCCAAGCAGCACAAATGCTGGCCCACTTCGACTGTGTCTTTGTGGAAAGGTCGAACTACAGCTGAATCTCACAAAGACAGTGTTTATGAGAAACACTATTGTTTCTGACGTTTCATTCACTCTCAATGGGACGAACATCTGCAAATGCAACAGTTATGTGTACCTTGGTTGAGAAATCAACATGACGAATGACCTGGCACCTGAGTTGCGCAGTAGATTGAGAGTGGCTTGGAATGCCTTCAAGAACGTTGAAGAAATATCTAAGAAGAACCTCCAGCTCTGGGCACATCTCTTAGATTCCATTGTTCCTGCATTAACATACGCCTCAGAGACCAGGGCTCTACGAAAATAGGATGAGAACGCTATTTGGATCTCCCAAAGAGGAATTGAAAGAGCTATGCTTGGAGTATCACACTTCACTCAAATGAGAGAAAGAATCCAGAGTTCTGACCTCCGTTGATGATCAAGAATCAGGGACGCTATCTCGTTTGCCAAGGTGTCGAAAATCAGATGGGCTGGACACATAATGAAATTTGGAGAAGACCGCTGGACTAGAGCCATTACTGACTGGATTCCACGGTATGTGAGAAGATCGCGTGGCTGCCCACCTATAAGATGGTCAGACTTCTTCGTCAAGACCCTGAACGATCGGTTTAGGCTCTTTGTGTTTCTAGAATGAACAGATGTCACTGGGCTACACTAGCATGCAACAGGGACAAAATGTAGACATTACTGGTGCCCACTCGAGCAAATCCATGAGTAAGGGGATGTCAAGTGATCAGGTGATAATGAATGATAATTAACAATATTACATATGCCTATTTTTCTTCTATATGTCTTCTTTGTGAAAAAGCCTGTTCATCTTCTCTCCCCATTTTTCCTGAGATTACTGGTTTTTGCTGTTGTTGTTGCTGAAATTTATACATTTTGGATATTAGTCTTTATTAAAGGTGTTGCATGCAAATATTTTCTTCCATTCAGTGGGGTGTCATTTTATTTTAGCCCAAGGGGTTTTTTTTCCTGTTTTCTTTCAAGCTTTGACATTGGTCTTCTCCCCACGCTGAGAATGAATCATATACAGTCATGTGTTTTGGTTCTCAGGCCTCAAATGCAGACTGGAATCACACCATCAGCTACCCAGCGTCTACATTGTGTAGATAGCAGACGGTAGAACTTCTAAACCACAATAACTGTATACCAATTCCTTAAAATAATTTTCCTAAATTTCCTATTGGCTTTGCTTCTCTAGATAACATTGACTCTACTATATGCCCTTTATCAAAGTTTAAATCTTATTTAAACAGAACTATTTCAAGTTTCTCCAAAATATCTTATTCTCTCACATTATGAGTTTGGAAATGCTTTCCTTGCAGTTTTTGACAGCTTTTCAAGCATTCACACACATATATGAGGAATGTATTTATGTATCTCTGCAAAAAGAAGTGTCTTTATAGTACCATTCTACTAAAAATCTAAATTTCAACTGATGCATTAATTTCTCCTAAGGACTGTTATTTTACTTTAAATATAGCATATCTTCTGAATACATGTATTATTTAGTATCAATTTATGCTTTATGTAACAAATATGACAATTTTTATGGTAATCATAATAGTAACTCCTGTCATTTACTGAGAGGTTGGAAGTACTTTCTGTGTTATTCTAATTTTTCCAATATTTTTCCAATATTGAAGAATATTATGGCCATTTTGGGGATGTTATCCAAGATTTTTAAAGTTCACCTCATTCAGGTAGAGATATAGTACATCAGGTAGGACACTTGCCTTTCATACAAGCAACCTGGGTTTGATCTCTGATATGATATAAGATTTCCATGTGAGCCACTATTTTGGCTTAAAAAGCAAACTAAAAAGGAGTTTAAAATGTTTCCCTTACTCAAGCTCAAGAGATAATTCAACAAGTTAGGTGCATGTTTGCTTTCAGGGAGCTTATGTTCAATTCATTGAGCATCACTACGAACAACTCCTGAGCACAGAGCTTGGAGTAGCCTCTGAGCACCACCAGGTGAGTCCAAACACTCAAAGCAAAACTAAGCAAATAAATATACTGACTATAATGGGCTGGAGCAGGTAGGGGATTTGCCTTGCACACAGCAAACCCGGGTTTGATTCTCCTGCCCCTCTCGGAGAGCCCGGCAAGCTACCGAGAGTATCCTGCCTGCATGGCAAAAGCCTGGCAAGCTACCCATGGCATATTTGATATGCCAAAAACAGTAACAACAAGTCTCACAATGTAGATGTTACTGGTGCCCACTAGAGCAAATTGATGAACAACAGGAGGACACTGCTACAGTGCTACTGACTATAATATTGTAACCTATAAATGGTAGTGGTAGAATTAAAAAACTTGAATTTTATCTAAATATAGACTCTGAAACTTTTAATATACTGTCACTTTACACACAAAGTAGCACCTCTTGCCATTTACTTACATAACTCTGATTGCCTTTTTTCCATATCACTGTCACTGTCCTCCCATTGTTCATCGATTTGCTCAAGCGGGACCAGTAACGTCTCCATTGTGAGACTTGTTGTTACCGTGTTTGGCATATAGAATACGTCACGGGTAGCTTGTCAGGCTTTGCTGTGCAGGCGAGATACTCTCGGTAGCTTGCCGGGCTCTCTGAGAGGGGCAGAGGAATCGAACTCAGGTTGGCCATGTCAGCCACGTGTTTTTCCATATGTTATAAAAGTAAAGTAAAGGCCCTCCCATTGATCATCTATTTGCTCGAGCGGGCCCAGTAATGTCGCCATTGGAGACTTTGTTGTTACTGTGTTTGGAATATAGAATACGTCACGGGGAGCTTGCCAGGCCCTGCCATGCGGGCGAGATACTCTCGGTAGCTTGCCGGGCTCTCCGAGAGGGGCGGAGGAATCGAACTCGGGTTGGCCATGTTGGCTGCGTGCAAGGCAAATGCCCTACCACTGTGCTATATTAAATATTATACATGTGGAAAGTTATAAATTTAATGTGAAGTCAGTCAATAATTTGATTCATAGTTCTCTACAACTGCTACATAAAACAAAACAAGGGTGAACTCTGTATCCAATCCTCTTGGAATCCCATGTTCTTTATGGTTCCTAGTGAGATACTATCAATGACATCATTAGCAGAAGACATAAAAGAAGAAAGGGATGAGAATAAGTCATTATTCTATATTCCCTCTGTATGCAGGTATACATCCTATGAATCCTCCACTTGTGTACTAAAAGAAATAGTTATTTTCAAGACCTATTTAGTATAGCAGGTAGGATGTTTGCTTGTCTTGCAATTTCCTAACCCAAGTTCAATCTCCTGTACCCTATATGGTCCCCTGAGCCTGCCAAGAGAGATTCCTGAATTCAGAGCCAAGAGTTAGATATAAGCACTGCTGGTCATGCCCCCTCCACCACCACCACCAAAAAACGAACAAAAAAGGAAATAAATAATTGTTCTCTAGTGAACTTAATGTTGTGTACATTATCTTTCAATAAAGCATACTTGAAACATAATATTCAACAAAAAGATAATTAGTAAAATAAACAAAATGCTGAAGAACTATGCCATGATAGATTCTTATTTTTTTGTAAAGTTATTTAGTTAACAAAAAGGGAAAAATGTTTAGATATCCAATTTAAAATTAAAATCTGTAACAGCACATTTTAGAAGGAATGTCCCAGTTATCTCCAGCATCTGAAACACCAGAATCGTGTTATATCTCAGAAAAGCTGAACACACACACACACACACACACACACACACACATCAGTGGAATACTTCACAAGTGTAAAGATGATTTTTATTCTCAATTTGTTTCAGACTTAAAAGTGAGAAAAATAGAGTTCAGTATGGAAGCTATTTTTTGCAGTTTGCCTTTTTTTGTATCAAGCATACATTTATCTCATAGTTAGCATGCTTGATTTATTTATTTACCTGCCTACTTTCTTCAATTAAATGATAAGATACTTAAAAAATAGAGGCTTTGTATTATTCATCTTCATACTGCCTGTCTTACAAACTGTCTGGCATATAATAAGTATGAAGTAATTGTTTGCTAAATTGAACCGAATCAAATTTCTGAAAGTCAAAAGTACACAACAAATGGCAGAAGAGACCAGATTCTACTTAAACTTCTGATCTGCCTCACAAGCTCCTGGGAATCTTATAAAAATCTAAGAATTCTGGAAAACCATCTGGCATAGCATGGAACTTTATAAAGCAGCCTTAGAGATTTCTAGCTTTCCTAAGCATCCTAACTAAGAGTTTCCCTGGAGTACCTTATTTGAAGATATTCAATATGCTACGTACATAAAATTGGCAACTAACTTAATAAATCAATTGCCCTCTTTTTATATATCATTTTTTTCTGAATGGCTGCAGAGCTTTAAGAATCATGGAACAATAAGAGATTTGATGTTTAATCTTTCATATTTATCTTGAGGTAAAAAAATGTAAAAAGACTAGAAAGTTATGATGTCTTTTTTGGAGTATCAGCAGTTAACTCAATAATTAATTAGTCAGAAAATTATTCAAGGTGCTTAAAACCCCAGAGTACAATAAGTTCATCGTTTTGTTGGTACATGCAATAAAACAGGAGAGTTCATTATCATAGATAATATACTGCCTAAGTGGAAAATATCTAAAAGTACCAGAAAATGAAGTCTATTATATTTCTCTATTGGCATAAAAACACATTGTAATATAGAAAGATGTACAAAGTCTCATATTATGTCAGGTTAATTAATTCATAGTTCTAGAGGTATTTTCAGACAATGAGGAATTCTAATAACTTGAAAGCCATATGAAGAATAAAATTAGATTAAAACTCAAATCTTAAGTCCTTCATTGTCTATTGTCCTTTGGATATTAGGATAGGCATGATAACTTTTAATGCATAGACTCCTAAGTAAATGTTGATGTTTGATAAATACCTATCTAAATTTCCATGAGAATGTAAAAAAAGGTAATATCTTAAGGTCCAATAGAAGGTAGGTGCTTTCTGTTTCTTTGTTCAAAAAGAAGATAGATTTCTAGGAGACATTGAGTAATTTTTTTTTTTCTGAAGGGGGCAGATGGAAGACCAAATAAGTTTGAGAGTCCCTGTTCTAGAAGATTATAATTATTTCTGCCTAATGTAAAATTATTATTTGGAAGTATTTAAGAATAGACACTTTATCTTTCGCATGTACAATTTGAAGATGGATGTTTAACCTTTAGATAATTGGAATATAACTTGGTAAACCATGATAATTAGAGAAATGATGAGTTATTAAGAAGAAGGGAAGAGGGTTAAATATAAGATAAATATTTCAGTGTGCATTCAAAACATCAAAAGACGAAAAATTTTGAGTAATTTTGATAAATGGACAAGTGGATCTCTATTCAAGATACAAACATTAACAAGTGGCACTAATTTTTAATGTAAATTTGAAGGCATCTGCTTTAGAGAGGAGTGTATTATTTGTGCCTCATTAATTTCATAAAACCTTTTTTAGTTTAGAGAAATTAAGTACTCAAAATGAGCAAGATATAACATCTGTTGGGAAGATATCACACAAATAGTTATCTTCTTAAATTAAACATACTTTATGTATCCTGAAGCAAAATTAAAACTAAGGAACAATGGTGATAGTATTGTATTGCATTAATATCCATTGATTCACTGTCCTACCGTTGTTCATCGGTTTGCTCGGTAGGCCCAGTAACGTCTCCATTGTGACAATTGTTACTGTGTTTGGCATATTGAATACATCACGAGGAGCTTGCCAGGCTTTGCCGTTCGGGCAAGATACTCTCGGTAGCTTGCTGGGCTCTCTGAGAGGGGCAGAGGAATCAAACTTGGGTCGGCCATATCAGCTGCTTGCAAAGCAAACGCCCTACCTGCTGTGTTATTGCTCCAGCCCATTGATTCACAAATTATAAAATTATTTTGTTTGGATTACTTCAATATAAGTATAATATTAAGATGAGAGAAAATAGGGTCATTTCTATAGCACAGTGGGTAGGGCACTTGCATGCAGCTGTCCCAAGTTTGATCCGCAGAATCCTGTTTGGTCCCCCAAGCACCACCAGTTTGTACAGCCTGAGGACCACTGGTGTGGTTTTAAAGCTAACAAAAGAATGTCAGAAATAGATACAAAGAACACAATGTCAATAAAATAAGTTAATTTATCTAAAAACTTTGTAAGCAAATTTATCTGAAAGAAAAATATTTTAGTACAATTTAAAATAAAATACAATTAACTAAGTTAAGCATTCTACATTTTGTTATTAATGATAATAATTGTGTTCTGGAAAGACAGAACAGTGGGTAAGGTGCTTGTCTTGCAAGCAGTCAACTCTGATTTGATCCCCAATTTCACATGTTGAGCACCGTTAGAAGTGATCCCTGATTATAAAGTCAGGTGGAAACCCTGAGAACATTAAGACTAATTTTTTTTTTATAATTATGCAAAGGGCTGGAGTGATAGCACAGCGGTAGGGCATTTGCCTTACAAGCGGCCAACATGGCCGACCCGAGTTCGATTCCTCCGCCCCTCTCGGAGAGCCCGGCAAGCGACCGAGAGTATCTCGCCCGCACGGCAGAGCCTGGCAAGCTCCCCGTGACGTATTCATATGCCAGACACAGTAACAACAAAGTCTCCAATGGAGACGTTACTGGGCCTGCTTGAGCAAATCGATGATCAACGGGAGGGCCTTTATCATTATCTCTTATACTTGGGAAACCTAGAAAAGTAAGTAGTTTATCTGTCTAGAAATATCAGGAATATTTCATGGAAGTGAATATGGTTAAGGCCCTTTTGTAAAATATAAATTTTGAGAATGAAAAAAATAAAATTAATTGCAGACAGAGAGAAAATATCCATATTCAAATTTGCGGTAGGAAAGTAAGCATACTATGTATATGAAACAGTGAACAAATTGTTTTCTAATAATATAGGAAACTTGAAAAACACAAGGGAATAAATTCATATAAGACTTGAAAAATAGTTTAAGTTTGACTTTAAAGGGTCACAGTCTTTATCATATGAAATTTAATGTTCAGATTAAGACAATTATTAAATTTTTTAAAAGTATAGAGCATTTGTGGGGTCAAGTTCAATCCCTAGATATTCACTGTGAGTGATTCCTGAGTGCAGAGACAAGGAGTAAGCCCTGAGTACCACAAGGTTTGACTGCAAACCAGACCCCCCCCCACACACACAAATCCTACTCTACTTCATTTAATGATAGTTTCTTTAATTTTTCTTTTTAAATTATTTACCTTTATTACACAAATAATTGCAAATTTGAAAGGGCATCTTAATATTCCAGAGAACCTAGAGAACTCTAGGCTTTAGAAGAATACTTGCAATACAATCAATAGACAATAGCTGTTTGAATGATGGATCAATAGTAACCATTAAGGATATATTTAACCTTCTGTCATAGTTTGCTGCTTAGGTCAGTAGTTAAATCCTAAGAATCAGGGGATCAAGAACTCTGAGTATAATAATGCATAATCAATTTGCCAGCTAAGCCCCTAGAGATAAATATTATTTTTACTGTTTTGCATTTGGCAAAACTGAAATAAAAGCAGTTTTATAAATTTACTCTACATCTCACTGATTATGATTTGAGAATAAGGAATCCTGCATGAACACAGAATCGCAAAACTACCGAAAATTATTTTATCAATGTTTTAAATGATAATATAAGCGAAATAGCTATTGATTTTTAGAGATGAAGAAAGTTGGAGAAAGGGAAAAAGAGAAATGCAGTTA
This sequence comes from Sorex fumeus, assembly GCF_029834395.1. NCBI lineage: Eukaryota > Metazoa > Chordata > Mammalia > Eulipotyphla > Soricidae > Sorex > Sorex fumeus. Next base: position 38,563,758 of record NW_026606091.1, read on the forward strand.
ATATATTGTATAACAAAATCTATATTTCAAAATATCTTTCTATACCAGCAAGTTCAGCGCAAATCAACATGATAAGTGGAAAATGCCACATTATAGGCTAGATGGCTAGTAAATAGGATATGTCAAACTACTTGTAATTTAGATACATTTTTTAAAGTCTTCCACTACTGGAATGTGAGATGTTCATGTTCCTGTATGAGCTCTCTAATACCTCCCAGAGTACCAGAATTTGAAACATTGAAGAAAATTTATCTGAATGCAAGTGTAGAAGTTTATCTCAAGTGAACTCAGGGAATTCAGGGAAAGATAGAAAACATTATGTCTATGCCATTATTCCTTTGCAGTTGCTGATGTTATCAAGAACCCTAAATCCATAATCAAAATTTGCATTCCAAATCAAATTTAGCAATTAAAGCTTCCATATATGATTGAAAATTTACTTTAAGCATTTAATTAAAAGGCAGTAAATCCAATTAGCTACTGTAATTTCTCATTTCTTTCAGAGTATGGATTCTTTCTCAGAGAGAAAATGTAGCTGAAGAAAATGACAGTTTCATCACTTGATACTTTTATTGGATATCAGAACTAGATAGTACTACAACTATGAACTAGATAGTACTACAACTATATAGTTCAATATTTAGTGCAATTTTCATCATTTTATTGAATCACCCTGAATTACAATTTTCCATGGTTGAGTTTCGGGTACATATTGTTTCAACATCAGTACCTTCACCAGTGTCCACTTCCCTCCCCAAATGTCCCCAGTTTCCCTTCCATCTCCCCAGTCTGCCTCTATGGCAGGCATTCTTTTTTTTTCTTTGATTTTTCCTGCCTTTTGGCACTGTGTTTTACAGTGCTGTTGCTGATAAAATATCATGCATTATCTCTTTACCTCCTTTCAGTATACAGTCCTCCTTCATAGTGACCACTTCCCTTTACCATTGTCTGTTCCCTTCTCTGAACTACCTATCCTATCATCGCAGAAGAATCTATCATCGTAGCAAGAATTCTAATGAATAACAGTTCTCATGATCTTCATTTCCATTCCCCAAAAATTGGATGTTTGTTATTCCTCAGCTATATTTCTTTATTCTTCATATATGAGAAAGATCATTCTGTGTCTGTTCCTTTCTTTCTAGCTAATTTCACTCAGGTGGGCCCAGTAACGTCTCCGTTGTGAGACTTGATGTTACTGTGTTTGGCATACAGAATATGTCACTCAACATGATAATTTCCAGATCCCATCCATGTAAAGGTAAAGGTAAGGTAAAGGCCCTCCCATTGATCGTCGATTTGCTCGAGCGGGCCCAGTAACGTCTCCATCGGAGACTTTGTTGTTACTGTGTCTGGCATATCAAATACTCTCGGTAGCTTGCCGGGCTCTCCGAGAGGGGCGGAGGAATCGAACTCGGGTCGGCCATGTTGGCAGCGTGTAAGGCGAACGCCCTACCCGCTGTGCTATCGCTCCAGCCCATCCATGTAGCAAAAAAAAATCATGACATCATTTTTATTTATGACTGAACAGAATTCCATTGTGTATGTACCAGAGTTTCTTTATCTACTCATGTCTGGGGCCACTTAGGTTGTTTCCAGATTTTGACTATTGTGAATAGTGCTGCAATGAAGAGTGCAAATATCTTCGCTACACTGCATTTTGTGGGCCTTTGGCATGTATTCCAAGGAGTTGAATTACTGTGTTATATGAAATCTGAACTCCTAGTTTTTTGAGAAGTTTCCAGATTTTTTCCCAAAAATGTCTTGATCAATTGACATTTATCCCCGAATTATTGAGGGCCCCTTTTCCCTAGTATTCATGGTTGTTGTTCTTTATATGTGCACCAATCTCTTTGGTGTGAGGTGATATCTCTTTGCTTTGATTTGCATTTTCCTGGTGATTAGTGAAATAGAATTTTTTCATATGTCTTTTTGGCCATTTTATTTGAATTTCTTCTTTAAGGAGGTTTATCTTAATCTCTTGCCTCATTCTTTCATAGTAAAAATAAAAAACTATTTATGCCGAGCCAGAAGGACTAATTATTCGAATTGTTGGCAATATCTAAGGCATCATAGATAGGAACCAGCCAGATATATGCCTTCTACTCCCCATCAGGTTTAAACCAGGTGTTAAGCTTGACCACATCATTGTCATAATCTATCCTGTTTAACTGGAGTTTATTTGTCTTGACATCCACTGTGAACCCAAGCGTGTTGCTATCTTCTATCCTCATGGACAACTCAGTGTTCAGAGGGAGCTTGATGATAGTGTAATGATCAAGCTTCTTTCTCCTGGTGGTACTCTTGTAAGGATATTTGGGTTGCCTTCTCAGCCACAGATTTCGGGTCTTCAGAGGTGAGTGGCATGGGAATCTTCTTCTTGTGGTTGAGGATGCCTCTCAGCATATAATTCTTGGTCTTCAAAGCTTTGGTTTTGGTTTCAGCTTTGGGAGGAACAGGAGGGATTCCTTCTTGCACTAGGGGTCATATTTGTAAAAATGGTTCTCCTCCCCATTTTTGATGGGGTTGGATGATTTCTTCTTTTAAAGTTATATCAATGCTTAATATATCTTGAATATTACCCCCTTTTAAGATTAGTTTGGGCAAATAATTTCTCCAAGTCTGTGGGGTATTTTTCTAGTCTAATCATCATTTCCTTTTAGGTTCAGAAGCTTATTCATTTAATACAGTCCCATTTGTTTACCTCTGCTTATACTTGCTTTGTCAGTGTAAATCCTTAATGATGCCTCCAGATTCTGGAGATTTCTTCCTATGTTTTCTCTAAGTAGCTTATAGATTCAGGTCTGTTACCAAGGTTTTTAATCCATTTTGATTTACTTATGCATATGGCATTAGAACCCAGGTCCGAGTTCATTTATTTTTTTGCATGTGGCTTACCAGTTTTCCCAAAACCATTTGTTACAAATATTTTCCTTCATCCACTTCATTATTTTTAGCTCCATTAGGAAAGATTAAGTGTTAGCATGCTTGATACTGTGTCTCTGGATTTAGTTCCATTCTATTGATCTGATAGTTTTTTTTTTTATTTCAATACCATACTGTTTTAATGACTACTGATCTATAGTTCAGTTTGAAGCTGGGGAAAGTGATGCCTCCATATTTTTACCCCAGGGATTTCTTTGACTAATGGGAAAATTTATTGTCCTATATTAATTTCATGATTGTTTAATCTATTTCTTTTAAAAGTGCCATGATATCCTTATTGGACTGCCTTGAATTTATATAGTGTTTGAGGGAGCATTGTCATTTTGACAACGTTAACATTCCCAACCCATTAGTAGGGGATTTGAACGTTAATATATCCAACCCATGAGTAGGGGATTTGTTTCCTTTTCTTTCTATGCTTTTATTACTTTTAGTAGCATTTCTCACCATATGTATTAAATATATTGAAAGTACTTGGGCTGGAGCAATAGCACAGCAGGTAGAGTGTTTGTCTTGCACGCGGCTGACCCAGGTTCTATTCCTTTGTCTGTCTTGGAGAGTCCGGCAAGCTACTGAGAGTATCCCACCCACCTGGCAGAGCCTGGCAAGCTAATTATTCAACCCTAAGTATGACTTAATGACCTTGATTTTTCTTTCTTTACCCCATTTCTTTTCCCTAGCAATGAACCTATGAATTCTCTGTAGATTCCCCTTCATTATTCTAATAGGTATAGATTGTACAATAGTTTGAGAAATTTATCATTTATTATATAATATGGAGTCTGCACTCCCTTTATATTTTACATTAGTTAATCTTATCCATAGATTCCTAATACTGTAATGATGTTATATAGACAAAGTTTCAAGACCCAACATGGAACTGAGGTAGAGACGGTCTTATGGAGTAGAGTGAATGTGAATTTGGAATCAGTTTATGTCAGAATCAGTTTATAGAAGATGCCAAAAGTTCAGTCCTTCCTACACGAGAAACTCATTCCTTTCCTCCTTTTACCCTAAGGCTTTACTGAGAGAATGAATGGAGGTAGAAAATCTTCAGGGGAGAATTTGTTTACATCAAACAATTGACGACAAAGAAATCCACCAACTGCCCTCTGAAAGATATATAAAACATTTTTTTTTATTTAGAAAGACTTAAAACATATTCTTTATCTTCTTCCCTTGAAAATTCAGTATCCATTCTGGGCAGACATAAAACTCTTTTCATCATTCTTTTATCTGTATTCTTTGAAGGAGAGCAGAATATATATTATTTTGAGTTGACTTTATCTCAGGAAAAGTTGTTTCCTGTTGCTGTTGCTTTTGTTTTGTTATGTTTTGTTTTTAATTTCTTCATTGAGTTCTTAAAATAACTTAAGTAGTGAAGTAGCTGATACCAAGAAAAGTAATACCAAAGGTGTATTTTTTTTATAATCAGTTTCTTTTCTTTTATTTATTTATTTTTATTTATTTTTTTATATTTATTTATTAAATCACTGTGGGAAAAGTTACTAAGCTTTCAGGTTTAAGTCTCGGTCATACAATGATCAAACATATTTCCCTTCACCAGTACTTATTTTTCACCACCAAGAGCCCCAATATACCCTCCTCCCACCCCTTCCAATGCCTTTGAGGCAGATGAATCTACTTAACACTCTATCTACTTTGATTACATTCATTATTTCGACAAAACATGCACCATTTTTATTTAGAGTTTACACCCAACAATCAGAATTGCTGAAAAGGCAATGTGAAATAATTTGTTTTCTACAGTTATGAGAATTGTATGATGTCGTGCGGCCATGACAGTGGTCGCACAATTTTGGATTTCTGATATTTTACTTATTAAGCCTGGAGGTATTTCTGCCAAGAGCCAGATAATTACAAGATTGGTTTCTGTGGCTCTGGAGCCATGGCCGTGCCTGAGAACCGCTTGGGGGGGGCTACTAGTGACCTCGGTAGGGCGTGCAGGATGAGCTGGGAACGCCCCCTTCCCATGAGGTTTCAGGCTCATACCTGGCTTTCCACAAAGCTCTGTGGAGGCTGCCATCTTATTGCCCAGGGGGCAAAGATGTATTTTTATCCGAAAAAAATTATCTGCATGGTGTGGACAACATTTATTTATCAAAAACTTTTTCTAATATTTCTGGTTGTTTTTTTTCTCCTTTTGATGCTCCAAAATTGTACCCAGTTCTCCCAGACTTAAAATGCCATATAAGCTTAATTGTCTTTGGGTCTCAAGTCTTTGAGGCTCCTTTATGTATAAAAATTATTTTGCTTCTATAAATTCATTGTATGTAAATATAATTATTGAACCAGTCAGCTACATAACCTAGAATGAAAGAAGTACATATTTACTTCCTCTACATTTTCTAATAAACATTACCTATAAAATGTTCACCTATTTTAGAGTACTAAATTATAGAAGATGCCAGAAGTTCAGTCCTTCCTATACGAGAAACTCATTCCTTTCCTCCTTTTACCCTAAGGCTTTACTGAGAGAATGAATGGAGGTAGAAAATCTTCAGGGGAGAATTTGTTTATATCAAAGTTATGAGATGTAAAGGAAATTGAGTCCCATGAACCCTTTCCAATTTTGCCTTTGGTGAGAATAATTAACCCTGACTTGGTGTTCATCATAGCTTCTTTCCCCTTCCTTTTATTACTCCTCTTTAGCTATTGAAAGAAAAGCCTTTTCCTCTATTTAATAAATGCACAAACACTGAAATCCCATACTTTGTACACAAATAATGAAAAGTTTTTTGTAAAGGAGTCAAAATATATATGGAAAATTAGACATAGGGTTCAATAAAATTATCCATATCTTGAATACTCAAATCAATTATTAGCTGAAAACAGGAAACAAGTTATTGTTTGGAAATTTTAGTAGCTGTGCATGTATTAAAACTCCGCAGAATAAAACTTTAAACTAATTAAAAAAAATAAAGCCTCATTGTCATAAAGTTAAGAATCTTTTGTATTTTAATTTCAGAAAACCCCTCAGATTCCTAAGTATATTTTTCTTATTTTGAGAATAAACAAAGGAGAAAGATAGATTGGTCGTCAAAGAGAGGTGGAAGATTATTTCTTGAAGAGTCTGAAAGGAAAACAGATAATCAAAAATATATAGCAGTAAACGACATTCTTCATAATGCAATAACGTAGCAGGAAATACATTATTGGGACAAACAGATCGCTACTTCTTTCCATGTAAATTTAAAGGCGTTTTTTAAATTATATCCCACTGACAGACCCTCATTTTAAAAACACCAAACTATCAAGGTATCGATGAAGTAAACATTAAGTTAATATCCAGCACACTTTTGCCTGTTTTGATGTTAAAAATTGAGTTACAATTGTAACTGATCTTAGACTTGGCATATGAATGCACTGTCTCTTGTCAAAGAATCCTCCAACACTATCTCTTATAATTCATAACTCTGTGATATTAAGAAAACTCAATCTCTCTGAGCCTCAGCTTTCTATTTATCAAGAATTTTTTCTCTATATATAGTTTCTCTATATATAGTTTCATGAACGATCGGTTTGAGGCCCTCCATGTTCCCGGAGCGAAGAGATGCCATTGGGCTACACTAGCACGCGACAGGGACAAATGGAGACGTTACTGGCGCCCGCTCGAGCAAATCAACGACTAACGGGAAGTTAAGTGATTAAGTGATATAGTTTCTCAATTAACTACAATATAAACTATGCTTCTAATATTAGTTAACATTTAAATGGGTTTAATCTTATATGGAGCGATAGCACAGCGGTAGGGCATTCGCCTTACAAGTGGCCAACATGGCCGACCCGAGTTGGATTCCTCTGCCCCTCTCGGAGAGCCCGGCAAGCTACCGAGAGTAGTCGATATGCCAAACACAGTAACAACAAAGTCTCCAATGGAGACGTTACTGGGCCCGCTCGAACAAATTGACGATCAACAGGAGGGCCTTTACCTTTACCTTTATCTTATATTCTTAAAATATTGAAAATACATGAAACTTTTTTCACCCTTAAAAACTACTCTAACTCAGCAGAATTTTATCAAACTTATCTTTAAATTTACTTTCTGAGTATTAGTATATTTCCCTTTTTTAAAAGTCATTAGATGTATTGATCTTATGATGACCCTGCCACCAAGAAGTGTGGTCAATCAAGAAAGATACTAACCTATCAATTAAAAAGCCAATACTCTTTTTACAAATATACTAGAAAAACACAAGCAAAAGGCAAGGACCAGTGAAAACTTGATTTTGCCAAGAGCTTGTGTTAAAATAAACAGGGGATCCTGATATGTTACTTAATAAAACCAATTTTAGATGCTGTTTGAATTTCTCCTGAAGCTACTCTGATTTTGAAAAAGCATCTGAGAAGTGTCTCTCTCTACGCCTTGCCTTTTTGTTCTGAGAAGAGCTATTCGTTGGGGACTCCTAATGGGGTCACAGCATTTTAGCATGCTTGTCTCCTGAGCCTTCTCTTAGTGCTCTGCTTCTTGACCCTCTTTAAGTGTCAATTAAATTGCATGCTTATATTATAATGCGGACTCTCTCTAATAAAACACACTGTGATCCTATGCAATTGGCTTAATTTACAAGGGAAAATTTTCCATCCGGGTGGGAAGAAGCACTTTTATTTATTTATTTAAAAAATTGTATTAGTGAAACACCATGAAATACAGTTGTAGACTTACAAATTTTTGTGCTTGGGTTTCAGTTATACAATGATCAAATACCCATCCCTCCACCAGTGCCCATTCTCCAATACCACTGATCCCAGTATCCCTCCCACCCCCATCCCCGCCATTCCACTCTGCTTCTGTGGCAGGGCATTCTCTTTTGTTCTCTCTCTCCTTTTGGGTGCTGTGGTTTGCCAAAGAGGCATTGAGTGGCAATCATGTTCGGTCTGTAGTCTACTCTCAGCACGCATCTCCCATCCTGGGAGGATCCTCCCAACACCCTTTATTTGGTGCTCCCTTCTCTCTCTAAGCTGCCTTTTCCCCTAGCATGTGCAGCTGACCCACAAGCCATGGGGTAAACCTCCTGGTACTTATCTCGGCTATTCTTGGGTATTAGTCTCCTATTTTGTTACTTTATGTTCCCCAGATGAATGCAATCTTTCTATGCCTGTCCCTCTCTTTCTGACTCATTTTGCTTAGCATGATACTTTCCATGTAGTACCACTTGTATGTAAATTTCATGACTTCATCTATTTCAACAGTTACATAGTGAGTGCCCGAGAACACATGACTGGTTAAAGAAACTTTGGTATATCTACATAATGGAAGAAGCACCTTTGAAAAGCAAATTCTATAAATTTTACAAAAGCCATGATACTAACCTGTAAAGAAGGTTAACAAAACCATCAGAATGACATCCTTGGTTTTTAGACCCTTATTCTCTGAGTAAAGGCAAACTATTTTAAACTCTCATCCTGTCTTAGCAAAATCTCCACTTTCACACTTAACATGTCCACCAGGTGTTCTATCAGCATGGAAGGGGAAAGTCAGTTCTGCAGTATAGGATAACCTACTATAAAATATAAGGCAATATTTTATGTCTTTCATCTTGGCAGGTTGTTTTTACAACTTTGTAAGCTAAAAGATGTGGACCTCTGCAGATAAATGTTGCTTGGGGCTGAGCAGCTTCACTCGTTCATCAGACTTTTGATGCTAGCAAACTACAGTGGAAAATTTGGAGGAGTATTATCAATTCACAGCAACCATGGATGAGTGGATAAGGATTAGGAAGCATTCATTTTAGCCTGCTGTTATCTTTCCCTTGTCAGAACAGAACTCTGTCATGCTTGACTGCTTTTAAGTGCTAAATGTAATGGTAAAACCTGGTGATGATGACTACTTTAAGAGGATATAAATAATATCTAACATTTGTATAGCACAATATGATTTTCAAAGCACTTCCACATTCATTCTCCAATTTAACCCTCACAACAAGTTTATGAGATAGGTAATAATCCTTTCTTATCTTTAAGGAAAAATACATCCAGAATGTAAGTCTAGGAAATTACAAATAACTCGAAAATGTAAGCAATGTTTAAAATTCAAGTTAAATTCAACACATTCCCTAAATTTGGATTTAAATTCACTCTGAATTTACTGGTTACACGACCTTGCTGAAGTGAGTGAATGACTCAGTTAAAATACTGGCTTGACTTTCAATTGGGAAAACATATGTTTTACAGAGTGGTCTTCAGCACTAGATGAGATTGTGTTTAATTTGCTCTCAAAATACATTTGATGCGTTGTATGCTCATTACCTGAGTCATCTTTTTAAATTTCAAATCAAACTACTTGTTTTTGCAATTATTTCTAAGCATCTGAATGTTTAGCTCTGAGAATAAAAGCCTGCCACCCTAAAACATATTTTTCTGGAAAACATTTATATCATAGGAGGAGCTCTGCAATCTGGGTCAAGGCTGTCTTTAAAGCAAATACTTACAAATATAGAAGACAGATTCTCCCTTACTGTACCGGCAAAACATGATCTCTCAATTCTTTCCAAAGGAGAACGAAAAAAATTAGACTTGCTTTCAGAGTCATATCGATGTTTATTGTGCTATCACTGGCTATATTTATAAAGGGCTTCTACTATCCTCTACTACTATACTCTTATTGCTCTATTTAAAGTCATCTCTGATGTGGCTGAATTACTATGTCTCACTAGTCTCTATCATGTATACAAAGAGCACATATATTTTATTATTAAATGTTTTTGGATTTTTTCTCTTTTCCATCTGTCTTATGCTCAATTAATGTTCTAGCCTCTAATCCAAAGGAGTACAGGTTGATAGTACTTACACCCAGACATCTGGCAGTATAATCACTTGACTAATCAAAACTTATACAACAGAGTCAGAAGCAAACTTAGATGTATTTAGAGGATTTTCGTATATGTTTTAGTATTCACCTTAATATTAATTTGTTTGTCATAATGAAAACTACCAATTCTCATCTGTAAGTAAGAAAAAATCAATTCTTTTTCCAATTAACTCTAAAACTCGGGATATATCTTAAGAGGTAGAGCTCTGAATTCAGTCCTGGCACTACATGGGTACCTGAGCACCAAGGCAGGGGTCTTCACAAAATAAAACAGTCTTTTCACTATTAATGAGAAATAAGAACAAAGACTGGATCACTGTTCCTAAAATCGGAAAACCTAAGTGACAATAATCCAAAAGTAGTAAGAATCTCACGAGATATTTCACAAAGCAGAATATATATGAGCACGTTGTATTATATTTTTAATATAGCCAGGTTACATATATTTTTTCTTTGTCCACCCGCTCATTTTATTTGGACCATGAAGATTCCCGTTCTCGAGGCCGCGGGATAATTCAGAGCAGACAGTGCCGTTCTGAGATCAGAATAAAGGAGCCCCCAAGTTGGGATGGGAAGAAATGGCAGAGAAAGGAAGTGGGGGTGGGGGGTTGGCATACGCCTCATGTGTCAGCTCTGAGTCATGCGGGGGGTGCATGTAGAAACGAGGCAGCACCAGGATCACGTGCAAAATCAGGCAGAATCAGGGGGACCTGGTGAGTGGAGTAAGGTGGAGTATTCAAGAACACACTGTAGCACTGTAGCACTGCCCTTCCATTGTTCGATTTGCTTGATATGGCACCAGTAACATCTCACAACAAATTGTGAGACTTTCTATTACATTTTTCACCTGTAGCTTGCCAGGCTTCAGGCGAGATACTCTTGGTAGCTTGCCTGGCTCTCCGAGAGGAGCGAAGGAATAGAACCCAGATGGGCAGCGTGCAAGGCAAATGCCTTACTCCCTGTGCTATTGCTCTAGCCTTGGAGAACATAAGGTTCTACAATAACATCATTTACTTGTTGAGTCCTTCTCTTAGAGCCTGCTGGGGGTGTGGGGAGAAATGGATTCTTTTTAAAAAAATAAAAACCTAAATGTGGGCTTGAGAATATAACTCAAATTATTTTTCTTAATAGTTGCCATACAGTGAGTTCAGATTTCTCATTGAAACAGCTTCAAACCTGTATTTTTAGAATTCTACATACTTTCCCATATGCTAGCTTTGACATGAAGGCACTAAATTGGTAAAGTCAGATAGCATTATATTTGTAATTTATACATGAGGTAATTAAGATTCAGTTTTTACCTTGACAAAGTCTGTGGGTTAATCAGTAGTGGAGCTATTATTACAACCTGGGGATTGTGCATCCTAAACCAGTGTTCTCTTCATTAAATGCAAACCTTCCTGGGTTAAGTTTAATTGTGGAATAAACCCATGCAAGGGCTTTGCTGATTAACAAAGTTGCCACACAATTTTCATCAGTCTTTCTAAATAATCTGTACTAGACATATAATTACCACAGGTTTACAAGTGTTGACTTTCAAGGCAGACAATGTGGGTGTAAAATTAAAGCAAAAGTGCTTCATTTTCTAGATAATCTAGTTCCAAAAAATGCATGCTTTTCTTTAATTGTTGACATAGGTAGTTAATACAACATATTTACTTTTCCAGTTTTATGCTCATTTATAAAAAACCTAGCCTAAAATTTTAGTTGCTCTCACACAATTGTGGTAAAAATCTTTACTGTGTAAAGTAATTGATCTTTCTTTTATTATTTAACTAATGGTGAACTCATTTAATAGCCAAATCATTAAGTTAATTACATACTGGATCTACTTTTTGCTCAATTAAAGTGTGCATAAACATGCAACTTGGTAATTTAATTTCAACTTGTAAATATTGATCAAGCAAATATATACCTTAAAAGTAGATGAATTTGAAATATCTTATGAATGCAGACATTCATACAGTAAAATGTATGTTTTCTAAGAGGACAGATAATAGCAACACAAATCATCTCTCTTCATAGCATCTCAGTCTTACATCTTAAGAATAAAGTACCCATTTTAAGCTTGACCATTTGCCATTTTTCTATTTTAAATAGTGTCCATACCCAGCATTGCTTAGAGAACCAAAAGATTAAGGGTATTGGATGATTTAACTCAGGGGCTCCAAATTGCTTGTATATATTCTGCTATTAGAAATATCTCATAAGATTCTCACTCTCTTTTGGACTATTGTCACTTAGGTTTTCCAATTTTAGCAGCAGTGATCAGCCTTTGTTCTCATTTCTTATTAACAGTGAGAAAACATTTTATTTTGTGAAAACTCTTCCCATGGTGCTCAGATACCTATGTAGTGCCAGGATTAAATCAGGGCTCTACCTCTTGACCTATATCCTAAGCAATTTTGCATATTGTTGAGTCAATATACTATTAGTGAATAAATTCTGTGATGGCTGAAAGACTCCTATGCTTGCTCTAGTTTTTATACTTCCCTTTGGTACCATACATTAGTCAACATAATTTTCTATAGAAAAATTGCAGCAATATTTAATATATTAATTGGGTTTTCTTCTATTTAGTGTTCAGAGTTGTCTGTAACTTAATTTTAGCCAAATCTAAGTGGAAATAAGTGTAGAAGAGCATTCTAAAAGAAAGATATCATGCCTGTAGACTTGGAATTGAGTAAAAGCACAAAATATGTGTCTAACTATAAAGCACACATTATACTGATATGTCACTGTCACTGTCACTCTCCTCCCGTTGTTCATCGATTTGCTTGAGTGGGCCCAGTAACATCTCCATTGGACACTTTGTTGTTACTGTGTTTGGCATATCGAGTACGTCACGGGGAGCTTGCCAGGCTCTGCCGTGCAGGCGAGATACTCTCGGTAGCTTGCCAGGCTCTCCCAAAGGGGCGGAGGAATCGAACTCGGGTCGGCCATGTTGGCTGCGTGCAAGGCAAACGCCCTACCGCTGTGCTATCACATATGTAATATTCAATAAAAAAATACTGGGCATGGGGAATTAATAAGATGATCTCATGTTTTAATTTCTCATTACACACTCTCAGACTTTCTAATATATTGCAATCACTTAATCATTCTCTAAGTCTCTTTGAGCAGCTGTAAAATACAAATTATGATCATGTGAGCTTGTGAAAAAATGTTTATTTTGAAAAAATGTCTTCAAAATAAAACTTTCCAACCCATTCTTTCACAGAGAAATGCAATGCTGCAGATATGAGTCTATCCATGCCTTATTTAAATAGCTTCTGTAACTCCCTCTTTTTTTTTCCTAAGGATCCTATCTCATCTTCTAAGTCACATCCATATTGCCTTCACTTCTGTGAACTCTCTTTTCTCTTTTGAATCCTCAAGGCAAAGTCAGTTTACTTTCTCAATGTATTCATTCTGAAAATTTATGCCTTTTCACCCTACATTATACTGCAATTGTTTAAGAATTTATATGTCCACAATTGTTTAAGAATTTATATATCCTCTTGATTAATCAGGTTCTGAACAGAATCCATCACAGAGTGGTGCTCTTTAAGTAAAAAAATGTGGTTGAAAATTTTGCACTAGTTAATAACTGTCATGAGGTCATGTTAACCTCTGAAATTTGAGTAAATTTGAAAAATTTCAGTTTCAATTTCTTCCCTCTTTTGTGTGGGCTGAAAATACACTGGGAATCAAGTATAATAATTGTCCTCAGAACGATATCCTATATCAAAGCCTTTATTATTCCCCATGAACAGGAAAATAATTTCAAATAAAGAATGAGATTTGAAGCTAAAGATCATGAATTTCTGTCTACCCTGACATTTTCATACTATGTGACCTTGTAAAAGTTATTTAACTTCTCTGAATCTCAATTGCTTCTTCAGAGGAGGATGATAAAGTTGGTTCTAACTCACAGATATTTATAACAGATTGTTGTAACCTCAGGGTAGGTCTAAGCCACTAATGAAGACTTATAGTTCTCAGCCCCTTGCGAAGAACTCTAATTTCCTTCCTAAACTGCATGAGGTGATTACATTAAACATGCTTGACATCCAAACTTCTAAAGCAGAAACTGTGTTGTGGGAATTGGGATGTAGATATCACAATAAGAGTTATGTTTATATGATTGCTAACATCGTCCCCTACCTAAAGTCTGGGAATTCTCACCAGTCAGGCTCTACAGCTCTGGGACTTATTTTAATGCAGTGTAAATGAGTTGGCTTGGGGAGAGTTTTATTTATTCTACATGAGAGTCTATAACTCTTCATCCAGAAAAGACAAAAACCAAGGTCACAGTTTATAGCTTAGTGAGTATTTCTGTGTCAACCAGAAACCTACAGATACCTCTCTGCAAAATATTCCACACACCTGCTTTGCTCAGAAACCATGAGGCCTTACAGAATCTCTAGCTTCGTTGCTTTATTTATTTATTTATGTTTAATTACAGATATGGTAGATCCATTAGCTAAATCATCTGACTACATTCCTCTTGAAACACTTTATGTGCTTCTTACACAAAAATATCTATTTAGGATCCTCTTCCTCTCTCTTTCTCTCTCTCCACCACCACCCCAAAATACATTTCTCATGCAATGACAACTTGGTTTTAACACTTCTATCTAGCATATGACCTTAAATATATAAAAAGTTTATAATGATCGGTAAGTAGTTCCTTTGTAGTGAGTTCAAATTCCTACAACTCTCATATATATATACATATATATTAATGTATATATTGACTATAAGCTACATGTATGTCTAGTCATGTATAGTCTACATATTTATGGTAAATGTAATATTTACCATATTACATTTGGTAAATACTCACTTTAAATATTTGCAATAATAATCCTCTATAAGGTTTATGCATAGTTTATAAATTCTTTAGCATAGTTCCATGCATACAGTATATATTCTAGCAATATTATTGAATAATTATATTCCCAATATGTACCCATATACAATGGTATGGTAGAATCAATTTAATACCAGTTTAATAGAGTCAATTACTAATAAACATTCAGAAATTTTACTAACCAATTGTTAAAATGTACTATGAAATCACTATAATGTGAGAATGAAAAAGAAGGAAATAAGAAAATCTTACAAATTACAGTCTTCTCACCCACTGAGTTGGTTGCCAATTTGAGCCTACTTAAATAAGTTACATAAATCTAATACAAAGTAATATCTACCACTGTCCCATTATGATGCACTATGCATATCAAAACTGTATCTGGATAGTAAACTTTTTCCAATATAGATCTCTTCATTCAGATGAACTGAAAAATGGCCACAGCAATACATTGTCTTAGCAAAAGATTAACTTCTTGATCGAGGCCCTGAAGGCAGAATGAAGGTTACCTTTGAAAGATATATTTAAAATTAAGCCTCTCACTTAAGAACATCTCCCTCATTGTACTCCGCAGACCTAATCTCTTTATCCCTCCTTCGGAGAGCTCAGTCTTTAAACCTACAATGTCTTTACTGGCAATATCCTTTAACTGATTTTCTCATTTTCTCCATGTCTCAGTATTATATTTAGCATTTAAATATGATATCTAAGTAAGTTACTCAATTTTTTGCATCTCTCCCAAGTATAAAGAATTACATATTATTAACAAAATTCTTTTTCCTTTTATTTGCTTCTTATTGAGGTATCATGGTTTATAATATTATTGATATTTATGTTTCAAACATCTTTCAATATTGTCCCCGTGTCCCTTCTCATTTGGCACCACCCTTCATCCCCATGATGACCCCTTTTGACCTTCTTGGAAAATTCAGTTATGCTGGTAGACTGTCAATATTTTTTTTGAGAGGGGCCTCATTTGGCAATGCTCAGAAGGCCATTACAGGATTCTGGGGATTGAACCTGGGTCAGTTGTAGGCAAGACAATATTCCTTACTGTTGTACCATCTCTCCAGTCACCAAACATCAGGATTTTGTTTTCACTGGCCATTGTATATAACTTTTTCTTGTTTCTTTATACTCTACATATAAATAGGACCATCTGGTATGTGTCTTTATTCTGATAATTTTTTAAAATTATTTACTATAGTTGAATCAAGATGATTACAATAGTTTTAAGTATATACTATTGCTATGCAAATTTACTACGTATCACCAACAATAAAGTGTCTATAACCCTCTATCATTGTCATTATATTGGATTATTTAAGTTCCCTGCTTTTATTAGGCCAATGAAAATTTGTGTCATGAGATTAATAAATTTATGACTGATTTGCTCATGCATTTTGTTCAGATGAGGTAAAGACAAAGCAATTGATGGAGAGGAAAAAAAGAGACCTGCGTATTAACAGACATGCTCTTACGCTATTCTACCCTTCCTGATTGGAATTATGACAAAAAAGCATTTCAAATTACATTTCATTTAGACTTTTCATCTCATTCATTCTCTTTAGCGGAATTTTATAATTCAGCTTCCCCATCCTTTTCAGGTGTCTAAGCTCATATATTAATTTCCTGGGATAATTTACATATGATTATCTCTAGCTGAAATAGCCTTCTTATCACATTGAGCAAATTTGCCTCACACTTACTCTTCTGAAATCCCATAATATACCAAACCCCCTTTATTGAATAGATCATTATAAGAATTTGAGTTATTTATGCACCTGCTTGCCATTGCTTTGATATTTTGAGTTCTTTGAAGTTTTTTGAATGAATAAATATGTACAATCACTTATATTCTCTTTAAAAATTCTGCTGATACCTCACTTTTCTATCTCATAAGGACTCTAAAGGTAATTGTCATTTTGCATAAGAATGCTGAGCAAAAAAAGATCAGACTTTATGAAAACTATCTTACCTCAGAAAATCACCACCTTAAGGACAAAAAATAAAACCAATGATCAAATAATTTTATATTTAACCAGTTGTAAAACAACATACTAGTCAGAGTGGGTGCAAAGACCATCTACTAATCTCTAAAGCATAATGAATTCATCAAAAGTTTTTGTCACGGGGGGTGGGGAGTGAGAGCTGGGTGGTCAGGGGCATATGCAAACCTGAGTTTGAACTCTAAAAGCACATGGTCCCACCTGATCACCTCTGGATGGAGCCCTGGAGGTCTACAAGCACTGTTGGAATGACCCTGGTGGGCCTATCACTGTAGGGTGCAGTAGCTCTACATCCTCAGGCCCTAGCATTACACATGTCCTGATTAACCATATCCTCAAAGGGTTACCCCCCTTATCCCTTATTAACTGTTTTGGAGACCCAAAATGAAAATATAAAAGAATATTTGTCATACCTTAACAAACTAATATCAAAATAAATTTAATCTTTACCACTCATTTGATAGAGGATGTTACAAATGAAGCCAATATCAGCAATCTATTTCCTTTATGAGTAAATTCATTTTGCCTGAAAATTTTGAGTGAGGCAAAAATCTCAGAACTGGTGGTTTAAATTTAGTTTATAAAATTGCTCTATATGGAAATAAAAGTCAAGCCCCTCAATGTCAATATTCTCATTACCTTATTGATCATCACTGATATATTCTGTATTACCTGTGGTCTTGCTGACAGTTATATCTATTTCATTGAATGACTATTTGTCAGAAATAACTGACTGGCAAGAATTCACATTTCTGTTACTATCAGAGCCTAGGATGCTCTGTCTTTTTTTGTGTGTGTGAGTACTTTTGAGCACATGGGTTTTGAGTACTTTGAGTACTTAATCACATGAACATTGGTATTATGAATTGCTGAGAATAATCCATTTCATGTGTATTCCCTTAAATTCTTGTATCTGGTTTCTTCCTGTATCCTATAGACCCTGATTAATTGAAGTATTATCTTCTTTGGACAAGAGCATCACAGCTGAATGAGATCTCTGAATGAGATCTCCGGTGATCTGTTAGAGGCCTCTTTGAAGGTAAATAGTTCTCATAGGTATAATCTCACATTGTTTTTAAGTCACTAAAGAAACCATTTAAATGTGATATAACTTATAAAACATAAATATAGTTTATTTTGATAATATATATAGTAATTGAACTTTGACAGCTCAAAACTCTTACTTGCAAAGCATAAGTCTATTTATCTCTTGAATCTGTGCTGAAACTCATGAACTTGATGCAATTCTAACTTTATTTAAATTTTGTTGTTTTGTTTGTGAACCTACAGAATATTAACAAATTCCAAGACAAAGTATAATTTGTCTTATTTTTGTGTTATTTTCGTTATTATTATAATCGATGAACAACGAGAGGACAGTGACAGTGATTATTATTAGTAGCAGTTGTATTTTTTGTCACGCCTTGAGATGCTCAGGGCTGGGTCTGAACCCAGTAATTACTCCTAGAGATTAATTACTCCTGAGTCCAGGAATTACTCCTAGAGCTTCTCAGTGGACAGTGGGATATGAGGGATCTAACCTGGGTTTGCAGCATGCAAGGCAAGGGTCCTACCCACTGTACTAACTTCTGTTTATATTCTATGCCTAATGCCTAAATGTAGTTTGTAAGACAATAGATATACAATGTATCTTTTGAATGAATGGATGAGGGGATTTTATACATCATGTGTATAAAATAGCTAACATTTAGTGGTCACTTAGTTTATAGGACCCCATTTTCTATCCCTTTTTCATATCTATTACTTAATTTTCAAGAAAAAAAGAAAGTATAGGCATTTATATCCCTTAAAGTTCAATGGCCCAATTCTGCTGACTCCTAAAAGGGTAAATTAATCAAGAGACAAGAATGACAGGTTGATAAAGGACCTCATCAGTAATAAGCTAGCAGATCAGAAGATGGCAGATGCATATTACAGCACTGTAGTACTGTCTTCTCGTTGTTCATCAATTTGGGGCCCAGTAATGTCTCCATCGTGAGACTTGTTGTTACTGTGTTTGGCATATAGGATACTTCACGGATAACTTTCCAGGCTTTGCCATGTGGGCAAGATACTCTCGGTAGCTTGCTGGGCTCTCCTAGAGGGGCAGAGGAATAGAACTCCAGTCAGCTGCATGGGCTGTGTGCAAAGCAAACGTGCTACCCGCTGTGCTATCATTAAAAAAAAAATCTTGCTTGGTCACAAGAAACAGTTCATAAAGTTGAAAAAACAACCCAACCAACAGGTATATTATGAGAAAGCAAATTACAGAATGGTAGGAACCAAAATAGTGAAGGGGGCTGGGGGGTGGGGTGGGGAGGGCGGGCACTGTTCTTAAGCAAAAAGCTTTAACCTATGAGTCATGCTCCTTGGAATAGACTATGGGAGGAAGTCAAAAATAATTGAACTGTTCTTTATGTTCTCAACAACTCCTGTCAAAGAGTTGGTTGTTTTTTAAATTTGAATGAGCTCTTAATTTCTTTTGGGTCAGTTTCATCCTCACAGTGAAGATGAGAACACTGAGTCATAGAGAAACTCCCTAGATTAAAAAATAATATATAGTTGCTTAGCTATACAATCAGGATAAGAAACTATTTTAGTTGGCCTTAGAGCCTATGTTCCTATCAAATAACCTAGGACAATAAGTAATAAAAAATTCAAAGCACACAAATATGCATAAATATTTCATGTGTCTATAACATTTAATTTTCATATTCAATGATTATTGTTAGTATATAGATATAAAATTAAATAATTTTCAAGAAATAATATTATAATTACTAGGAGAAAAGCGATTACATTGTATCAAAGATTAAATGCAGTTGCTAAGGCAAGCAAAAACACAGAAACAATAACAACAAACTGCTCAAGCATTATGACTGCCAAAGCATAGGGAATACACAATCACAATTACTTTAGAGGGGAAAATTATTTCTTTCATTTATGAGTGAATTTTTCATGATATTAAATTTTGCATGTGAAAATACAAAATTAGCTTATAAACATAAGGTTTTTAGTATGCATTAATAAATGTCAGTCAAAGCTTTATCACTCAGCAAATAATTTATTTTATAGCTATGAAACCTAAAATTTTGATAATGAAACACATTAGGTGAAAGATATGCAAATGAAGAATTTTGTGAATTAAGATAAAATAAAATAACAAAGGAGAGTCATATTATGAGCATTTGGTACTTTATAATAAAAAAAAGAAAGAAGAAATAGACAAAAAATAAAGGAAGAAAAGTTTATTATCAAAATAATTACCAATAAAAATTTATGGCATTTTCACCTTCCAAAGAAAATTAACATACTAAAATGAAACATAAACAGGTAGATTCTGTAATAATGAACTAAATTGAACTAAAAAGGAAAATTGAAGAGAGCAAGCACAGATTATCAAAGTACACAAATTAGGTTTATATCTATGGCATAAATGATATTATAAAAAATGAGCCATAGATGGAAAAATGTCTTCTTCTTAGAGGGGGATGCTATATAAAGCCAAAGTCTATTTCATAAGTAAATCCAACAGAACAATTCTATATAAGCTCAAGAAAGGGAAAATTACAGATTAAAAAGATATTTGGGCTAAGAAAGTATGTAAGGGTTATGAAGGGGTATGGTGTGTTTCTCGCATTCAACCAGTCCAGATTTAATCCTCAGCACAATATGGTACCTAAGCATCACCTGGTGCAACCCTGGAGGCCCCTGAACATCACCAAGATGGCTCAGGTAATCATTAGCACATAAAGATACAGGCAGCACCACAATTACAGTCCCTGAATTGAACAGCAGGCCAGGTTGGAGGAGAATTACCAGGAGGGAAACCCGTGCTTCCTGGGCATACTGGGGATACCCTGCTACCCACTAAATGAAAGGCTTGTGTCAAGCACTAAATCCTAGAAATGTGTATGAATGTGTACACACAGTATAAATGTATAGACATATATATACAAACATACATTAACAACACAAAAACATACTCACGTGCTATACAAATACCTCGTTAGTCTAGTATTTAAGCGTAAATGCCACATCTTTAAAGAAAACAAATATAAAATATACTTTAATGAATTTAATATTTATATACATAGAGATAGTATTGATTATGTACACACATTTATTTATATATGAATAAAGGAAATTATGTAGAAATAATAAAACCAGTATCTTTTAGAGATGTGTTAGAAAGGATATAATCTCACTCTGACACTGACAATTAGAGAAATGTAAAAAATTCATGTGGCTAGTGCAGGGGAGAAAAAACAACAGACTAGTGAAACAAGCTAAAAGAAGCACAAAAAGCTACTAAAAATGTAATAAACTTAGCTTATGGTAAAGGTGACATTTTATATGAGATTTGAGAAAATGATGGATATTTAATGAATACTTTAGGGACAAATGGCTAGTCATTTGGAGAGAAAAGTAACATTAGATTCACACTGCACCTCATATATAATAGAAAGTGCCAGATAAATTAAAGCTTTAAATGTAAAAATATGAAATTATTTCTGGGTAAAATGTTACTGAAAAGAAATCTAATCTTGGACTAGTATATCACGTCTCAGGATGATACGAGAAAGGTGCAAACAACAAAAACA